>NC_072860.1:25541706-25866206 GCF_028858705.1 Grus americana
ACCATATTCAATGGTCGTGATTTATAAAAGTTATAGAAGCCCACTTGTCTTGCCAAGCTTTTGTTTTCTTATCACGCCAATGGGAACACACTCACTGCCTTAAAAGTACACGTGGTAGAACAAAAACCAAGAAAATGTTCAGTATTTTACAAAATCACCGCAAAGTCCAAGTCACACTGTTTTGACCATTTACTTAATTTGCTCAGAATTAAGCCGAGTCATTACGAGCAACAGATTTTCATACTTGATTTTAGATAATGACTTCATCCACAAAAAATTGGTAGCATAAAATTAGTTAATAAAAACATTTCTGCAGAAGAAACCATCGAATGGCAAAATATGAATATGGTCATTATTTCTGGCTTATAAGAATTTTTACTGCAACACAACTCATTGTACATGCCTGGGAATGAGACGGTTGGGGTTTTTTTTCTTTTAAGTTATTCACAACGAGACCATTTGCAAACCCCTGTGCAACACCAGATCACCTCTCAGTTGTTTTGTTCAGTTTTTAGTGGTCTCCGCCGTACCCCTTTGAAGCCTTTCACGTGCCCTCTTGGTCTCCAAGTAGCCTGGATAGATTTGCCCTCCAAGACCTTTCCAATGTCTTTCTTCAAGCTCAAATGCAGTTCAGGCTTCAGGTTTCAGTCTGCCTTACTCCTCCCTCCCCAGATTCAGGATTTAAATCCATTAACTCCTTTTGCTTACCTCTAGGGAATAACAAACAGCCACAGGCACGCGTTCTGCTGGAATAAGGAAGAAAAGTGTGCCGGTGGCTTACAGCAAACCGGCAAATGCTATGGCATCTTGGAAAACCGTTCTGTTCTCTGTGGCTATGTAATTACAGCCAACGGACCCCTGCTAATATCAATAAAACGGTCTGCACCTCTGTAAACTGCAGGAGACGGCCCAGCATCAGTTTTCCCATCGTTCATGTTTATAAGCCTGTCTTCAGATTTGCATTTATCTTCCTGCCCCTGAAGAATATGCGTTACACTTAAACATATTCAGCAAGGCATCCCGGTGCTTGAAGCACATCGTCCCTTCCCGTACACCTCTGGGCCCCTTCGGCCGCTGCTCTGGCTGCCCAGGTCACGCACCTCTCTGCGCCTTGGCAGCAGCCAGCAACGCAGGGGGCATTCAGGGGTGTTTTCCTGAAATCGCATCTCATTCCCTATGCCCTACCCACAGCACTGCTGAAAGCCCACAACCTCTAGAGAAACAGGACGTATCCAGCCCGAGCTGAATCCGTGGGGTTTGATGCCAACTGTGAGCATTAAAAATAAAACATTATATACTTTGGTGACCCGCATTGAATTAAGGAAGTCAGCATTTAAATGTCAAGTTGCATAATAAAAGACACGAAGAGGCTTTAGAAACAATTCGAGAGGAAAGGGAAATTATGGATTTCTGTGTTTCTTCATGATCCGGATCACTTCCACACACACACACACACTGTTTCTCTGGCCCAAAACCCAATAAAATACGTTGTGATATCTTCATTTTGTGGCAGATCCATTTTTCATCCAACACACATATTCTGAGAAGATAGAAAACTGACAGTTTGTGGTTTGCATCAGCTCACAGAATTGAAAATTTTTCCTGACTTCTGCAATGATGTGATTTATATAGGATAGTCATTCTTATCTATAGAGAATACTTTATAAATTAAACAGACTTCCTAACCCACTTTGTCTTTATTCTGCAAGGGGAAGGTCATCTCATTCACTGACGTCAGAGAGAACAAAGTCACAGCAGGAAAAAGACAAACCTGTGTGTACACACAGTCTTAATCTCATTCATAACCATATATCCACTTAAACCACTTTTTATTCATTCCTATTTTTATACTCTTTAGGGAATAACAGGGAGCGTACTGAATAATGTATATAATTCCATGTCCTCTGTAATGCCAAAACCCCCCCACGCTATTTCAAGATACATTAAGTAGCTTGCTACCGAGACATACTAACACATTAGCAAAACCATTACACTGGAATTACACTGAACACCACTAGAAAAATCACTGAATCAACACTGAAATTAAGAACAGGATCTGGAAAAGTCTTCCACAAAGTGATTGTTTAGGCCACTTAAAACTAACTGGCAAGTCGCAAAGCCCTGGAATGTAACATTACAGTTTCAGCATGCAACATACAACTCAGAATTTGGCTGGTCAGAAGTGGGAGCCAAGCCATAGGGCAACCATGGAAGACCACCTGGACATGATCTGAAGAAGCTTGGGGAACTTCCCAACTGACTTTGGTGGGTGCTGGGTAAAGCTCATCCAGGAACGGGCTGTACAGGGCTCGGGCTTAAACAGGAACCTGACAGAGGCAGCAGATGCTTCCTCCTACCGTTTGTTTACCCAAATCACAGTTTGCTCTGTAACTTTGCTGACTTTTCCTTCTCAGTGCTTATCTCCAACATACTGACCATTCCCAAACCACCACCAAAGCCATTAAGCCTCTTCAAAACTCAATATTCCTTCCCCGACAGTCGAAAGCACAGATTATTTCTTACTGTCGCTCATTACTCGCTAACCCTCTCCAACAGCACTGCTGTAATTGCAAAATGAAATTTAAAATAAGCTTACTACCTCCCACACCAAGTTTAATGGATTGTAGATCAGACGCAGTAGAAGCGCTTTGTCAGCATATTTACCAACATAGCAGAAACCGAGGTATCACAGAGAGGCTTGAAACTTCTTTGAAAGACAAAGGTGAACACGAATCCCAGTTTTAAACTCAAAATTTTCACTGTCAGAGATTTGGAAAAAATGGTTAAAAGAATGGGTTTGAAAAGCGTTCTTTCCCCTAGATTGCTCCAACCTGGATCTCTCACTTAAAAAGACATTACCTAAACCTTGACCATCTGACGCACAACATCTGAACGTATCGTTATTTTGAAAAGCATAAAAAGGAGCGGCGGTGTGATGTGCTTAATGGGCATCTCAGCAAGGACAACTGTGGCATTACCCTGTGGATGAATCACCTAATTAAATGAAGCAAGATGCACCAGGAATTGAAGACGAAAGGACAGAGTTTCTTTCACCGGCCACAAATTCAGAAAGAACTTCACTGAAATCAAATGCAGTCAGAAAGTCGTAACTCCAGCAAGGTTGTTTGTAAATATTTATGCACAATTGAATTAGAATACCTATTTCTCATCCAAACAAAGTTTATGCTCATTGTGTTGTGAGTTGTTTACTCTTTCACTTTGGCTGTGTATGATAAAGCTTAGATAAAAGCATATGGTGAATTCTTGCAATTAAAACAGTTCCATGACATTACTATCGGACTTCCCACCACCCCACCAATAAACACTGAATTTCCCCACCAGCTGCACACTACACGAGTTCAAATCATCTTTTCACAATATAAACATTCATTTCCACTGCTCAAGATGCAAACACCCATCGCCTAAAGCTGCACGTATTTTGTCACTTTGCTCAAACCAACCCATCGACCACAGTCAGTGCGAGTTTCCTCACGAACCTCCCCGGCCTTTGGAACAAACTCTTATTTCTTCACCACACAAGGCAAGATCCTGTTTCTCTATCCTTGATGCGTATTTGAATTTCCTCTTAAAATTCATGAGGTTATTATTTCTGAAGGGCTATTTTGTTAAGACCGTATTACACAGCCACCTGTTGTGACGGCAAAAAAAAAAAAAAAAGAAATCATACTGGTCTCTTATTAACAGGTTTCATCATATTATATTCAAATTATAATCTAAGATGGCTTATGAATATTTCCTTTTGAATTAAAATACCAGTTTCTCATGTGAAATGGAGTTTATGATAATTAAGAGCTTATCTTCACAGTCTGATGTCTTTGTCCTTCCTTAGATAAATAGTCTGCACATTAACCACATCAGTGATAACTACCCTTTAACTTATTCAGGAACTTAACTAAGATCTTTTTAAATTTATTTTAATAAAAATCACCTCCACTCAATGTTTTATTGTTGGTCTCCCCTCAAATTTTCATACCAGATGGAGCAGAAATTTTAGAGGTATTTAACCAGGAAAAAAAAAAAAACACCCCAAAAAATTCTTTCCCTCGTTTCAAAGTGAAATAATTAAAAAAAAAAAAAAAAAAAAAAAAAGGCAAACAGTCCTTGCTGTGACTCCTGTACACTTTAACTCACAGGCAGTTTTGAAACTCCACGCACCCAGCAAGAGGGATTTCCTCCGGCAATCTCTGCACTGGCATTTGGGACAAGCCGCGTGCGACCTCCCACACAGCACGTTTTCACCAAAATTGGACTGAGTCTCGTGTTTTAAAGTGAGGGTTCAGAAGTAAAGGCCCGAGAGCACAAACCCCCTCCCTAGGGAAACACAGCAGCATGGGCAGCTGTTTCGGCTGGTTTACCTGCTGCCCACCACCAAACCTGCCGCCCTCCTCAGCGGCTCAGCTTCAGCACGTGGCTCTGTTCCCCTGGGTGACTTCGGCAAGGTCTCCGTCCCCCGGGGAGGCAGCCTCCTGCTTTAGGCACAGGGCTGCGACAGTGGCGTTACAAGGTTTCTAAGCACAGCTCAACAAGGAAACAAGAAAACACATTAAGAACTTTAATTTCCCTCATTCTTGCATTTTTCCCGGATCAAAAAGGAGTCACTGCTGACTGAAATGAAAGTACCAGGCGCACCCTTTGTGCGAGAACAAAACTGCCTTTCTCTTCACACAAGTGTCATGCATCTGCCTCTTAATCTCCGGTAGCTCAGAGACCATAATTCCTTCTTTAATCTCTGTAGGGATCATGCTGCTGCTGCTTTGATAAAACAATTCTTTCTTTGTGTTTGACTGTTTTCTATTGCACTAACGTCATAGCTAGACAACTCATGTCACGTCTCCTTTCCATAAAACACTGTCAGTCTACACAATTTCCAAGTCATCTTTTTCTCCACTTCATCAAAGTACCCGGTAGCCCTGGTAGAAACACCATGCTCACCTTTCTCCAGCCAAACTATCTCTCAGGAGCCAAACAATGCTTCCTCTCCACTGGCTTTGGCCATGCTGCTCCCCATACATTAAGCCCTCACATTAACCTTATATATCCAAATAATCCTCTCAAGGCATTCTTAATTACCTACTTAACAGTCTTCAAAGTATTATCGCTACTGTGTGGTCTCCTGGTTACACAACCAAAGGCCAAAGATAAATAATAGTCCTGCTATTTTTCTTCAGTTATCTCGTTTTGATTTATCACTCAACTCACGTACATGGGTGGTGACTTAGTTTTGCCCATATAAAATAGAATAGGAAAGGCCACAATTTTTTCCCCCCTCCTCTAGGTTCTCTCAGGCAGCTGACAAGCATTTAAATGCCGTCTGGCAAGCAAATTGAAAAGCTAGGAGGAGCAACATGTGTAGAGATTTGAGTAACTGAAACAATGAGCAGTTCTGCAGGAAAATGAATCTAATTAAAGTTACTCATGCAGACTCTTAGCCTTAGAAATCTATAAATCCAAAAAATCATTTCCCTTTCAATTAAGTTTGTATTTGTCATTTCAGAGAGATAAAAACAAGTCCCCAGTGACCGGGTTTTCCAATACCGAGCAATTAGGAGAAATATGGAACACAGGGCTGCAAAACATTCCACATAAGAAAAATTCAGAAAAGCCAGCGAGGATCTACAGTCTTCACAAGTCCCACCACAGCCAAACAATTCCTTTTTAAAGTTAAAAGTACAGATGTATCAACTGGAGATGTTTCAAGACAGTGTCTGTGTTATGACTAATACCCTGAGGAGGACTCACGTCACCTAACTCGCACTTCTTATATAATCACTGGGAGGGGAGGAAAAAAAAAAAAAGAAAAAAGTTTCTTTCAGAGGATTTTTTAGAACATCTGAATTAGACGCCTGATCTGAACTGCACTCTCATCCCGCTTTCTCCACCGCTGTCTGGAGCCTGCAGAGACTCACCTCCTAGCCTGGCTGCCTCATCTCTCCTGCAGCAGACACAGAGCAATACATCAAAGGACCAGAACGAGTGAAAGTGATGCTGCTGACTGCAGAGACATTTATTTCTCCGAGAAAGTTCTGGACAATCACTTCAGCTACTTTCTGAATATTCACCCCAGCCAGAAGATCGTAACTCCTTGCAGCAGCACTGAGATTTCTTCACTGCTGCACGCTGGTGGGAAAGGTTGTTCTACAAGACGTATCCAAGTTAACTTTGCTATGTCCAAATTGAGCTTCTGCTGATCAAGTATGCCATCACTGATTTTCCTAGAAGTCATTTATTTCTTCCTCTCACCCCACTGACGCAGCAACTTGTAAGGAGTTAGGTGGAACTCCCGATTTCCAGTTGTTGCAGTCCAAGTATTTCCCCTTCGCGCCGTGTCAGTGCCAGAGTGCTCAGGATGTTGGGAACAACTGCAATTAATAGTCTGGTGTTCCGCGTGCGCTCACGAAAAACTGCGCTAATTCCAGTGAGAGGCATCAAGGGCTCACGTTCTACCGTTAAGATTTTTCAAAGCTGTTTTGTGATAATCATACACAGCAGAAACAGCCGTTAGCGTTCACAGATGTGGTATTCACAGTATTCTGGTGGATCAGCTGTTTTTCCAAAAATGAGCTTGAATGAAATCAATGTTAATGTGAAGGTTCTCAGTTTTTCCCCTAGGCAAAACTCCCACTGAGCTTAGCACGAACTGAATCAGACTCACGAAGGCTTTAACATCACTGGGTTTATTTGAAAGCAGGGATCCAATCCCACGATTTATCCGTGCGCGCACACAAAAAACCCCGCACTCCGCTTGACCCGGCAGTAAGTTATTCATTCAGGAGGAATACAACCTTGTCTCTAAAAAAAGCTTCAAAGAGTGGAGAGGAATAGATATTTCACCTCATTCACCTCTCCAAGAGTAAATGGGAGCGATATGTGCAAAAGTTTCAGCAAACCACGGAGAAAGCCATCCTTCTCCGCAGGAAATTTGAAACCGCGCAGCTTTTCAGAAATCTCACTGTACCGTAAGTGAGAACCGTTTGTTAAACAAACACAGCAGGGCAGCAGGTCGAATATTTGGGATTTCCTTCTCTCCTACGAATTCTCTGGTCAGAAAGGTGATGGCTGCTGCAGGGAACTTCATCGGATCTGCACAACTGGGGCACCCTCACCGTGCCTGGAAATCCTTGTTAAGTCACAGTTTTCAAGAGCAGACTGGATCTACAATGAAGCTTGGAGCGGTGTGCTAATCCTTGGTGAAGAGGCATGGGGACACACGGAAGGGAGCAGTGGGGAATACTTTTTTCCAAGTAATTGCCTGTAAGGAAAAAAAAGCAGCAACATTTCCCCCCACCCCCAACTTTAATGCAAGTAAAACAGAGCTGTGAAAATAAGCGTAGGTATACAAACTCTTCTCTAAATTTATTTCTGTTGTAGCATCATGCATGTTTACACAGCAGTACTCTAAAAGTTTAGATAACATCTGATTTTCAGCTAACATAAGGGAAAAATCTTCATGTTGTCTCATCTGAATGGTGTTAACACTTTGCACTTCAAAGATTATATAAATTAGAGGAGACATCACTTGCTTATTCTGTAGGATGCAAAGTTCTCGTACAGCTGCTGTCAGCTCTGCAGACACATTCTCCAGTAGAGGAGGGCAGTTGAAATGGTGGGCAGTATATACGGCCACGGGTCCCCAAAAGGGCACAACATGAGCTCACCTTTTATCTGCAACAGAACTCGTCAAACGAGATGAGACAGAAGAGGTAAGTGCTATAGACAGAGGAATTACATACATGTTACATCCAGAATAAGTACATTAAGCAGAGTGGATTGCCAGTCCAAACGCAGGGACTGCCCGAGCAAGTGATTCATTGTACTCTATTAGTGATCTGACATACAGCCTCGAGTCATTATATATGCTTCAAGTTATCTACCTAAAGAGTTATTTGTTTGCCTCAGAAGGTTGCAGCGATGTCGTTACAGTGAGAATTCATTCATTCTCATTTCCCAGGGCCTGCTCTAGGCAGAAGCAGCACAATAACCCCGCTGTTCTCTCCTAACCTTTGACAAGCTAGCTTAAAACAAATACTCAAACAATTTAACACGTATACATTCTTCTATAAAATGCTTGACCTGACATCCCTGTGATGTTCATATGGCGAATTATAGGAGAACACAGTTTATCAAAGGATATGCTCTTCCTGAGAGTTTGTTTATACGCACGCAGACTCCGGGGGCCTGTTGGGTATAGTTCATTAGCAACCCAAGATGCCCCCGATCCCTCCACGCTCAGCGTGCTACACCTGTTTTGACAAACAATTAATCAGAACTCAGTACTGCATCTGGCTTGTATTTACAGCCAAAGAACGAATTGGGTTGAAAAAGCATCTGAAAGGATAATACTTCAACCTGATGACTTTGTAGTTGGGTTTTGTTTTCCTGGAAGGAATCTGCTAACATATCATGTTTGAGAGACCCAACAGACATTGAATTTATGAGCCTTTAGGTAAACAAAACATATGGTGCTTGCTATGTTCCATCTATCCGGTAATCAGTCATTTAGTAAGAAATGCACAATAAAATTTGGCCAGCTTCTCAAGACACGACATCTGAGGAGATCAATTACAGTCTTAATTTAGACAAATTTCATAGCAACTTTTTTTTCTTCGTATTACATTATCTTTCTTGTTCCATGAAGTTTCCATTAACTCCTGTGGAAAATGAGATTCTTTAAATCATAATACGGATGTAAAATATCAGTGAGTTTAGGGTATGAAATGATGCATTAATCTGAGACACTGACCAATAACAGTTCCAAGTTGTTCTGTTTGTAATTATATTGCCAATGCCGTCTAAAAAAATATACACTGAAGACTGTTGTTTTACTATTCTTTTAACTGAAGCTTCTCAGAAGAGTTCCTTCTTCCCAGGTCTCCATCCCAGAGCAGTACCTGCCAGCCCCAGGTGGGAAGCAAGCTCACCCTGGACTCACGATTACGGAAGGGAGGTCAGGATCGGTGCTGCTTTGGACACCTCCCTGCCCAGAGGGAGCCGCGAGCCGGACCTTGGTTACGTACACGGCAAAACACGGCCACAAAGAAATTCCTCACAGAAGCTTAGATACAATATTCAGCCTAGCCAGACACCTTCTGCCAATTTTTAATCACATCCTGAATCTTCAGGGAGGAGGGGAAAAGCTCCTCCATGAATTTTCTGATCAGATTAACAACTTGGCAGACACTGAGGACCATACTCGAGTGCAGGTGAATGCTCTCAGCACTGAGATTCGGAAGAGCAGAGGGACCCGGCGAAGGCAGCGGTATCATCTCTGCCCGGGGACTCTGAGACCGCCCTGACCGACCCAGCGAGCACAGAGTATGCAGGCGTGGAGCACCCTGACAAGCAGCACTTGGGTCTCAGAGGCCACATACTGTAGGAACCTCTCCAAACGTCAAGAGGCAAGGCTTAAAAACACAAGAATTTTACCAGCATGTTTAATAACATCAGCCGATTCAGGGTCAAGCAGCAACTGGCTACAAGTTTGGACTTGACAGAAATTATTCCAGAAATCTCTGGAGATTCATGTGCCCGCGTGAAGGGTTCAGCAGGACCTTTGCCTTTTGTGGATCTCTCCTTAAAGCTCCAAGAATTTATATGCCAAACTTTGGACAAATCTGTTGAATGAGCTCTTCCACTCACATTTCCTGCATGATTAAGTGCCTTACTGAATCAAGACAGCTAAATTTATTACTGAGATGCATTAAATAAGGGTGACGACTTGGCAGCCATGTAGAGTGGAGTATGTATTAATAGGTCCAGAAAAATGTTCAAAACTCCTATTAAGTAACTCGCTTCTATTCCACAGTACGTGTTCCTCAGACCTTCTCTCCAAATCCCTGCTGGGCTGAAGCAGGCTTCCAGCTGTAGCGTTCTCCAAGAGTTTACATGAGGTCCAGGCAGCATTTCCCCCACCAGTTTGCATTAGAAGCACACCTATAAAATAACAGTTTAACCGTAGCGAGCCACGTAAGACCAGTTAATGCTTTTCTGGAGAACTAGCAACCAGCTACTGCTTTGTGTATACGTCCCTGCTTTCATTTCCAGCACAAAAACAGATTTCTTAATGTCAGTTTCATTTATTACCAAGATGTAGAACAGTGAGAAATTATTAAAGACCTGAAAAAATCAATTTAAGCATTTTAACTTTGAGATCAGACTCTTCAGCTACTGCAATTTGTGTAAGACAAGATGCTGCTAAGAGGTCTCCATAAAGTGAATTAGAGCAAATCATTTCTTTGTTCAGCTCAAATATGCTCAGAAGATGGCTTCTTTATTATATTACATCAAGGGAATTTAGCATTGATACTTCAGTAACAAAAGCTGGGAACACAGGAAGAACTGCGGTAAAATACACAAATCAAGATTTGATCCTGGGTTTATTGTAATAAACTTTCTTTAGAATAGTGTTTCACTGAAGAATACTTATTACAAATGAAGAGTTTAATTTAATTTCCCATATGGTGTTTAGGAGGTTGGGGGTGTGGGGTTAATATTAAACATTTAATGTTCGATGACATGCAGACAGAATAACTGTTTTTATATACTGTGTTGGGGGGGGGGTTTGTTGTTTGGGTTTTTTTCTTCAAACATTCCTTGGTTCATTTACAATGTCTTCCATTCTGTAGAGATTCAGATACTCACTTATATCTTAAAAGCATGTTCAATGCTGTAGTACAGAAAATAATCTATATTTCAATAGATGCAGTCTGTAAGCTTGACATAAAAGATAAGAAACAGATGTAGGTCCAGATGAAGAAATGTGTCTATTGTGAAGTTTAAGGGAAGACTTGGCACAAAAATAATTGAAGTCAATATGCAGAAAGAAAATCTGTCAGCAAATTGCAATGCTCGACTGAAGTGCAGATATATTTAAAAAAAAAGTTATATGTAGGCTATACGTGGTCTACCAGTTTAAATGGATTAGTACTACATTAGAATTCTTCTACTTTACTTCAGCCAAAGCATTCATTCTGAATATAAAAAAGAAAACACTCATTGAAGTTGAACCCTAGCTCTCTTAATAAAACTTTCATTTGAGAACCCCTTATCAAAGCAGTCTGTCGAGCTGCTGGGCCAGCGCAGCATCCCAGGCTCACCAGCAAGAGCATCGTGCTGGGACCAGCCCTGCAGAGCCCCATTCCACAGAATTTCACACAGACACAAAGAAACGTGTCCCCACAGCTGTGCCCAAAAATGAGGGGCCAAACAATTTTCAACCCAGAAAGCTTTGCGATATCCAGAATATTGCCTAGCAATTTCATAAAGATTCTAATATAAGAAGTCGTATTTACTCTAAGTTTTAATCAATGTCTTTCTACAATCTTTGATTAAGAGCCTCCTGCCTCCCTCCATCCCAGCTGCTATTACCTCAAGTTTTAAAAAGCTAAAACCTTAAGTTAATAGCAACCAGAAGGCAAATATGGAAAGCCAATTACTGCTTTGAATATTTCCTCATCCAAACCAAAGGAATTTTTTTTAATCTTTTTACCCTATCATCTTATCCACCCGTTGTTTATACTATTAACTGAACTCCTGGAATACTCAAAGATGCCAAAAATCCAAGTGACCAATCCTTTACCACATTAACAGAATTCATCAACAAACTTCCTAACGAACAGCCCTTATTCAGAGTTTGTTACGGTATCGTCTTACTACTTCCTAGTAAATGTTAATACGTTATTTAAATGTCTGGAACATCATTACCTGATTGAATTCCTGCAGACTTAATTCCCAGGTCTGTTTTAACAATCCCATTATGCTTCTCAAAGACATCTACGATTGTCTGTTAAAGTATCCTTGCAGCAGAAGCACTGTGGTTACAACGTGTGACAATATCGACAGAAAACACTGATTACTGTATTTCTTTAGTCCTAATTCTATTTACACATGGCTCGGAAAGGAACAACTACTCATCCTCCAAGCACAAGCCTATTCATTCACTGCTTCTGTAATAAATGAAGCAGTCCAGAGAAAAACTACTGATTTTTCTGAACTCACCGGCACTATAACTGAAGTTTTTACTGTTTATGAAATTTTAAGCACAGACATGAGGAAAGAAGCCTGCTTCCTTACCTATGGAAAGCCACTTTATGAAGGAAGTAAAGCTAGGACGGATGGATGCTCAGCATTTGAGCACAGCGCGAAAGTGTGAAAGATAAACACTCCAATTTTGATTTGAACTTGTTATTATGACTAGGGCAGGAAAAACAAAAATAAATACCAGAGAAGTAGGTCCAAGAATGACCACCCACCATTATTAGTGGATAAACAACATTTGCAAAGTAGCCACAAATATTCAAGAGCATGGGGTATTTCTGCTCAGTGCCAATTCTGCCAAAATTAAAAACAAGCCAAGAAAAGCTCAGCATGACGTAATAAAGACGCAGATTTTTGGAAGGATATATGCCTCACTCTACTAATACAGTACTATTAAGTTTACCTTACAATATCATGTTCAGGGAAAGAAAAAAGAAAAAAACCCAAATACTTTGAAAGCCATATGCAAGTTTTGGGTGGTTTGGGGCTTTTTGTTTTGGGGGGGTTTTTTTGTTTGTTTTGCTTTGGGGTTTTTTTTGTTGTTTGTTTTTTAGAAACCCATGAGCTTGGCTACAGATTTACATAGTCCACTTAGCACCTCATTTAATAAACAAATCTTGTGAACCAAATTTGCTTCTTTCAAATTAATAGTTTTTCTTGCCTTTTCCTTAGAAACAGGAGTCAGCCTTGGCTGCTTAATTGGCAGGGGTTTTTGTAGTATCTGTTCAACGGGAATCCTCAATCCTTCCCTGCTGCTTGAGGCAATTTTAAACAAGCTCACACACTTTTAGCACAATTCTAATTAGCTTTGTTCTTATGAGTGGTGAACTTGTTTCAGTCCCATTATATACATGTTAATTGTTATCTTGACAAAGAATAATGAATTTGCAAAAGTAACCGCTGTTTGGCATCTATTTAAAACACCCTTTAATCCTCACTCTGGACTAAAAAATAATTAAAGTGGGCTTGGTTTTGGAATTATTTTTAATTATCATTACTATGTTGCATTTATATTTAGAGATTGTTACTCATGTTATCTGTAAGGCATTGCTTGCTATGGAATCACCACTGTAACAGACTGCATGGATTTTTGTGAGAGGCAGGGAAAAGTTGTTTTGATTTTGCAATGTTACCTCTCACTTCTTTATAATATAGATATTGTGGGTGTGTGCATATATATATATATATAAAAATTTTAAAATCTTAAAAGCCAGTAAAATTAAGATTTATTTCCCCCCCCCCCCCCGATTTTTCAGTCCCTGGGCCACCTTTACTCCCAGCAGCTAAAGTTTCACCATTTACAGCAGTAGCAGAGAGAGCACGTTTCCAGAAAGCCACCAAAACACAGCTCTAGCTCTTTAGGAACTCCACTGGCTTCCTACACAACAATACACAGAGCACAGCCAAGTTTGCACCCAGAAAAATAAATTCAAAAATCTGCTAACATCAGAATTCTACATACAGTATCCAGATGATACCAAAACGCTATACCCAACTGCAAAATAGTGACAGCTGGCGAAAAACAGAGAGAAGTACAACACGATAGTTTAGTAGCTTCAAAGTTAATTTCCTAACTCTTGGAGGAAAATTGGCTAAAAATGTTGAAAACTTCGGAAGTTTAGGCGTGAGCCCCACACATCCATGAGAGTCATTCACTAGGTAGCACCACAGGAAAAAGCAACTTAATGAACTGTACCTTCAAATGCCGTAACTACTCCCTTCCATCACAAGTCAGCTGCTCCTCTACACATTTATTTAGTGGTAAATATGAAGACGTTACTGCGACAGCTATTTGAGGAACAATTATTCAACAGCAATTTTTGCTCACACCCAAGGAATCAGAGTATAATCAACCGTTAGAAAACTAACACAAGCTTGCAGTATTCAGAAAGACACTGCACCTAGAAATGAATTGTTCTAAGTTCTCTGGGATTTTATTGTATCCTAGAAGAGAATATGAAAGGCAGTAATCCTAAAGTCTCAATATTTGAGACTGCTTTCAATAGCTGTGGTGATGGCACAGTAGAAGTATATATTTCCAGTGAAGAAAAGAATTAAATCTGAAACAATACAATAGCTGAAGAGTTCAGAGCCAGCCCTGACTTACCATTAGCTCCTTTTTCTATAATTAGGCAAGCCCCAGGAAGCCCAGAAAGAACAATTACATTTGCCTGAACCAATCTGGGTGAACCTGACCTGATTTAAATCCAGTTGTTCTTTTTTGTGCTTATGATGCTCACATTTTCTTGGAAGTAATTCTTCTTTCTACTTTAATTCACTGCAAAGCCTTTGGTCTCAATACATCCAATAAACTATGGTTTTCACATTCAATATTCATGAAAGTAACATAATACAAAAACCAATATTGTGTTAATTTATCTTACATTTATCTTTAAAAGGTTGGAAAATTATCACTTACCTACTGATTGTGTACAAATGAAAATGCTTGGTTACGTGACTGAATCAGCCTAACAAGCGTGAAGGCAAACGTTACCACTCTTGAGTCACTCACCGTGAAATAAGGTGGATTGGTTGGCTGAAGTCACTCTGAATTTCTGATTTAATAAACTTACATAGCAGCTAACACATCACATCTTCCCATTGGCAAATAAAGATCTAGAATATTTAATTAGTGACGGTGTTAATAAATCTCCTTTTGTATTACTAATCCTGCATCAGATGCCAATCCTGCAACAGAAGTTAAACTTCTGTAATTCATAGAACCGCTTTCCATCAGGAAGTTCTGACAACAGATAGTTTATCCTCCTCTTCCTCCAGCTCTCAATCATAGAAGCTAAGGAAAAACTCTACGACATGCTCCAAAAAAAAGTTACATGGCAGCATACGAAAAATAATTTAGATTTTGAAAGATAACGAACAACCTTATCCCAGCTCAATAAGCAAGAACAAGGCAAAAAGAGAGGAGTTAATTTTGACTAAGTTAATTAGAAGCTCCCTCCAAATTCACTTAAATGCTTCTGATGTGAGGGGAGGGGAGGAGGGGGAGACAGTTTCTGTAAAGATCCAGTTGTCGTTCTCTGCTTTATCTCAGCTGATGAAACAATACCAGGATGCCCCTTCACCTTCAGATGCCACAAATCCTCGGCGAGTAACAGTTGCAGAAAAAAAGTTTCCTTCAACTTTCAGAAAGGTTTGGGGGCCAGGGTGGGGAGGGGGATAGGAGAAAGGAGGTGATGTGGGGTTTTCCCTAATAAAACGCAAGTGCCAGGTCACATAAAGTGACGTGTTGTCTATGACGCAAAAAAACCTTCATAGTTTGGGTCCTCTTCCCAGTTAGCTAACGTAGGCTACAAGTGCCCGAGAAAAGCCCTGCATGAGAGCTACCCCGACAGCACAGAGCCTCCAGCGTACCCCACTCTCGTAACATGGACAAGAAGGAAAGCTCACCGTCCAGCTCCACTAACAGAACATCACGCTTGTGCCAGACTCACAACGGCTGAGGCAAGCAGCACTGTAAATGCGTATTTGTATACAAGAACCTCATCCACAGGCTGAAAAAGAGAAAATTAGCGTAAATCTCTCCTACTAACAGCTGTAGAGTTTCAGAGCACTGCTGATAGATCTTTAGCATGTCTGACACCGCCTGCCTGCGGCGCCAGGACATAGGTTAACGGAAGTATTTTTGTACAGTCTCAGCCTGCTTCTCCTAAAGAATTATTGCAAGACAGACAATTGTATAGACACCTTCCTGTCAGCTCCTAGATGCAGAAACCACAACACCAAAAGAATAACCCATTGAAGGCTTTGGAAAGCAAGGGAAAAATAATTAGGCTGACTTTAAATAGGAAGGAAATGCTAAAAAAACCCCACACACTAATTGAGCTTTTCAAAATTAAGGCAAGATCAAAACAAGCAAGAAATGAAGTGCCATGGTTTTGATTTTTTTTATAGCTGCATCCCCCACTGAGCCACCTTTGCAGAAAAACATCTTCTGCATTTTATATTCCCATTAGTGCATTAATCTTTTCTTGATTAATTATTCAGATTTAAAAGAGTTTGCTTGTTCCATTTTGTAATTTGGAATTGCACAGGATGGGGAGAGACAGTAACTGCATATTCACAGGCACTGCAAAAGAAGATGCAGACACCTTCAGATGGGATCAACCATCTTCTGAAGTTAAGATTGTTTAACAGTCATAGTAGGAAAAATAATTATTTTAACCTTCATTGTTAATAGAAATGGGGAAAGCCCTGCTTTTATTGCTTTGCCTTGATGTTACTTCTCCCTTGAAAGTGATTCTTTCAAAAGACAGATTCTCAGCTCAAGATTCATAGACTACTAGGAACCTACGGACACAACTGTGTAACACCAGTGGACACTACTAGCATTTGACATAACAAGCTATCTCCGTAGCCAGCTGCATTTTTAACATCAGACCATAGTAACTTCATAGTAACTCCCTGCACAGTTGCTCTACATTCCTAGCACCCAAAATATCCTTTCCACCTCTTAATCGGTGTAAACAGACACACTCTTAACTGTGGAACACGGATCTTAGGGGTTTATTTCTATAATTAGTAAAAAAGCACTAGTATTCAAATTTATTTTAATTATTCTCTGAAATCACTTCCTCCAAGATTTTCAGCATTTTAAGGACCTTAACCAAACAAGCAGGAAGAAATCCATCATAACCCACTCGGCAACTTGAAACAGGCAACCCTCACGGCTGCAGCTGAGCAAACTGATAATAATTTATGATAAATCCCTCCTCCTCCTATCTGCATGTCATCTGAAAACAGATGGAAAAGACAGCCAAACAAACATTAACTGAATAATTTTTGCCGTGCCCTTGCAACACCAACAAATGCCAGGTGACAACCCACAAGGTGAAGTTTGAGGCTGCTCTGAATGAGTTTCGTGATAAAACAGCCAGAGTCAGTTCTGACCAGATGCATGCTTGGACTGGGGTCCCACCGGCGGGAATATTTGCAGACTCTTTATCTATACAGATTTTCGTGAACGCACATTTATTATATTAGCAGAAAGCATACGTGTATGGCTTCAGATGAACACTGGAGAATTCTGCAGCATTTTCCTAGATGGGCGATTAAAAGTAAAGCTCTAGCGTTTAGAAATCTCACCCCAACAGTCAAACAACTATCTGGTTTCTTTGGGTACTTAGCAGCCAAGGAGATTCATCATCTGTAAAGCACGATGATAAAACGTCATGATCACACAGGTCTTCATAACACAACTTTCAAAGCACTCTTCAGGGCGTACTTTGATCGAAATGCTTACAAAACACTAACTTTATCAGAAGTTCATGAACACCCATCTTTATTAGGGTTATTTACCAACACTGAAGTATTAGGGTATATACCTATGGGATTGCACTTCTAATCCAGATATTCAATATCTACCTTTTTTTGCGGTATTCTCAAGAAAGAAAGTTTTCATAAAATCCAGAAGACAAAAGACAACATATGGGGCTTCTAAAACTCCCAAGGAAAGCCTGAAATTATGAACAGACACAGAAAAAAAGGTTGCTGAGAAAGCATGCATAACTCACATGTACTTTTAGCGAAAAAAATACAAGCAAAAGAATAATACTTATTGCTTGGGAAACTAAGAACATACAGAACTTGATTTAACATAACTATGGCAAATGGTTGCAGCAAATATTGAGTTGACTTATGCTTCTCAGTCTTCACAGCTCTGCTTTCGAATACTGCAGAAGAACTAAGATTTCAAGATACACTAAAAAAAAACCACCACAAAAAAAAGAAAACCTTTAAAAAAAGCCAGAATCATTTTAATTTAACTGTGATTCAGCTGGAAGACATGAAAATATGCACAGCAGAGCACATCAACTAGCTGAGAGAAAACAACCAGGAATACAAACAATGAGTCAGAATGAGACTTGATTACAAAACCCTTGCTGTTCTTCAGAAGGTGTACCAGCAAGGACCGATATAAAATCTGATCAAAGAGAAGCTTTACAAGGTGATTGCACTGAAGATTATTATTTTCTGACTCTAGTGGCCATTACAGAACTATTCATGTCAAACATCAATATTCTGCAATTCATCTTAAGAAATGCCAAGAAAATAAGGCAAGCAGAAGTTTGTTTCTACATAGAAACACGTTATTCAGAAAACATAAAACAGAACAAAAATAACATACGTTCCTGCATCACTTCTCTTAATTCAGAAGATATTTCAGATTTCGTTTTCCTCTCTCACTGACCAGATAGATTTTAGCAAAGTTGCATACGTGTAAAATGAGAGCAGAAAGGTTTTATTTAAAAAATTGTACATCTGCTCCATACTTCAGATTGTATTTTACGTACACATATAAATTTTAGTAGCAGAACAGCAAGATAAATACCCATAATTCAGTTCTCTCCTTACTCTTTCTACTTGCCTACTACAAATCTCTCTACTCCTTTATACCCTCGTTGCAGGCTTAGGTTGACAGCCTTCTCTCCTCAGCTCACGCTGATTTAATACAGCTGCAGCATCTCTCCCCTCCACCTCTCCTGAAATCTCTTCTAGCTTCTTAACAACCCCCAACTTTCCTATCTGCTTCTACTAGTTATTTAATTCTAGTTACATCACCTTCGGAATTCATTTGGGGTACACATTGTAGTAAATACTATGCAAAGAAAATTGTGCCACAACAAGAGGAAAAGAACAGAATAGCTTTGCACGCTACCGAGATGAAGCCACTAAAGGAGGAGTATTTTTATCTACAAGCATTATGCGTTAACAAGAGAAAATATTTTTACTGTCTTCCCCAGTCTGTACTGAGAGGATCTGTCCTCTGATAGACACATACAAAAAATACTTCTCACAGTTCAAATTTACTTAAAGTTATACCTCAACAGACCACACATTTCCCATATCGCTTTTTTTTTTTCATTCCAGATCTCAGTACATAATACACTACCAAGAGAGACTATTAGGGGATGAAAAAAGCCTCATAGACTCCACACAAGCATCCCCCAAAACTACCTCATTGCCAAGGTCACCATCAGCTCACACATGTGCTGCATTTCTCTAGGCTATTAGAATATATTTCTGAGATGGAAAAACAAAGCCATTTTATTGAAGAGACAGAAGCAATTTCACAGCAACAATAAAGTCCTTTTGTTATTTTACCTGAACTGTAGAATAACTTAGAAAGCAGCAGCAGGAGAAAAGGGAAAAAAGCACAAGTGATGTTGAAACTGGGTAAAATATACATGGGCATATTTCAAGCTACCTGGTAACTGAGTCATCCCATACAAATTCAGTGTCAGCCTCAGTAGATCACCCCATGACAGATTAAGAAGTATTCTAGGCGCACGTAGGAAAGGAACTAAAGTTGTATACTAGTTGTCAGAACTAGTGGTAAGGATATGGCACGTTTTTAGATACTACTATTTGAGTCCAAACATACCGTTCACGTATGGCTGAGAGGGCAAAGAGATGCTGTCCATTTCTCATGTTCTGATTTTTTTAAAGCTGAAAAGCTTTAACATTTGTACTAAGTTTCTTTTAACCTACAAAAGTTCAATGTAGTTAACCACAACTTATGGCTATTTTTCATGGATACTAAGCAATTTAACATCTTTAACTTCTTTACTGTGATTTTAGATTTTTAAGAATCCAGTTGTAACTAAGTTTCTTGTCATCACTGTTTAGGATACTGCGTCCTGATTTCTGTAACTAGACATTTTTGTGCTTCTTTACATGCACAGATGCCTACTTGGTCATAAAGGTGCCAAAGACAGGAAGAAAAATTACACGCAACTGCCCAATCATATTTTAAGAAAAAAAAAAAACAAACATAGAAAAAAGAACTGTTTACAAAAACTCATGCAGACATGAAAAGATGCAGTTGTTCTGTGAATAACGACAAGTATCTGGAACAAAGTGAACTGTAGAGTTTTAGTCTCCAGTTCTTCCCAGGGTTTGAATTTCTGCTGGATGCAGACCTAACCCACACTTAAATAAGCTGACAATGCTTAGGCATTGTGGTTTGCTTTTGTCTACCTGGTACCTTTCTGGAAAGCAATGAACTTTTCTTTTGTAACCTAAGTTCACAAGGGCAAGACTGGATTTTGAGAAATCTCTTCATGGCTTCCCACCAATAATATGCCATTTTTCCCACAACGATGCTGTTTTAACTTCATGACCTTTTTCTCCCAAGTCAATATAGGCTGCCATAAAGAAGCTTGCCCTTTTAATAAAGACATTATGAAGGAGTAGAAAGGAGATACTAAAGTTAAAAGAAATCATTTCAGAACTGAAGATTTAGAGGTTAACAGAACTATTTTTTCCAACTTAAACTGATTCAAAGCCTTTTAAATAATTGCCAGTATACCACATAGAAAACAGTCCGTCACCACTTGTGTCCCTGCTGCTTTCAGTCACACTTCTCAAACATTACACATTCTCACCCAGGAAATCAAGAAAAAAATGACAGTTTATATGGAAAAAACATAGAAAAAGATTCCCCTCTTCACTACATGGGACACTAAACACCTTCGAACAATTTCAGAAAGCTATATTATGCTTCCAACAATTTAAACTTCTATCTTTAACTATTTTCAAGGAAAATAGAAAGGAATTTTAAATATAATACTAAGCATCTTATTTGCCTAATCATAAGATTCAGCTGCAGGTTGTGGTTTATTGCACACTACCAGTGTCAGCCTCCTGGGCCACCAAAGTAACTCAAGGCTGCTGTGGCTGAAATGCAGTTACACGGAGGTGAAACTTCTGAGCAGAGTTGGATAAAACATATACAGACTCTAGAGGGAGTTCTAACTTTGCCATATTTTTCCCCTTAGAAAAGTTTTATCAGTAATTCAGAACAAAACAAACACACACAAAAAAGGCAAAACCATGCGTGAAGTGTCTTCCGGATGTCTGCTTCTTCCCCCTTCTCTATGTTACTGGGCAGAGTGGGAACTGCCTGGCATAAGCTAAGATCTGCTTTCTGCTGATTCTGACATGTAATACAATTTTCTTTCTTACCCAATCACAATTTATAGGAACTCTTTTCATTTGGTGACTGTGGTCCACCTTCAGTCTGAATATTTCACCAGTTCATTCAGCATCTATAAGACTTGCGATACTTAACGAGGATGAACCACACTCAGATAGCCAGAGAACACAACAGAGAATTTGTAAGGATATCTTCACCAACATAAACACCTATACATCCCTGTTGCCAATTTACAGTGTGCGTTCAGGTGCATTACACTGGACACCCACTAGCCTACCCCAGCACAAGAACAGCTGGATCCCAAAGATGGCCAGCACATCCGCCACACTCTCATGAATCCCCAAACTAGCTTTTACCTTTGCCAGGCCTCTGGAAGCACGGGGATTTGCTCGGCATTACGCGCTTGGCAAAAAATGCCCCCAAGTTGTAGGAGGAACTACCACAGCGCAGCCAAGAATGCAGGTGTGGTACCCGCATCATCTGTGCCCATACATACAGCGTTTGACCCTGGCCGCCCAGGACAAACAAACGTATGCACCTCATGGCTCCGACTGAACTTGAACAGCTCACAAATACACCAGACTGACCACTGGATATCAGGAAGCTGAAAACACCTAAGAGGACATTTCCAGTAGTTCTTTAGATTGAAAGCAAGCTTAGGCAATCTAATAATTTTCTGCTTTGAGGCACAGCATCATGTCAGCTCATCCTAGCTGAAGAAAATTCAGAACAACTGGAATAAAGGCTGGTAAATCCTTTACTACTGTATCTCCCTGTTAATCTAACATCTACTTTCACTTTTGTTATTAACCAGTGCTTCAAAAAAACAGATTAAAACTTTCTCCTTCCCCTTTTAATAAAGATGACAATTTACAGTGAGGGAAAACCCAACAAAACTCACAAACACACACATTCCTCAGTAAAGTCATCTACCTGTCCAAACATTCACTAATAAATTAAAAAAAAAAAAGCAGCAAGAAAGATTTCCATTTTTTTTTTCCTCAGAGGATAAACATTGCATGGACATAACAACAAACTATCTGTAGAAAAACCGAGCTGACTTCTAACAAACTTCCATGTTACCAGGGAATAAAGAGATACACTTAAGACAGCTGTCTACCTCTCAGCCTTCATCTCTCAATTCCACGGTTTTATGTTGCTACAAGGAACCTACCAAAAAAAAAAAAAAAAAATATATATATATATATATAAAAAAAAAAAGCTATGAACCACAGCTGTTCCTTGACCACTCAGTGGTTTCATTTTAGTTCAAGGAGTAAAACCAGTCAAAACCTAGACACTGGAGCAATGAGGAAAAAAAAAGTAAACTGAATTTAAAGTGATTTTTGAAAGTGTGCTAAGCCAGACAGTCATTAGTTTTAAAGTGTTCTTTCTTCCTATTTCCCAAACTTGACTCTATTTCAAGTCAGTATTGCAGGATGCAACTGTGCTGAACTTGGGAGATCTTTTGAGGCATCAGGAATACCCTGCCTGTCAGCATCTGCCTGCCGAACCCACTGCAAGAGCAGAAGTCATCTTTTCTATTTTTCTGCTCCACTTTGCGGAGCGGTGGTTAATGAGAAAAAGCCCTGCAATACAAGTTTCAGAAGCACTTCTGGGGTGATTTTCCCCTGAAGTAGTAACAGGACAGGCAGCACAGAAGTCTGGAGGAGGAACTCCAGCAGTTCTCTCTTTTTGCTCTTTCCATGTTTTTAAACCATCTCCTCGGCATCCTGAAGTTACGCATTTGTACAAAGCACATTTCTCTCTCCTCAATATTGACTTAAACCCATTTTTCATAATAGGCTCTGAATAGCAGAGGGGAAAAAAACCCCACAAAACAAAACAACCACAACATTTCACTTCTGTCAAAAAAGAAGCAAAGGAATAATGGCCTGGCTGAAAACGTGTATTCCCTAAACACTGGTGCTCTTGGACAAAGATGCTCACACTTAAGTGAGCTGCATGAAGTAAATTGGCTGGTTGTGTAAATACGCCAAATGACCACTTATAAACTTGATGGCTGGTCAAAAGCTGAAATATTCATTCCTAACTCTAGAATACAAGCTCTTTATTGTGCTGCAGCAGAGTGTGACAGTAGGAAAGAGCTTTCAGGGTACTGCAATGCTGAAAATCAGTGTTTTACAGAGGGGAAGGTGAAGCTGTTTGGACAGAGGGGTACTGGCCGGAGCAAGCACCCCAGGGCTGTTAGGGGCAGTGAGAACAGCCAGGGTCAAGAGGCCTGTGCTATCAGTAATCCAAATCAGCAACCCATCAGTAAAACAGATACACACAACTTACTAGGACTTTATATTTTTTGAGATAAAGGCAGTTTTCTTGCTAAGAGTTATGTTTGGTAATATTCTAATACATTGTTATACATTGTCAGCGCTTTTAAGTTTGTTTGGTAAAACGTCACCAGACCTAAGGGTACATAAGGACGTGCTCTGGTCAACGCATCAGCAAGCCTGCCGAACAGCGCACAACAAAATGTAGAGGTTTTAAACCAAGATCAGATTAATGGTTGGGTTTTTGGGGGGTTTTTTTGGGGGGAGGTGGCTTTTTTTTTTTAATTCATTACATCTTGGACATATCTGGGGTACAGCAGGTCACCTCTGCTCCCTCTGCAGAGGATCACAACTGCACTCAAGCTCAAACCTCCACTGCATCGTGCTAGCGTGCAGAAACCCAGCTCTCCAGCTGTCCACAACTGCGTGCAACATTTTGATCTCTCTCAGTACTAAGGAAAAAGTGAGCTTTAATTTCCACTTGATTTTTACAATCATTTTGAGGTAAATTATACTTGCGCATGAATTATTTTACATTTATAAGCCAGTGCATTTCAGTGACCACTGATCCAATTTGTATAGTTTATCATTCATTATGACACACTGATGGCTGTTTAATATGTCCTAACCATAACCTTGAGACAACGGGAGCTCAAAGCATTTCGTAATTATATTCCTCGGTAGGAAGCAAGTTCCACAGTTGACATATGGAAGGACCAAACTGTTCTTCCATTCAAAATAAACAAAAATATTTCCTGTTCTTTCACCTGTTAACAGTTGAACATTTCAACTGTTTTTCACTGTAAAGCACTCCATGACTTTCTGAAGAGCACTCTGTAATTTCCTCTCCACTTCTAAAAGGATACAGAAGCGGTAGAGAAGTATAGAACTACAGCTGAAGCAGCAACACAGTAAGAAAAATCTCAGCATCCTAAAGGCACCTATGACTTATAAGCACATCACGATTACCATCCAGCATCGCTAAAGTGGGGTAACTAATTCAGCCTGTCAGTAGATCAGACCAGAAGGATAGGCTTTATCATCATCTCCTCGCAACAGCCTTCCTGCAAACCCCTGCCAGTTAAATAGCTCCAAGTGATTTTAGGAGACAGTGACTCTTCAAGATGCACTAAACCTTTACTATAAAAACCAACCAGCTGCTCGTCATGCAGATCTACCGAGCTGCTTGCCCAGGTTTCATGAATAAATGGATAGTTGTGGCTCAGACACCATAAAGGACAAAGCAGCTCCCTTCAGTTGGGAAGCAATAGGGAGAAATACTTTGACTTGCATATGCACGGCCAACTATAAATCAGTAAGATTGCCTCTGAGCTTCTCTTCCAAGCCTGCACTCAAGCAGTAGTTCATAGGCTGCCTCTTGTAGAAAAACACGCAAAAATTTCTAAGCCCAAGAAAGGACCCGTAGAAGCCAAGCAGATTTATAGACCAAGCTGCCAGTTGTCAGTGGAAAAGTCAGCTTACTCATTAGTCTGCCTCCATACAGAAGGGGGGGGAAAAAAAAGAAAAAAAAAAAAGGAAAGGAAAAAAACCAACTATGACAAAATCTTTTAATAAAACCACAGCAGTGGTTAAGATTAAAGCTAACCTCCAAACCCTCTTAGCCTCTAAAATATATCCTTTTATTTTTAAGGTGTCCTTTCATTCTGCTTCCCAAGCTTTACTATTTTTTTTCAAATCAGCATTGCAAAAGCCATCTATGTGGAACTTAAAAGGATTTGAGGGACACCATAAATACTCTGCATGACTGTATTAGACTGCTAAAACCCACTCCAAGTGCAGAGGATTTCTTCCCCACTTTTCTGCTCCACACCGTGGTAAAGCTGAAGCAATGGGTTAGGTGCATTTAGCACCTAACTACCGAGCGATGAGCTGTTAAGCTTGGCATTTACCCATTTTCAGTAGCAGATAACCCACCATCTTTATAAAGATGGAAATCCCCAGGGAAGGCAGTTGCTTTAAAAAAAAAAAAAAAAAAATCACAAAAAACCACCCCACAAAACAAAGCTTAAGCAGAAGATCATCGGCTGAGAGTCTAAGCAAGTAGGCTGGGGAGGGGGGAAAGCCCCAGAGCTCAGGAAACTTGTCTTTTCAGAGACTCAAATAAAAGAATCGTTGTTGAAAGCCGGACAGGAGCAAAGGGCAGAAAGGAGTCTTTCCCGCCTCTTTCCTAAGAGTACAGAAACATTCAGAAGCCGAGAGGAAGGAGGCAAGCGGAGCGGCCACGGGAAAAGCTGTCCTCTCCAGCACGGCCACCGACGGACAGGGCACCCGGGCAGGCAGATTTCCCCCAAAACCCAAAGGCAAAGGAAAGGAAACAAACAAAAAACCCCACCGAACATGCCAAGAAGGTGGCCAACTATCAGTTCTAGTGAGTTCCTGATGAAAGGCCCGGCCTAAGCCCAGACCGCCCCGAGCCCAGCGAGAGGAGCTGTGCCACGGAAGGAGCACCGGCATCTCCATACGTTCGTGCATTGCGTAGCTTAAAATATTTATTAAGCTGAATGCTAATGATAACTTTATCCTCCCGTTGATTACCTCTCTTGGGCAGCTCAATATTAACACGAGGTTGTTCTTCCTAGCCAATTTAGTAAGCAAGAGCTAATTTAAATGAGCATATCCTTTAGGAGTAATCCATGTGAATAATGATCCCTACTTGTTTTCATACAGTAATTGTGACTTCTTTAGGCTTTCACGGCACTTCAGGGCTTCCGAAAGAGGCACGGTGCACACCGGTACCGGCACGCCGCAGCCGGTTCCCCCCGTTCGCGGGGCTGGTAGCGACTTGTTTTGCACCGCTTCACCGACACGCGCTCCTACGCGTGGGAGGGAGTTCAGACACACCAGATAATGCCTCGTAACATCTTCCCACTCAGGCGTCCTAAGAGATGCTTTCATTTGTCCTTTTCGGATAAGCGCGCTGTTCTTTTTATTTCCCGATATTAAGACGTGACACAGGAGCCGAAACGCCACGAGCGCTGCGCCCACGGAGCAGGGTCACACTTCCTTCACGATTTACTTTTTTCATTTTGTTGCACCTAATCCTATTACGATTCAAAACCCGACACCAGCTCATTCCTCAGCAAACCCCAAAACACGGGCTAACTGACCGGCCCCGGGCCCGCCGGCACGGCAGCCGACACCGACGGCCCCAGCACCGGCCGAGGCCCCACCGGCCGGCCAGCAGCTAGCCCGCCCGGCCGCCGCAAGCCTACCTGGGCTCCTGAGCACAGGTCCCACCGTGCGTCCCTTCCCTCAGACAGCGCTGCCTCCCCCGCCCAGCTGCTCCTCTCCCTCAGAGGGCAGCACTCCGCTCTTCCGCCCGCTGCCCGGGGCGGGGGCCGGCTGAGGGGGCGGCAGCCATTAAGGAGACCGTTAAGGGCCGGGCCGGCGGCGCCTGCTGTGCTGCTCCTCAGCGCTACGCGACCCTTTCTTCTTTCTCCTTCTACTATTAACGCCCGTTAAGCCATACCATTAAACCATACCATTAAGTCAACCCTTTCTTTGCCAGCCCCCGCTGCCAGGTACTCCCAGCTGGGCCTTGCCACCCCCAGCTCCCCTTTCCTCATGCCCTGCATTACCCTCCGGTACAAAACCCTCCAACCACCAAACGACACCTCTATATTATTATTTTTTTTTCCTGACAATATGCCATTTAAGTAACTTAGAAGCCAAGTTTAACAACCCCTTTGCTACTGCGGTGGTGGCAGAGGCAAGGACTGCCCCCTTGCCGATCTGCTGGGTTTTATATACTCCTAAAAGATAGCAAAGGAAAACCCAGAGGGCAGGATGTGTGTTGGGAGGGAAGGGTTTTTTCCCAGAGAAAAATTAGCAAATGCATGCATCCGCTTGCTGGTTTTCTCATTCCCGTTTGGAGTTTGTTACTGGGTATCTGCCTGTGTGAATAATGTCACTGGACCATTTTATACCGTTATCCATAAAATGTGCCAGTAGAGGATTTTCTGTGGGTACTAACAGTTGTTGCACTGAAAGATGCCGTAAAGCTGAACACTTGGGATGTGCGATCTGCCCAGAGTACATTGCATTAACGCTGTGACTTTTTCAAAATGTAATGACCTTGGTCATTATTTAAATGACTGTTGTTCAGATTTTCATCTTCGCTATTACATAATAAATTATGAGGTTGTAGCTCATGTCTTTTCAGACTCCTGCTGGGTTTCTGAACCCTGTAAGCCACCACCGTTAATGACGGCAGATCTCACGGACAGGCGAAGCGATGCCGACCCCAGCGTAAACATCACGGGCACCCCGAGAGAAAAACTCTGGAGCAGCATGGGACTCAGTATGAGACATGCTTTGAAAGGGAAGGAGGACTGATCTGGTCTGACATTTTGTGCTTGCTTGGGGCATCTTCTCCTAACTTCTTTGTGCCACGGCAACGCTGCTGCAGCTGCTCTGAGCTGCCGTCACGACCTCCCTCCCCAATTGAACAGCCAAGCACCTCCTGCCAGGGCTCTCCAGCATGTTCTAGTCTACCCCAACCAGGTTAGCGATGGTTTGTTAAGCACTTTTTGCTAATTCAACTGATTTTGACTCAACCCTTCACGCAGGGATCCTAGATGGCGGATCAATAACGTAATAGCTACTGACCGAGAACAGAGAAGAGCATGCACCGCAAGTGCCAGGGCAAGGCAGAAGGACACTTGGTGTCCCCATGGCTGGAGCTGGTTAGCTGGCCCCGCAGCCGCTCTGGTCGTTCCTATAGCATGCTACTCAAATTGGCTTAGCAGGAGCTTGTGAACTGGCTCCATCTGCTGAAATGATCAGGTGTTGAATTCATCCTTATGGCTGAGAACTGCTGCGGTGCTCCCAAAACAGGCAGGACATGGAGAACAAAGGTGGCTCTCCCAAAGGAAGGCAGGAGACATTGCATGTATAGGCAAAATTCCCTTGATGCCAAATCCAGGACTATAGTCTGCTAAAGCAGCCTTGATCTCCAACTCAATACGTAGTACAGACAGCCTTCAAGGACTGCTGCTCACTGCATGGAGCAGCGTGGCACACAGTATAAAACCTATTTGAAAGAGAAAGGCTTCAGTTCGCTTCGCCTGATGTTTTTTTCAGTTGCATGAGGCTTGTTCAAAGCCTTCTCCCAGCCACAGCTGTGCCAGCTGCAGACATTCCCACTCGCACTGGGATGTTTCTTTCTCCTTCCAATGCCCAGGTTGGGATGAGGGGCTGCCAGGGCAGACTCTTTTTCACACCACGGAGCACAAATCCTGCATTACAAGGAGTTGGTTTGCCTCTAGGCTGGCCGAGGACTGGGAGGCTGCCAAAGTGGTTTTGAGACACCTTCCTCTGCCTCATTCCTCTCAGCAGCTTCAGATGAAGAAGTACAAGACTGAATTTTGCTTGTGTAACATTTCAGCCGGTCAGGAATATTCTTGAAAAAGCAGGGCTGGGAGGAGGGGAAGAAATATAGAATATTATAGTTTTTTTGCAAGCTATCTGTAATATTGTGACCAGATGATTTCTGCTTCTCGTTAGATCCCAAGTAATATGGAAAAGGGTCAGTACCTGACATTTTCAAAGCGCAGCAGCACTGACCGCTTTATCTTCTTAGGGTCTTCAGGCAGATTGCTGTGCAATTTAGTTACCTTAGTAACATCAGACAGCATGTAGACTTGCAAATAGTTGTTATGTCACCTTGCCAATCTGCTGCTACACCTACCAGGAATGCAGAACAAGCATATCACTCAAATTCATTATACTTACGTGTAAGAAAACCATTACTTCTTTGCTTATGAAATTAGCTTAATTCCAGTGGGAAACCCCACATCTTTTCGCATGATTTTTTCAGTGAAAAAAATTCTTAAAAGAACTGGCTATTTGTTACTTCTGTTCCTTCTGAAACCACTTTGCATAAATGATATGACGTGGCCTCAAAACAATATTGTCCTGATTTTCTTAATATTACATACACGTAATTTTCAGTTGGGAATAATATACTGAAGCAGCAGTTTTTAAAATACTGGAAACTAGTGAACCTTGCATATACAGAGAAGGCAAATGCTCTTTTCATAGGTATCATGAGCTATGGATGACGATGAAAAACAAGCCTAACATTCATTGTTCTGCAAGCAAAAGGAAGTCTGAATGAAGCCTTTTTCAAAAAAATTATTTTCTAAAAACCAAATACCACTCCATTATAAATGTAACAAGAAACCAATTACAGGGAAAGTTGGCCTGAAATAAACACGTATACAACTTTTCTTTATTATTTTTTAAATAATGGAAAGAGGAAAAATGCCTAAAATTGTCAGCTGGTGCCTTAAATCACACGTGCAAAGGTAGTACTGGACATCTGAGGATGCTTTTGCTGTGATCAAGACTTTTTTTTGAACCCAGTGGTCTCCCTGCAACCCTTTTCACGTCTACCTCCATTATAGCAAACAGCAGAAAACCAGACACGCTTATACACCTATTATCCAGCTCACCATCCAGCGTATTAGTTTAAAACATTGATAGGGCTGATTCCTTGTTAAAACGCCATGTTTGGGGAGGGTGGTGATTTATGTTGGTCAACGTGCAACGAGGATGGTTTGTGCCGTCTCTCCAGCAGACAATTGCACTGGCAGCTGGGGTAGTAACGCCTCGGATCACCACTCCTAAAGGGGTGGGATGGAGCACGTTTGTTATAGTTCTGCTTCTAGGGTCATCTCTTTTTAAAAGGAAAGTCTATCTTGAAGTGACTGGATAAATCTCCTGTCTTGAAAGTTTGACAAAAAATCAAGAAACTTTTTGCAAAGTCAGTTTCCTTCTTTAATTAACAGTTAACAATAATAAGATCTAAATGAGGCTCTTGTGTTTTATGTAATTTAGTAGGAAGCAGAATCTCTGACACTACTTTACACAGGAATGGCAGCAAAAGGTATAAACATACTGTCCTCATAACTCAAATTTCACCCTCCCTCACTTTACTGCCTTCGCTTTTTCTTTTATTCTAAGTTATTCTTAGAATTGTAGTAGCTTAGCACCAGAGTCGATATGCTCATTATTTGGACAAGACTGAGGGAAGACAAGACAGAGCTTTTGCCCTTTCTTTCTTTTGGCTTTCTGGGAGAGAAGATGGCAGAGTCACCTCCTTCCTTCTCCGCAGTCGGGCACGCAATACAGCCCCATCACGTATGCAGGTCTGGAGCTCAAGTGATGACTAATTTTTCACAAGTTTTCAGCACCCAAACATAAGCCAGAACGTAGTTCAGCTCCTCAGTGAGAAAGCCAGATTTCTCAGGCAGCATCTTGGGAGGCTTTAAAGGCTTTTCCAGGAACTGTAGGTTAGGGTCCACTTTCAAGACAAAGAGCTTAACGTCCCTTGGGGCACCAGGTTAAAGGGGTAGATAGATAGTATTTACCGCAGTGGATGCTCAACCCCTTCTGGAGACCTGGCCACAGCTGGAGAAGTGGGAGCTAAGGCTGAAGGTTTGTGTTGCTTTGCTTAAAAGGAACGGGAACAGCTGGATATTCATCTGGTAGCCCCATTACAATCCCGATGAGGACAATACGATTATCCACCTGAGTGGCTAATTGCAAGAGTCAGACTGTTGCACGCAAATATGTATATTTATTATACATAATATATGGATATGTATACTAAATTTGTGCCAAACAGCTGTTTGTTTTAGAGGAGACAGCTGTTATTGGGATTTAATTTCTGATTTTTTTCAAATGTCACAGGAAGAAACATTGCATGTTAGCTTACAGTTGCATAAACTACTCACTAGAATTAATAAACTTTCTGAAAACCACATATAGAATTGCATTAATAATTAAAACTTCTCATTACCATTACAAAGGTTTATGCTGTGACCTCACAAAAAAAATTAAAAAACATGATCGACTAAGCACATAGCTATTTTTCATAATCTTAATTTTCACATATTATTGGAGCTGCATAGTAAGTTTCAATTAACATTTAGAATTTTTTAATTGCATTCAAAATTTTTTCTGATTCCAAACATGTACTGATTGAACAATATTTCAGTAATAAAAGCCCAGTTTTACATGGTCCTGTACAAATACCTAGTGAGAGACAAACGTAAAAGTCACACTTTAACGTGCCAGGCTAGAGCGAGGGCAGGTAACACTCTTGTTCCTGCGTTGCAAATGGAAAGAAGTATACATGGTCAAATTTTTAGAAATGCAAGTCTTTTCCTGTTCTCATCAGAATGAGTGATTAACGCCTTTGAAAGCACTGCAGCGCAACTTTGCCAGACCAAAGTCTGAGCTTTTTAGAAAAGATGTTAAAGTGTGAGCCCTAAATCATTTTAGATTTGCCCAGGTCAGAGGAGATCATTGGAAGAGCAAGCAACTGAAATGCTTAGCTGCTTTTTTAGTGTGCCAAGAATAAGCTTTTCTTCTCTGCCTGGTCCTCATTTCATCTGGACAACAAAAGTGGAGTTTTGAAATTTTAAGTATTAACTGTGTGATATATCAGAGCAGTAATTTTTTACCTAATATGGCTTAAAAATATTTAAATAAAACCCTGAAAGAATATACAATTTTCTTGCCATTGTGCCAACCCTACTTTAAGAAAACCCTCCTTGTTTTAATGAAAAATAACGACAAGAAACTACATAACATAAATAGCAGAGCAGCATACTCTGCCAAAATTAGAGGGAACAAGGCTCATTATGAAGATTGAGTAAAATACAAAAACTATTTAACTTTTCATAACGAATAGGAAATTGGTTCGAAAGTAATACAGCACTATGACCTCACTGATAGCTCTCTGTTTGTTCAGCGGCTCAAACCTTTCTTGGTGGTGTTGGCTGCTCCATCACAACGCAGCCCCAGGCAAAGGTACCCAAGCCAGCCCCAAGGGAGCAACCTGGCTGCTGCAGGGATTGCGGCAGAGCCCGCGTTAGCGCTCCTTGGGCTGACTGACCCTCCTGAGGAGGACTAAGATGGGTTGACTTCCTCCAGGGTATCTATGACTTTTCCCACCACCCTTAGGTATCTACCTCCAACATGCCACGTAGACATATTGAAGCTCAATTTAAAGCTAAAAAGCCAGTATCATAACTTAATTGGAACTGCCTGCCTTGGGCTCCCACTCTGTGTTTGCCAGAATGATGGTGGTCCCTTCCAAACACAACTGCGTGGTCAGGCTGGCCACGCCACGGTCCCCGCTGCTCCTCCAGATCCATGCAGCTGCCCGCTTTTCACAGCCGCTCATCCGGTGCCGAGGGAGAGCCACCGGCACCTACAGCAAACACAGTCTGGATTATTAAAACCGGTAACTGCTGTAGTTTGACTTGTGCAGCACGGAGCTCAGGCCGTGTCACGGTCATTGATTTTTCAGGTAGGGATGCACTTTATGGGCATTGCTTGTACTTTTCCTGTGTCCGGCTTGTACAGCCTCCTTCCTCCTCAGCCGTGCTGGCTGCGGGCGCGATGTCCCGGCTCCACGCTGCTTTCCTTCCCCACCTTTCATCCATCTGTCCCCATCTCCATTGCCATCAGACCTGTTGCCTGCCCTGGGCCAGCTTCTGCCCCGCAACAGGGTGGCTCCTCTTCAAGCTGTGCTTCTGGCCAGGGATGAGCACCTGGAACCACGCTGTTAGAGTTGTGAGGTTTGGGGGGGAATCTGCCCTCCTGCGCGAATGGGAGTCTGAAAACAGCCACGAGAGGAAAGACGGGCTGCCTGATTTAGGCGATCAGCTGCATTATATTTAGTGAAAGATGGAGCAAGTAGAAGGAATTGCTTGAAAATAAATCGCTGATATAACGGTTGTAATGGCAGCTCGTGCATTTAATGTGTGCTGCAGCTGGAGCCCTGGCACTCTGAATTGTCATCTAAAGGTCAAATTCTTTCCCCCTGGGTCAGGCTGTGGAAGCAGGTTTTTTACAACAGAACTGAGCAGGAGCAGGCAAAGTCGAACCCAGATCTCCAAAACACACAGGCAGGTCAGAGGCAGCACTGCTCCTGCCAAGTACTTGCAGCAATAAAATCTGCGTTGGGTTTGACAGACGTGTGGATCTCATGGGTCTTGCCTTGCTGCTTGCCAGTGCCAACCCTGCCCGAGCCGGGGCTCTCCCCACGGCTGCCAGGATTGCTCTTTACCCTATGTACAAGCTGCCGCAGTCATCTTGGTCCTGTGGCCGGACTAGTCTGATTTAAAAAAATACTCATGCTGTAGCAATAGACCATCCTAAGTACCAAATGCGGTTAACTACGTAGATAGACCCTTGTTTTGCACATCTGACACGTCTTACGGGAATGGATCCTGCACTTCTGGTAGCTGCGGTTACGCTTTAGAAATTAAAAACCTTGAAGATGTGTGTTATGCTCCATTTTCTCTAAACGGATGCATCAAGCTATGTAAAATACACAATAAGAGTTCTTAAAATGGCTGAAAGGCACTTTAAATATCCCTTTACCTCATACATTAAAATAAGATAATTGATTGAGCCTGCTCCAATGAACTATGAACTTAAAGCATTTTTACTTTTGGTTACAGCTCCTTCCTTCAACATAAAAAAAATGACACATCTATGATTTCTATTTTTAGTTATAATTTTAACTTTTCAATAGCAAAAATACAAGCTGTGTAAATAGCAACAGTGAAAATAGGTTTCCTACTTCCATCCTACTCACACTTCATGGGTTAATACTTCATTAGCTTGAGCACTGAAGGGTAAATCATAGCAGCGCAAGGAGGATAGAAGCATTAATATCTCAATTTGGGAGCATTTTAAACATGATTTCTTTAAAGTGATGTTGTTCTAAAGGGTCACTTAAATGCAAATATTTACATATATAATAGATAAAGTATTTTGGCATGCATTTCCATGCTAGCTTTTAATGTACAACATTTTTGCTTCCCTAGCAAAGTTATAGTTCAAATATAGACTGTAAAGTTGAAATGTTGGCAAAAGCTGTGGCAGCAGCTTTATGCTGTGATACAGGTAGATGTTCCTACAGGCCAACCTTTCAGCCTTGGGCACGCAGGAACGTAGATCTGATCCTGGATACGCACTTACTAATGGGATAAGTTTGAGCTTAATTGCATGTTTGCACTTTCAATTACCGGAGCGAGCACGTGAGCGCGGGATTTTATGCACAGAGCAGTGTGTGGGTCAGGACCTCAGCAACCCTTGGGAAGGATGCAGCTGCAAAGCAGCAGATGAAGAGACACATTCCCACCTTGGTCTAGCCAATTTCTCCTTCTAGTTTCCAATAATCTGATAATTTCAACAAAAAGCCTTTGGTATTTCTTCCAATTTTCATGGCTCCCTGGCAAAGTTATTTTACAGGATCATTTTGTGCTTGAGGCACTGAGCTGAGAGGCAAATGAGTTCAGTTCAGCTCTCGGTTTCACTCCACACTGCTTGTGTCATGTCCCGCAAGTCATTTAACCTCATGGTATCTCAGGTCCCATCTATACCGCGGGAGAAACACAACCTGCCTAAGAGAGACCATGAGGATACAACCATAGCTCAGGAGGTTCTCAGACACGACAGTAATACGGCCTGGAGAAATACACACAGTGAAAACAGGTTTCCATTCCCCTCCTGTTTATAATTCATAGGTTGCTACTTCATTACCTTTAGCAGCGAAGGATAATTTATATCAGCACGAAAAGGAAATAAACATTAGTATCTTCATTCCGTAGCGGTTTATACACGGTTTGCTTTAGGACGATATTGGTCTAAAGAGCCACACAAATGCAAAGCAATAGGGAAGAAGGTCCTTTGCTTTTAACTAATTCAACACAAGTGCTCAATTCCTAGCACTCCAGAAGGCCATTTTCCTCTTAAATCCACTGCATTTAGCTTTAAAACCTGGTAAAACATGAAAGGTAAATACCTAATAGCATGTCCGTGCTACATTCACTGCTGTGATTGCGAAGTAGCACGGGCTTTTCTGAGGTAGCTTTTAACTTCCAGACCGCCCTGCACGCTGGAAAATCCCCCACGCCTGGCGTTATGAGCGGTTAATCTTCCCTGACAGCCCAGTACTGCCTCGGCCCGGTCATCAGCTGATTCAACTCAATAAACCAGAGGCGAGAGTTCATTAATTACAAGCGAAGGTGTCTTAGGTGAATTTACATTACCGCCATAACTGAAACAGGAGGAAATAAGGGGCACGTACAGACCTGGCTCCTGCAGCAGCGCTGGCTGCCTCCAAACCACGCGGCAGCTGCTGCCCACGGCCAGTCCAGCGATCCCGGTCGCCAGATCGGAGATGTGCGAGCCCACAGCCCAGCGCCTGTCTCTCAGCCAGTGACTGATGAAATTAAGCCGGGCAGCGCCCAGGAACAAGTGGAAAAGAGACACAAGTGTTTACGAAGCTTGCAAGGAAATTCCAACTCCAGGCATCAGCTGGGTCCCCATAAGAACTGGACAAGCTCCTATACGTACGATGAAGCGGATTTATCCATAAGTCTCATCTTCTGCAGTGGGAGCTTCACTGTGAACCTGGTTAAATGAGAACAGAGGAAGGATATGTAGGACACAAAGACACAGGCTGTCACTTCAGCCTGCCTCTGCTATCCATCACCCGCTCGCCAAGGCTGCTGAGAGGGAAGGGTTGCGTCCACACACAAAAGACCGAAAGAACTGGGGTTTGGCTGGTTTGTGGGGGGTTTTCAACCCAGAAGCCAATGTGAAAATAAGACTGGTAAAAGAAGTGAAAACGCAGATGATTTTCTCGGTCAGACTTAAGCCAATACTTGCTGGTGCTGGAGCCACAGTTCCTTTTGAAGAAATCACAGAGAGATTCAGAGTGGTGCTGCTGGAGCAGCAGTCCGGACTAAAATTAAAGCCTAAACATCAGCAGTCCAAAGTAGTCTAGCAAATACCTGAATCAACCCAGGAGATGTAATGAGCCGTCCTTTGTAGCACACACAGAGCCCTGCGGGAAGTTGTTTTTATGGAGCTTCGTAGGAATATTGTAATTTAAATGTTATACACTACTTTTTCTGTGCATTTATTGCATTTCAGAATGAAGATGGCATCAGTTTTGACTTTGTTTCCTTTTTCATACAAAATGCGCATTGGATTTCTTATTCTGATGAATTCTTCTAATTAATGCCATTGTTTTTATTCGTTAGCCTGGGTTGCTGTCTTTTCTTCAAGGTTTTTCTTTGTTGAGATAAAAAAAAAATCTGATTTGGATTTATCTTTCCTAAAATTTAATCGTGATTATTCAGTAGCAACTTTTTCATATTTCAGACTGCAACCACATATGTCCAAACATTTCTTGAAGCCACCAGAAGATTTTCAAGAGGAGAGCAGTTTTAAGCCACAACAGAAGAGCTGAATTTTAAATGCTTCAAAATAACATATCTTTGGGAAAAAATAATTGAAAAAATATTAATGAGAAGGAAGAACATGTAAATGTAGATGTGCTGGAGCGGTGAGCAATGACCATTTAATTACAATGGCAAAGGAGGTCAGTGCTTAGCTAAATGAGCTAAAGACTAAAATGCTGGACCGCAGAAATAAAGTTTTCAAACCTACAAAAATTTTCAGAAATCTGTGTTATCTAACCTGTTCTGCGTACACAGTTATTGGTAAAAATTGAGGATAAACATAATTTTACTTCAAAACATTTATAGCAACTCTAAGGAATTCAAGATTTCCTTTTATAAATACAGAGTAGCAAAAAAAGTGGAATCTAATCTATTTTTATACAGCGAATTTTTTTCAGATAAGCAGTGCTCATATTCTTTGCACATTGACAAAAATCAGATGACCACAGTGTATCCAATGACTCAAACTTTTTTCCAGGATGCAGTAAGGAATAATTAGAGAAAATACTTATTGGGACCATGCATGGTTGGTCAGTTCCTGAAGAGGAGAAATATTATTATTAAAAGCCCTATCATCTGTAGGTGAGCATCTTCAGAGCACGATGCACCCAGCTGCTTCCACCTCAGTGCTTGGTTCCTTTCGCCTCCTTTGAACAATCTCAGCCACAATATTTGTTTCATGTGTTTTGAAGGTTCTGCAAATAACTTTGCTTTTTATTTCACCTTAGGGAGTGGCTGGGGCTGACATAACTCGCTGTTGTGCTAATGTTTGATTTAAGGAATGGGAAGTATTTCAAAAGACAAGCGAAGCAACTTGTTGGTAGAAATTCAATACATTCTGGTTTTGAAGCACCTCTGATTTGTGTTATTTGGAGGGACGTCATTTTGATTCTTCTCCAAACAAGCTGGCATTGGTGATTATCCAGCATAGCTGTGAAAATATATTTTTACTGACACAGAACTAGGTATGTTTATTAGAAAAGTAATCCGGCAAAAAGATTATTATTATTTTTTCAGTTTGAGGGTTAGAGATTGAAAAGTGATAATTAAAACAAAAGGAGCATCATATCCGTTGCTTCACTAGTAGTGAGATCAAGATGTAGGTAAAGTGCTAAAGAAATATAAAAGAACTTGGTGACTTTGCAAGGAAGTCAAAGTTAAATCTCATGGACAAGCAGGATGATCTGCCAGGCTTGACAGAAGAGCCGTACAATTGCAAATCTGAAAGATGACAACGTGAAACAGAATGACACAAATTCTGCACCACTGGTATTGAGATGACATCACGTATTTACTCATTTACAGATGTGTTTCTTCTCCTAATTTTGCAGTTAATTTTATTACAGTGTAAATGTAAGAAATAAAAATAAAATGTTTATAGTTTATGGGTTAGAAATTTAGCTCAGAGCTCAGAAGAACCTTCAATATGACCCCAACAGCTGCATTATGATTATTTTAGCTATAGTTCAATAAGCAATACTAAATTTAAAACATTTCCAGGTTTTTTATAAATAGATTCTAATTGAAACAGTATGGAACTCGCAGCACTCATTAAAATGAGCATTTTGAAGAGCAGCATTTAACGCGGAATGAAATTAGACCGTGGAGAAAGCCAAAAACTGAGACGGTACCTCACCAAACCATATAAACCTTACATCAACCGGGCTACATTTCAGGCTTTAAGATGAAAAAGACTATGGGCTCGTTTTGATGCAAAATTCATATAATCTGACAAAATCATCCCTAAGAACGAAGCGTAAAATGAGATGTGTTTTTCACCTTGAAAAGAGAATACATAAAGGAAAGCCAAAGACCTTTGCAAAACCAATGAAAAGGGTATCTGTATTGGTGATGTCACATAGGAACTCAAATTCCGCCCTGAACAAAGTCATCCTCATCGCTAATTCAGATGATGCGTACAAAATAAAAAACATTCAAGCTACTTGACGGTTCTACACAGGTCTTTCAGCTCTGACCAAGAGGCTCAGCCCCCTTAGCAGACTGATTAGCAAGCGCTATGGTAAACAAACCTACAGAATTTTGAATTTCTTTTGTTTTCAAGGAAAACATATGGAATAAGATTTAATTTAGGCTCCTGTAACAGGTTTTCTAAGGAAGGTGAGATAAACGATGCTTCTAGAGCACGGGAATGTACCATTGGTCAAAAGCACAGGAAACATTCAGGTACTACGTAACTAAGCATCTGGCTTAAGACTATACTTGTAAATTGTAGCACTGTTAATAGAGAAGTACCTTACAGAAAAACATCTCATTTCAAGGCATGTTTTTGTTCTGTTTCTTGTTTTATTAGAAAAAAAAAATATTCATTAGGTCAGGGTGGAGGTTTTTTCTCCTCCCTTACCTGCCAATTGCTAAATATATATTATCACCTTATATTTATTACCATTAATATTTACTCACAAAATTGGCAGGATTCCTCAGATAAGGCAATGATTTGCACTGTATAAGGTCAACTCATCTCACTCGAAGAAGCATTCTCTGCAAGCATCAGATCTAACAATCAAAAGACCATAAATTAATAGTCCGACACGACTCTAAGGTTCCCCTTAACTGTTCAAGGAGAAAACAAATTGTACCTGTGCTGTACAAGTACCTGCGTGCTGAGCCTGTCCACGTGCTTCACAAAATCGACTTCCAGATGAGCAGAAACCGCTTAGGAGATAATCCCGCTTGGGTTTAGGGATCGCGGCACTACGTCGGGGTGCCGAGACCCCGAGCTCAGCCTGAGGACCAGGACTCCTGGGATGATCGCAGATGCTGGGCAGTGTTTTAAGTGAGCTGGAGAAGTTTACATGTTGATTTGAGACAGGTTAATCGGAGTGTAGTTAAAGATGTCATTTAGGGGTTAGTATAAATGTGATCCCATATCGATGTTTAATATGTTATGGTGGGTTTTTATTTCCCAGTTTCAGTTTTAATATAAAATTTATTTTCTATTTTGTCAGTCGTGATAAGTTGGCTTCCCATTATGGCAACCTGACATTTTTCAATAGAACTTTGAATATGCCCTAAATGAATTGTTTACAGTTCCACAGAAAAGTCAATCTTGCTTTTCCAAGGCAGGGGGGCGAATAGCAGGATGAGACTGCAAAGAGAAGGGAAATTCCCAAACCACTGGAGGGGGAAAAAACAGTCAGGTTTTCCAATGCAAAGCATTAGTAATATCAAAAAAGTCCGACAGAACATTTGTTGCTATTTTAAATTCATTTCTGATAGCACTGGCACCAAGTAAAGTTCTCACGTGCATTTTCATGTCAAAGGGTAATTGTCAAAAAGAATTTTAATTAAGATCACTTTACCACAAACTACCTGAACATTAATGAAGTGCAGAAAACATTGTTTCTCTAAATGTCTTTTGCCATACAGGTGGCCTAATTGCAACCTACTTCCAGGCTGCTGCATCTACTGCTTTAGAGTACTGAAGCTCAGGTTAAAAAAAAAAATAAAAAAAAAATAAAAAATCTTTAATACTATCCAAGTACTCCTATCTGCTAGGAAAATACGAGGTATGATCGTGGCCATTCACGTTCAGCGCCAGAAGGTGACTTTAAACCACTGGTCCTGTGTGCATTCACTGTCGGTCTAGACAAACATTTCTGCTGTAATATCAGAAGCTGCTTACTTTGCTTTCTGCTGTGCTAGCGTTTCACCGGCCTGCCTGAAATTACCTATTAGAAACATTTTATTGCCCATTTGCTTTTATTAAAGCAGTTTAGATGGAAACGTATGTGTATTTAGGTATGTGCACGGTTTAGAAATAAGCAAAATAAACCACAGCCCGATAATGGCTGAATCAGTTTGGGAACACAGAAGCCACTTTCTGGCAAGAAACGAAGAAACGATTAAATCTGCAAATTCCCAATTTCCTTTCTGTCCATTAGGTCTGGAGCAGAATTGATCCGTGTGTGCTGTCCACCTTGCAGATGCTGCCTCGCCGAAGCGTGCCCGCTGAGCTCCCCTAAGCTGCCCCCACCACTCCTATTTCATAGGTCATAAGTCATAAACTTAATGGATGGGTAGGAATGGGCTTTTGTGGAAGCATCTGCACGATTTGTACGGAAATGATGCGATTCCGTTTACCCTGCCCATTACAGGATGGAGATATGTGTAGTCTGGATACACAAACTTCTTCACAGAGATACTTGTGGGGCTAAAAAGACAAGAAAAGCCCGATGTCTGTCCCTGAAAGGGATCTTCATTGCAAAGAGACTTGTACTGAACTAAGAGAAAAATCTCTCTCTGTTGTAAGAGGTGTGTAACCGGTCCTACAGCGGCTTGACTACATTGCAGATAAGCCAAAAAAAAAAGAGGAACGGAAGTGAGCTGTTACACTGCTTTAAAAATACAAAATCCGACACGCTCAGGGAGAGCACCTGGCTGACATCCACATCGATCACGGCCACCAAAATCTGGAGTTCCAGAAGATGGAAGAAGGGAAAAGCCTTGCCCAGGGAAATGGCCCCAGAAAGGGGCAGGAGGGGACGGCGAGGAACTCGAACTGCCCCAGGGCAACCAGAGCAGCCTGGCAGATGAAACAGGCAGCAAGGAGTTGAGCTGAGCATAACTTTTTATTGCAAAAAATGTTTGGGGCAGAAGCTTTCGTCATGCTCTAGCTCAAAGTCTCTGTACATCACGAAGTTCTCAAGTAAAAGTAGTTATGGGTGGAGTACTGCTTTTCCATTATCTCTTCTAAAATGATGGTTAATGGTATAAACATATTCTTCAGATAACTTTTTAAACCTATTGGAATTTGTTTTTTCTCCATATGGAGTAGCTGCATATTTCAGCTTAGTCTTTGGTGAAAGGCTACTGCGTGCTCCTTGAGATGGGACGTTTGGGGACCTCATCAGTATCCCCATTATACGACCCACTTCAGCATCTGGTTTTCCTTTCTTTCCTACAGAATGCTATTGAGTAGCTATTTTATTACTCAAGATATCAAGTACACACACTTCACAGAAAACAATAACCCCTCTAAAAGGTTAACTCAAAACAAGTTTTTAGGTCTAAACTTCTATTAGCATCATGCATTAGCTGGAACCAGTCTCTCTTCAATGGAAAACGCAGGGCTCCATTTCAGTATGCATTAGCCAAACGATCAAGCCCAGATTCTCCCGCAAGGAACGGTAATAAGTAAATTATACAAGACAGTAAAAGTTAATCATTTTTACTTCCATCAGAATGCTAGATAATATATGATAGATAGCTCCCTGTGGCATATGGCTAAAAATGACATTACTTAATGACCTTTGCATCTGTACAGTTAAGACCATGTGGGATAATTTAAATTTATAATATGTTACGGCTTCTTTCATTGTTTTAAAGCATAAGAATTGATCTGCTGGGGGAAATGCAGCTCATTCCTGCAACTTTCATTCCCAAAGGAGTGAGAGTGCCTCATAGGTAGCCTCACCATGAGAAGAAAACCACAAAGCGCAGTTTGTACAAGAAGTCAGGAGCCATGCCTGTTGCTACTCTTAGTGTATCCAGGTCACCGTTATTTGTAACGTTGATCTTTCCAGCCTTTGGTAGCTCCCGTTGTAAACTCCAATTTATTTAATGTGTCATTGGTCACCGTAGGTTGTCTCCCTGGTATGGCCTTTTAGGGTTTTTCCCCATATAATTTTGAACATACCCTAAATCGATTCTTTTCAATTCCACGTTATTCACGGTAATCCTGTTCGTTCTCTTCTGCCCCAGGTATCTCACTGAGGAGCACTGCGCTGTTCCCAGCACCGGTGGCTGGACAACATTGAGACCACGGGCTCTTCTCTCCTCCCCTCGGCTGCCAGCCACCAGCTGACTTCTGAAAACTTCACCAGTGCTAAGATCTTCCAGCACTTCCCTCCCCGATTTGACGCAGAAAAATGACTGAGTTGGAATAAAAAAAACTACAGAGTCTTTTACTGATTTTTACAGAAACACGCGTAAGGAAATAGCTCAGAAATGTAAGAACGGCTGGACCAGCTCGCGCTGAACGTGCAGGTTGAGTCCAGTGTCCTCCAGTGTTGCCCACAGCCACTGTTCAGAGAAGAACACAAGCAGAGGCCACGAACACGACGATTTTTCCCACAATACCTTCCCAGCCTGCAGCTGTGTGTGGTTCAAGGATTTCCTGAAACTGGGGCGGAATCTTTGTATGTGACAGGTTTGTTTCCCTCTAAGGATTTTCTTCAGCGTCTGGTTTTGTCCTTCCAGTCCCTTTTTGAACCTATGCAGATTCGTAGCGTATCCTGTGCCCCGTAAGAGGGAGAAAACACCTTACCTTAATAAAACAGTGAAGGCATAATGTCATTAAAATTTAAATTTGTAATTCAGGTTCCCAAGGCTTATAGAAACAATTAAAAATCCCCAATTTTAATTATAGATATTTCTGTAACAACAGCTAGATTTCTCAAACCCATCTTTTACGGAGGACTCTTCAGCTTCTTCACCTTTGGTCCCACACACAGCAAGAAGTCCCTGGCTCCGGCACAGTTTGTCCGTGTGGTTTTCAAAGCGTCGTCAGGGGTTTGGGATAACATCGTGAGATTGTATGTGTAAATAGGTCAGGAGGAAAAAAAAATAATAACTAAAATTTAGGTTTAGGTGATTAGAAATTTGAAAAATTTGAAAAATGGCTCAGTAAATCACCATTGCTCAGTGTTATTTAACATAAAATAATGATTCAGGAGAAATTTAGAGACAAATATATATTCTTACTTCAAGCACCTCTCAAGATTCATGGCACAGCAAACCTTTGTATCTGGTATATCATTAATAGTCCAAAAAATATTTTAGCTAGGCTCAGCTATTTCAAGCACTACTCCTTATATTTCTTAACTGTTTACTAAATATCTTATGAAGTAATTTTTAAAATACACGAGCTAAAAAACAAAAAAGAGAAAAATGACTGAGTTTCTGCATGAGCGCAACATCTAAGGGGTTCCTCCTCCCACAACGACACCGCAGGCCTTGGAATGATTGCTGTAAAAATTGATATTTTTCAATATACATAGGAGAAAGATCTATCAAGGATTATTTTCATTCAGAGAGGAGGAAACTGTTACTTCAAGTATAATTGTACTATTTATTCTAAATATAATTGGAGCACAGACAACACCGACAGTGGTAGTTCTGGTGGTGTTAGGGTAGATAAGGTAGAGCTTGTGCTATATGGCTGTTGGGAATTTAACTTGTTTCCTTCTATTAAGTGGAGAAGTTTGAGATATACTTGAAGACAGTAAGTTTTTTAAAATGGCTTATTGTATTCCTAAATGCCAATTAATTAGTCAGGAAGACAGCTGAAGCACATAAACCTAAAATACTGTTTAATGTTAGCCCAGTAAAATTCTTCTGCAAACCCCGATGTGTTACGTGTGACACCGCAGGTTTATATTTTACATATGCTAAGCCTGTGAATAACCACGACTGAGAACGTGGTCTCCTATTCCCACCGTGCACGCGCACACCGTCGTGACAAATGGGAAAGAAAACAAAAATAAAAATTAAAAATCCTTCCCGACCATAAAGGAAGACTGCCAGCTTCGGGTCCGCCTTCACGCTCCCTCCGCAACCTCCCTCGCTCCCGAGAAAGGGGCAGAAACCTGGGGAGAAGCCTCACTTACGCCCCCGAGGGTTTCCACAGAGTTCATCTCCCAGCAAACAGCAAAGCACACATTAGGCTCAAGTCTCTCTCATTTGCAAAATTTGCAGGTTTCATAAGCGTACGTGTAAGACATCTATAGACATCTAAGAAACTCGCATTCAGCATAGAAGATGCAAAACTCGTCTATAAAATAGTGCAGCAAGGGTTGTTATTAATAATGGAGCTTGAGGGATTGATGCAATAAAAATATGCAGTAGGTTATTAGCCTCTGGTTTATGCCCTATATTTTTAATAAATATACACATGCATACCTCTCACACGTTTAATCCGTTATAAAACAAATAGGCATATCTTTAAATCTGTACTACATGTGGAACTGGAAAACTGTCACCTGTCTTCCTGATGTCAGTAGTGGACTTTACTGCAACAAGAGGTTACTTTTAAACACATTTTAGTATTGGTTTGGCCAGGTGAAACAACGTATAAAACCCAAAAGGTTTTTCTTCAGTAAACTTTGAGTGAACTGTAAACAACTTCAGTAGAAGCCTACCAAATGCAGAACAAGTATTTAAAAAAAATTGTATCTGAGGAACAGAGAAGTTAGGGAGTGAAGAAAGAAAGAAGAAAAAAAAAATCAAGGAAAGCAACTAAGAAAAGGGGTTGGAAAAAGGATCGGGGGAAGAAGCATCTTCAAAGACTTTAGCAAAGGCAACCATAAGATGGCCAATCATCATCAAAGATCGAGGAATAAACATAGTGGAAAAAGTTACATCCAGACTCCGGAAGATGGAAATTTATGTCTTTAAAACCAGTTGATTCTATGTCCTTCTCTGATAATTAAAATGAATTCATTAAAAATTGACAGTGGTAACCTTTTAATATATTGCTATGAGGATTTAACCATTAATTTCAGAGTATTTCCAATTAGAAGTTGGATTAATTTTTAATCATAGTTTAATGCAATTTCATAATACAAAAGCAGTTCTTTCCTTTCATGGTCTGAGCAGTTTCATGGTAAAATCTGTGTAAATCATCACAACTGCAAACCAAAGATGTGCTGTGGCTGTTTCTCTTCCTGTTACCAGGAGTATTTTCTTAGTATTCTCAATACGACTAAGTGAATTAAATCGCTTATACGGCCTTCACGGAGTGAAGTATGGCTAATTAGTTATTTGTGCTCTCACATAAATGATCTTGAGGAGGCAATAATTGCACTGAATATGCATTAACTTCGAGAAAGACCCTGAAAATTGACTGGAGAAGTAATGGATTAGATAGCAAATATTTCATTTGAAAACTTCCTCTGAGTTAATACAGGCATTAGTCATTGCTCCGATCGCGCCGCGCCGGTGTGCTGAGCTGTTGTCGCCGTACCCGGGTCAAGCATCATATCTGATTAACAGAAAGTTCCTTGATGCTTTGATCTCTCTCTCTTTTTTTTTTTTCTTACTGAAATTGATTGTATTTTTAAATTTTGAAATGGTTTCACATAGCTGAACAGAAATATCTGTTTTAGAATCATTCTTTTCTCCTCAAAATAAAATAAGATTTAGATTGGCCTCTTAGCAAATAAATAAACCACGAAGTTAAATCATCCCAGTTATTAGTAGGGGGATTCAAAGAAAAAAAAAATAAAGCATAGAGGATCCTCCCTTCCACTTTCCTGTCTTTGACCAGCCGAATCCCAGCCCTGGCAGCCAGGAGCACGGGGACAGCGGGCAGAGGAGCCCCAAGAGCAGCCCGTCCCCCCACTGCCGGGGCAGAGACCCACGGACCGCAGTCAGGGGACGCTTCGCCCGCATCCTGGCATCAGCTGAGACCGTGCTGGGACCCCCGCTGCGGATTTCACCTCCCGCTTCACCCACCCACCACACCTCTCTATTTCCAGGTAAGCATCGAGTTGTAACTCTGGTGACTAACCCAGCCGCAGCTGGCCGGGCAAGGAGAATCCTCAGGCGCTCCCCAGCTTACGCAGACAGGCGCGTCGTGCAGTTGTTGCGCCGGCTGTGCTGAGGCACGGCAGGGCGAGAGCACTTCCCTCCAGCTTCACATGAAAATGGCTGGGGATGGCTTGTAAAACCAGTTAGAAGAAACACACGTTCTCATAAGAGCTGGAAATGATACAATCAAACATCCGCAGGAGCATCCGCTAGTGGTAAATGGAACTTACCCTCTGACGTCAGGCGTGGGACCTTGGAGCTGCACATCCCACAGCAATCTGGGTTTGATAGCTGGAATGTATATTTAGCTCTTATCTTGGGGAGCGACTTTTAATGACATTTAGAAGTGCTAAGGCGCTCTGAGGATTAGACTCTGTGTTAGTACCAGCGTTCCCCTGTAAGCGGTTGCTCAGATATCAAGCACTCCCTCTGCCAGGGTACCCAGAACAAACCTTGAGCCCGTTTGACGTGATGCAAATGTTTCACATCATTCTGTTTCGATGAGTTTATTCTTGTCACCTTTATACATTTATCTGCGTACAAACCTTCATGGTATAATAATTATTTACTTCATCCCCTAATTAATAAGCACCAAGTCTTCAGAAACTGCCTCAATTTTTATTCAGCCTGGTTTTGTTTCTCAGCCAGGCAAAACTTTTCTTTGGAAGTACACACGGTCCCGATTTTTCTTATCGGAAAGAGCACAGGTTAGCACTTAAACTGTAAAACCCTCCCCCCAAAACAAGTAAATCCGCAGTTAGATTAAAAGCCCCGCGTGCGATACCCGCTGTCCTTTCACCGAGGATGACTTATGGCGGTTTTAACCCAGCTCCTCCCGCAGTAACATGCTGCCTTAGGCCAGCAAAGGCGACAGAACGACTCCGTACGTGAGCGGTAGACGCCCCCGTCGCGACGTGAAGGGGTGATTTTGCAGAGGGGGGGGTTTGGTGTCCCCGCCAGCAGCGGCTGGGGGCACAGACGGTCCCACCTACCAGCTTCTGCCTCTCACTCCCAGATTGCATCAAGGGTGAGGAAGCTGAGGCACTTTTAGAAGGACAAAGTGTTCGTTCTGTCGTAACGTGAAGTTTTCTAGACACCAACCCTACCCTTGCGATGCCCCGCGAGCACTTCCATACTTTGGTGTCATGCTTGGGAGTGAGCCATGCGAAAAAAATAATAGTAGTAGTGTCTTGCTTCCGTAGGGGAAACATCACATGAACATTTTTACTACTCTGTTCTTCAGGATCTGATTTTTTTTTTTATTGAAAAAGCTGATAAATTCCCCACTATCTGAGACACACCACTCACCACATCTGGCCATAAAGTCAGCTTTTAACGCTGTGGGCAAGGAAATTCAATAGTTGTACTGAATACTGCAACCTAAACACAGAACCTGGAAATGTGGGATCTTGGTGGGGGGAAGCCAATTATTTTCCTCTTGTGAGTTGATTTATAATAAAATTCAAAATATAAACACAGTAATTCCAGCACTCTTTCTTCCAGAGGAAATGCACGCAGCTTCAGATAACAAGATAACGCAGAGAGGATTCATCTCCTACAAGCTGTCTTTGTGTTGTTTATTGAGCTAAATAAATGTGAGGGACATGCAATACATAATCACAAAGCATCTTTCTATGGCAAGAGGAACTCTTTTCTACATGATAATTGATAATGGGGTTTTTGTTCTGGTTTTAAAACAAGAATTAGAGCAATCAATGATATGAAAACCAGGGCAAGAAACATCTCAGAACTATTTCTGCATTCAGCTGTGCATAGTTTTACTCCCAAGTTTGGCAAGGCAGGCTGTGACAGGGCGTACAGGTATCCCAGAGGTGTTTCATCGGATGAAATCAGTATTTCTTCATTGGGGTATACTTGCAGAGTCACAGCTGATAATTTACCTGTAATTGTTACTCATGCAAGCCAGGCTTTCCCTATCAGCAGTTAAAGTGTTTATACAATTAATTATGCATTACTAAAGTCTCTGCTGTAACCATCCCATGTCCCCAGTAATTTCTAATTGGAAATTCACGCCTAAAGGTGGGATCTGGACAGCAGTGAAGTTTTGCTCTGTAGCTCTCCCATTAGTCACACACAAACAAACAAGCGCGGACTCATCGGAGGGCTCAGGACAGCCAGATCTGAAGACAATCCTCTAACATTCCTGCTGGAAAACCCTAATATAGACTACTGCCGATGGGTTCCACGAGATCCTTTACTGCCCAGGCTTGTAAAGCGAGGCTTTCTGTGCTTCCTTCCACCTCCCATTCTGCTGCCGGCACAATGCTTGTGCTGGGGATAGAGGATGAGGAAGGATTTGGTGCTGGAGGTTTCTCGGAGCTGGATTTTGATTTTCTGGTCTTTCTGAATGCACTGAGTTGCAATTCCCAACTCAACTCAGAAATAAAGCAGGAATTTTACAGCTTGTGCATGGAACTGTCATCCTCACGTTGGACCGTATCTGCACGTGACTGCTAATATGTGAACAGGCTATGTCCCTGTTTTCAGTGGGAACAACTAGTAATTTGGGATGAAAGTAGCACTCAGTTTGATAAAACATTGCAGATTTCCCTTGAAATGCACCTTCTGCCACAGTTGCACAGAGTCTTCTAATTCAAAAAGGCTTGGTAAAGGCCATTGTCATGTGTCCTTATACAGACCCAGCAAGGAAACACTTCTATTAAAAAAAATTCCGTGTAGAGTCAAATCATCCAAATATTCCTGCAATTCCTAAAAAAGAAGGACTCCGTGTTTTCAAACTCTGCAGTGCTGTCCATCTTCAGCCTTTTGTAGTAAAAGTAGCAAAAATTCGCAAGCCAGCAATCTTCCTGCAAACCTGTAATGGCTAAGTTGTGATTGATAATATCAATTTGTGGGCAGAACTGCCACCACAACACCCCACGGCAACAAGAGGCATCCTGTGCAGGATTTCCCACTTGTGCAGTGACTGCACTAATAATGATGAAATTGTTTGGAAAGGATTCCTAAGAGTCTGATTTTCCAGCAGAGTCTGAAGTTCCTTTAGAACCTGAAGGAAACAAACTACTTTCCAACTTCTCGTTGTGTAAGTTGGGATACACACAAAAATGACTCCCCAAAAGTTACCACAGACTTTGGACATGCAAAGCCTGTCTTAAGCATATCTGCAGAACATTTCTAGCCAAAACTATGATTTCATCCACAAACGTGTTACAACATTAAGAGATTTTCCCTAACATTGATCATGAAAGGTCATTTTTGAGGACAGGGGATAAAGGGGGAACATGCTAGGAATTTACAAGTGAGGCTCATGGGGTTTTTTTATATCTATTTCCTTATTAGCTTACCAGGGAAACGAGCATACTGTAAAGTTCATGTTGAAGAAAAAGGTCATGCTTTGCTGTACAGAAGAGGCTACTCTTGAAAGAGAATCATCAAGGAAAAATTCAGAACGGCACAACTGAAAACAGGATTTCACATTGCTTTGTAACAACTTTTTCCTACATTTTTGCTCCATTTCCTGGAGAAGGCGGTACAAGTATGACAGTATGCCTGAGAAATAATTATCCATTCTTTCCACGAGCATCCGTAATTACCCTGGTTGTGAGCATGGCTTGCCCTACATCAGGGCACAGGAAAGAATGTGAGATGAGATGTTTCTTCCTTCTTTCTGTTGACTACGAGCTGGGGGATCAATTGCAAGGAAAAAGCCTCCCTGAACAGCCCCAGCTCTTCTGCGTGCATGGGTAGGGGGCATTTCCTTATGTTTCCATGTCTGTCAGCACCCTCAAAGAGGTCAAACGTCAACCCAAACTCACAATTTTCTTCCTCCTGGTCTGTTCTTTGGACAACACAATGTTATATTTGCTTTTCAGATAAGCTCATGGCTCAGGCTGAGCCCCGTTCACCTGGGCTAGCTCCCAAAGCCGGCAGAGATCCCCGCTGTACCACACTGCGTGGCAGAGGAGGCGGAAAAGCAGAGACATTAACAACAACCTGATTGAGATGCCATTAGGGACTGGAATCACTAATAATTTTAGTCTTTTATCTCTTTCCTGAAGTTTAACTTCCCTTTGATCTTTAATTATTTACCATAGCTTTGAATTGTAAAACTGAGAAAAAACAGACCCAGTGAAGCCACTGTGCTATCTGCACAGCTGAACCCGCTGCAGCAAGTGAGATTGATGTGATACAACTCCAGCCAAATCAAGCTGCAGGGAGCAACTCATCCCTTGGGAGAGCTCCTCTCCTCCATACGTGGCCAGCCAGCCCATGACAGCCTTTGCAATGAGCCGAGATAGACAGTGGGCTCATCCTCTCCAAGATGTTCTTGCTGGGAAGGATGTGGGGGTTGGTTTGTGCTAGGTTCTCACGTCATCCATAATGACTTATCACAGAATCCCAGACTAGTTTGGGTTGGAAATGACCTTAAAGCCACGGGCAGGGACACCCTCCACTAGCCCAGGTTGCCCAAAGCCCCATCCAACCTGGCCTTGAACCCTGCCAGGGAGCCAGGGGCAGCCACAGCTTCTCTGGGCACCCTGTGCCAGGGCCTCAGCACCCTCACAGGGAAGAATTTCTTCCCAATATCTCATCTCCATCTCCCCTCCTTCAGCTTCAGGCCATTCCCCCATGTCCTGTCACTCCCTGCCCTTGTCACCAGCCCCTCTCCAGCTTTCCTGGAGCCCCTGTAGGGACTGGAAGGGGCTGTAAGGTCTCCCCGCAGCCTTTTCTTCTCCAGGCTGAACAACCCCAACTCTCTCAGCCTGTCTTCATAGGAGAGGTGCTTCAGCCCTCTGAGCATCTTTGTGGCCTCCTCTGGACTCACTCCAACAGGTCCATCTTTCTGGTACTGGGGACCCCAGAGCTGTATGCAGTTACAACGATATTATTTATATACAGCACTATCTATTTTCAGATAACCTGATCTATTTAGTCTGTGTACTTGGTAGCCACGTTTGCAGTGATATTTTTCCATACATGTTATAGCTCTGAATCACAGCACAATAAAACTAAAGAGCTATGAAACATTAGCTTACCTGCTCCGTGTCTTTTTATACTCACTTGATAGGTCACCATAACTAAATTGTACTGCGTGAAATACCGTAGCAGTTCGCTACACCTCTGTCATTACAGACAGGGCAATATCAATCCATCTCAATAAAACAATGTCTGGAAGTCTTGACGTAACACTGAGTATTTAAACTACCCCAGCGATTGAGGACGGGTGCCTAATCAGGTCCACGTAATCTTTACTGCTGTTGCTTTGGGACAGGCTGAGAGCGTGTCAACCTGAAATCGCTGCTCATCCATTTGGTGACTGTTACTGTTGGGTTTGTCACTTGGCATTGCCATAGTGCTCTAGGCTGTGTCTTAACAGCTTAAATACGGTCATCTTTCAGAAGGTACTCTACTAAGCCTGCAAAATGCCTTATCTTCCAGCCTGGTCCCTGATCACCCGCAATAAACATACATTAAAGTTCCACACCTTTGGAGCAAACCAAGAAGGTGGTATTTCCTGCCAGAGATTAGTCTATGCGATAAATATCAAGATTGCGTTACACAGCCTACCCACACCTCCAGTGAGCCCCGTGCCTTCAAACATTCCCACAACCTCCCCGTCACGCTGCAAAAAACCCCTCAGCAGCTTGCGACAGCATCATTTCTGCAGGCATTCTGAAGCGAAAAGGCACACGCAACGATGACGAGGGGCACAGCAATACAGCCTGGGCCCTGAGGAAGGCCAGGCTCAAACACCACCCAGCACAAGCCAGGGCAAGGGGGGGTGTTCTGCACCCCTTGTTTTGGGGGTCAGGGCTGGCTCCCTCAGGACCCCGTCCCAGGGATTTTGCAGCTGACACTACAAACGGTAATTACCATGATGAGAGTTCACTTGATTGTTTAGTTAAGAGTGGTTTAGAAATACGCAGGTACCTTGGAGCACAGTCAGGAACACGGATGAAAGCTCCATCCGCACGTGCAGGGTCTGGCTCCTTGGAACAGGCATTGGGCAGGTATAAATGCACCCTGCTGGTTATACACATCAAGCTATGCCCTTACACAGAACTTAAAGACAAAACTATAAATAATCGCTGACAAAGAAAATCCCCAACAAGAAGAAAGCATTGTTGCCCGGTACTAGACTACTAACAGATCGGTTACATTGGTTTCTGATCCTGAAATGTGTTTATTTTCTACTGTTTCTGTAGAACTTGTGGTAATATGATTATATTTTGTTACAGAAGACATTTGTGTATAAACTGAAGTACTTAGTGGAAGGTTTGGGACTGCTCAAAGTGATAAAATTGATTTGAAATTAATTTGTAAAGATCCATTTTTACACCTCAGCAATAGGAAGGAATTGAAGAAGGAAAAACAACCGCCCAGGAGTCAATAGGATAATCCATTTTGGACGTTTGTTCTCTTCTGCCCATGCAGAAGGACCACTTGGAAAGAAGCAGTCAGAAAAGTTTTACTGTATCGAGCACGATTATTAATAAAGCAGACCGTCTTGACATGTGGATTGAACTACTGAATCACCTTAAGCGATATGGGGTCTTGTGATATGAAAGCAAACAGAATTTAACACCTCCTTGCATAAGATCATTTTGTTGTTACTCTTCAGTCCTTTAAAATAATACATAAAAGGCACAATTTTTAGTTACATGCAGACAGCCTTAGCACTAAAAACTCTTTTAATGTTTCTGGATGACCCGAAATTGCCACAAATCATGGGGAAAATGCCAACAATTATTTCAAAAAGCAGTTTCTAATATCTTTTTTAAAAGGTAGTAGCTGCCCTGCCCCTCTAGAAGCAGTTGGATTTTGGTATTCTTCTGGAAAAGAATCTCATTTGCTAGACTGATTTACTACATATGCTATTAAGTAGGAAGCTTCAGCTGACATTTCTGATTGTTTTAGCTCCGTTTATCCAAAGGTGTTTAACATCAAGAGTATTTTCTGAACAGGTCCTTTAGAGGTCTCTTACAGATGAGAGTTTGCTCTCCTAAAGTAAAAATAAACAGATATCAGACCTTCTCATCGAAACCTAAGCGTTCAGAATTACCCTTTTGTTCTAGAAGAAGCAGATCATAGAAACGACTGGATTGGAGCCAGCCTCTTGCTAATAAAAGGGGAAAAGGAGGCCATTTGCTCTGCATTGAACGATCAACTCCCCTGCCCAAAGGAGCACTAAGCCAACCTTGGCCGAGCCGTGGCCGCCCCCGTCGCGGTCAGAGGCACAAAACTCACTCCCCAGTGAGATTTAGTCCATCCCACTTCAGCCACTCTTTCTATAACGAGCAATCAAACAGTGCTGGAAGAGTTAAAGAAAAAAGGAAGGTGTGGGAATCGTTATGTGGACATTCGGGAGTTATCAGCATCTCCAGCAGGGCCAAATACTCTGGTGTCAAATAGGATCACATTTACGCCCTATACGGGGTTACAAATACGTACGCAGCACTCGGTCCTCCATCAGGGCTTTTATACCATCCAGCGTTTCTTTTTCTTCCCGTTACTTCTTTACCTGCCTTATCAAGGTGTTAGTCTGCTTTAAGTCCAAACCATTTCATTCTCATCCAATTTCTTAGATAAGTCTCTTTTTGTCTATACATCTTTGAGTATAGATGAGCCCTGTAGTAATTTACTCTGTGCAGGCCAGGAGCAGCAGCAACACAACCTACATTGCTTAGTTGCAGTATCCAAGCAATATACAAATATATACTTTCTAATTTTTGTACCAGCAAGTATTTGCACTTTCAAGAAAACCTTCGATTTTACTGCAACTCCACTTTCTCATTGAAACAGTTTTGCGAAACGCAACGTGTTAAGATAGTTAACTTCAGGTTATTTTTTCAGTTCATTTCACCTAGTAGTAAAAATCTTACAGCCAAATCTACCTATTGATTTATATAGGCAAGATTTCTCTAAGTCAATAACAGCCCTTAGCAAAAATCAGTGGCTTTTTGCTGTTATTTATACAAAAGAATTTTATTGAACTAAACTGGTGTTCATACTTTAGCCTTTCAGAATATTTTTTTTTTTTTAAGGATTGTCATCTGAACTCTGTTGGAATCTACTGCAAACTAAATCAGACCAGAAAAGCTTACAAGTGAATGATAATCATAATTCAATGTTTACCGCTTCATACCTTGATCTCACCATACTAGCAGCAAAATTTCTTATATACTCTTAAATTAGTTTTCAGTGGCATAGCAACAACCAATATGCAAGTAACAGTAAGAGGACCATATAAAGGGAGCATTGAATTTATGATCTGCCCAGCAGAAATCTATCAATTTTGATCGGGTCCTAGGCACAGTTACTAATATCATTTCACACTATGTTGCACAGTTTCTCACCAAGTTTGTAAATTGCCTTGTAAGACAATATAACACTGAAGAAAATAAACACAGCTAAATTATTGAATAGACTATTTATTCATTACTTAAGAATGTGTGTTTTGATTGGCAAGAAATACGAGTAAAAGCAAATATTCCCTACTTTGTCTCACTGATTAATTCTGCATCTTTTATAGCATATTGTTATTATTCTCTCTCTCTCAAAATCCTCGAATTAGAATTCTAAAAGAGTAACTTGACTTGGAAGGCCATGCCTATATTAGTTTCTTATGAAATCCTTTGTTTCAGCGCTATTCCTCTCCTTTTTTCCAATTGAGGTGACAGCAATCCACAAGGTAGAGATTCAATTTTTCTTTTAAGATTACAATCTGATTTCACTTATTCCTGATTTATAAAAAAAAAATCATTCATGATGATGAATAATCATGATCCATGATTAAAAAATATGAAATATTTTCAATAACAAACAGAATGGCATAAGAGCTCTAAGTGGGATCTTCTGATTTTCACAAGCAATCGGGAACTCTTGGCTTTATCTTAAATCTTCTGCAGATTGCAAGCGTGGTGCTGCAAATCTCATTTAGCTGAATGCGTAAGGAAGGACTACCCTTTGTGAAGCCTCAAATAGACAAGGGAGACTGAAAAGGAGAAAATCTCAGATATTTAGGGCTCCACCACTGATGCTGTCAGCCTGGACCCCAGCCCTACTCTGGCCAAACGTCCTTCCAGCGCTTCACTTGCTTGGCCGCTACCTGCTGGTTAATTGAACGCCTGAAGTTGAGAGATATTTGCTCAACTCCCAAAGCCCACCAGGACTAGAGCAGATATAAGAACATGCAAAAAATAGGTGTAGAAATATCAAGACCTGAAGCATTTCTCACCTTGCCGGAGCCTCAGGTGAAGAGCAGCACCCTGAAGAAGACGGGGCAGTTACTGCTGATGTTTAAGAGCCAAAGTACTGAGATACATGCCCACATCTCTGTGCTGAGAGCCAGGGCAAGAAGTTGTGAAGAAAAATCCCCCTCCCCTCCCAAAGCATGCATGTTCCATCTTGAAAAGGTTGAACCTCAATTTTACTGCATGTTTAAAATACTTCAAAGAAACCTTCGCAGTGTTGTAAATACTTCCAAGTCTATGCCCAGAACAACTCTTTGCTCTTAAAAAGCTATTAGGGATTTGAAAATTCTGGTGTATATCTTAGTGCCACAGACTACTCAATCTTAAATCCTATCTGGACTAGTAGTAGCAAGTGTAATAATAAAAATTTTTAAAAAGGGTGCAAAAAACCTAATGGTGAAAAACCTGCCCTCAGGGAAGTTCCTTACCTGCTCCTGTCAGTCGATGTTTAGTGATGCCATCAGCTTAAATCCTAAAAACACGATGATTTCTCTTATGCATTCTGATTTTCTGTAATAAATCTTGATCTTCTCATTATCCACATGAATGTAATATAATCCCTTTTTTATCCTTCTAAGCTCTTGGTCTTAAAGCTATCTAGTGATAAAAAGCCCCAAAGGTTAATTGCACATTGTGTGCAGTAACTATTTCAGTGTACTCAAAGTGCGTTACCTTCCCATTAAAATACCTGTTCCCGTCTGAAAGCATCTGATAAACTTTCCTCACACTATTAATTGTTTTGTAGGACTCTGCTATTCCTATTGTTTGGATTTTTTTTTTTTAAGTTATCCAAACCATCTTATTCCTCCCTTTCTTCAGAGATTTCCTATACCAGTGGTATTCTTTAAATGCCATTTTTGCCATGAGATCTTCCTGACGCAGAGCACCAACAACTAAGTAAATCAAGACACTGTATACAAAGAACATAAGATACAATAACTCCTGCAATATCTCCAACAGCTTCTTTAAAGTTAGCGTTGTATTTTAGAAGGTAGTCACATGCAAAATAAGAATTATATTCACCAAGCCATGATCTTCCTCCAAACCCCAGAGCCACGATCCTCCTCCTTCCTTCTACACATTGCAAATGGCTTTTGGTACCTGCTCAGGCCATCCCACTGGAGAGGTGCTCAACTGAGTGGCTGCGTACACACTGGGTTTCTGTTTAAATACTAAAAAAGTTACAGTGCTTAAAATGCCCAATCCTCAAACAGCATAAAGCATTTCAGCTGCAGAAGAGGCAAGTGCTGCATTAATTTAACACAGTGGAAAAGCAGCTTGATAATTTATACAATTGTGTTATTGCTTTTTGTATAATCAAAAAGCAAAGTGGTTGACACCTATAAATAATATAGGTGTGAAATTTATGACATGGTTCAATAAAATAAATTATCTCCATGTTTCCTTTTTAGTAATAGAACAAGGTGATTTTACCATATTATGTTATAATGCTAAATAAAATTATTTCATACCATTATTTATAAGTGGGCTGAAAGCCTTGATCCTTCTTCTCCGAGTTTACTTCAGGACAATAGCATTCTCATGGAGATCTCTCCTTTGCCATTGCTGTTCAAGTAACATACTAGTGCAAAGAGAAATGCCCTGAAAAGGATGCGTCCGAGAGTGCATTACAGAGTGCGTCCGGGAGCACGTTACAGCAGAACGAGCGTGCTGAGTACCACCTCGAGGGGACCGTGGACCGCTAAACCCCTTTACTTTCTGCACTTTATGATCTAGCTGGTTTAAAGAAAAAGCCATTTCAGGCAGAGAATGAACCTACAGCATTTCAGCAAAGGCATAACTTATATTGCAGGATTTAACAGCCAATATCTGTTTGGTCCCGAGTCGTGGAAACCTGGCAAGGTAAAAATCAGACAAAGAAACAAACTGTTTTACCTAAATTGGTTTAATAGCTTGGCTTAGTATAGGTTCTCCTGCTGCTATTCCTCAGTGAATTTTTATCCTTTAATGGGAGGTATTCTTTATTCCTACTAATGGGCAAGTAATCAATTAATCTGGTTTCCAGATTAAAAAATTCAGGCATTTTAGTAGACACACACACTGTAATTTCAAGCTTTGCTAGTACTCTCTAATCATTTTCAGCATAATTGTACCTGCCGAGAGAACGTACACAGGAGGTTGTGCAGCTAGCCTGTAAATGGTTCCATAAGCAGAAAACGATCTTAAACTGTTCAAATGCTTAAACTAAGGGCCAAGGTAAAGGAGGGAGAGAACAAGTGATTTATGCCCAGTATACAAAACTATCAGAACTTGATAGCCAGTGCAGAAGTCCTGCTCGTCCTGTCCCTGGAAGGTTGCAAGTGCCTGATCAAGGCCACAGGAGTGCCGTGCCCTCTTCAGCCCCAGAGATGCCATCTTCCTCACTACTCCCCCCCCCCCCACAGCCCCCAGGTGGCTCCTGCCCGCAGGACGTGGCAGTTTGGGGTGTTGCTCCAAGGTATCTAACCTTGGCAGGTATCGAGGCACCCTCTGTCCAGGGTAGTCTGGTCTCCTTGGCAGGCACTGTCATTAGGTAGACATCTACCACATCTCTTTGGGATATACAGTTGCATTGCGTAAAATTATCCCTGTTTTTAAAAACATTCTTAAGATTAATTCCTTGTTTAAGATGTACAACCAAACACCTTTAAGTGTGATTAGGTGTGTCCATTCTCAATGAAAGTGTGTCCAAGACAACAGATAAACTAGAAATGTCGTGTTTCACTTTCTGTTCTAGGGCAAGTCCTAGCAGTTCCTGCAGTGGATAACTGGATGCACCTTGTAAAACACATAGCAAAGCACCTACAGATGGTCTGTTCTACCCACCACGATGTGTCTGTGGAATAATAAAGGTTGCAGCTGGGGTTGGCAGATGCCAAAATCCAGACTTTTGAAGAAATTGGGATTGTCTCCTTTTCAGATTCATCTTGGGTAAGCAAACATAACTAAAGGATGAAAATACCCAAGACCTATCTACACTGACTTAACTTCTCCAACTTGGGATCCATTCTTGATTTAACAAGCCAGTTAAAGAAAATTATCAAAGTTATACCATGCTTCAGTGTCTAGAAGGTATAAACCCAAAGGGATAAACAGCAGTACAAGGGATTTTGTACTGCCTAAGAGATTATTTACACATTAGTAATTGATGGCCTGAAAGAAAAGAGACTACACCTCCTGATTTCGGATGGCAGTATTTTCTTTCCAAGACAGAAGAGTCAGAAATTACATTCAAAACCCCCAGGCAAGGTGGTATGTTCCCCCCACTCAGTTCTTTCACTGCAGCTACTCATTGTGCAGCATTTCAGCTCCGCTGACCCCAAGTCCTACAGCACATATTGTAAAACTGTCTTTCACGAGGGGTAATATGAAATCAGAGTCAGTTACACGCCAAGAACACCCTCAGCTTCTGATGTTGCAGTCAGTAGCACATCAGATAACTTCAGCAGAGATCTTGGACTCACTGGTGCAGAACCTTTTACTAAATACAAGGATATAATTAGTGTATTAAATGATTTAATTCTTTTATAGGTTTTTAAATGCTCTGACTTTCAAAACTTACCTGTCCAACCTTATTCTTACTCTCTAGTTAGATACATTCATCTTGTGTCCAGTTTCTTTGCTTTCTGACTAGTTATTGCTCTAACAGCTGCATAATGAATATTTAAATAAAATGCTGCAATACACTGCTAATGCTCAAAAAACTGATACCTTTGATATGTTGGTATAAATTGATACATTAGTGTGAATTTAAACAGAGAAGATCCTCACTTTTCTAGAGTATAACTTTCCTGAATATTACAAGACTATATTACTCCCAGACAACCTGGAAAAATGTTTTCATCTCTTCCCATTTATCTTCTCAGTGTATATGGCACATATGCTGTTCCATGCTAAAGCAAAGTGGGAGCACATGAAAACTATCTAAACAGACCAGCTAACAGACCAGAAGGATTATCTAGTAGTTTTGTAAAGAATAAAACTGCATCTAAAATATTATACTATAAGAAAAGGAAAAGAAGTAATGTCATTTGTCTCCCCGCACTTTCATTCACATTAGTTTTAAATTATGTCTAAAAGAGCTTTTCCCTCTGTCCCCTTGAAGATATTAGTACCCAGAATAACCACGGTCTGTCTGTTTGCAGGGATTATCAAAACGTTTGGTTTTCCCATATTCATCTGGATCACCTTAAAACCACAGCTAAATAGCTCTTCTCCTGGGACACACACGGAAGACTTCCTGCACTATTGTCGCCTGGTCAGAAGAAGAGGCATTCATGCCCTCTTCAAGAGGTCAGTCATGTGGGACAAGAACAATTTGTATTTCAATTATTTAGTTCACATTCAGCTTCCTTGGATGATACATTCAAGAGGGAACAGCGAAGGAGAAGATAAAGTTTTGTGCCTTCCCTTTTCCCGAGTTTGAAAGAAAAATAATAGAAATTTAGAGCCTGAGGAACGGAGAACATGAATAAGTTGCTACAACACAAGTAAGGAAGAGAACCCCAAAGCCACCTAAGTCAAAATTTATAGCAACTAACCCACAATGAGTCCACACACTTTCCTATGACAAATAGGAAGTATTTATCCTCTCTAACTATTCTGTCTTTTCGCATTTCTGCTGTGCGTCTCTGCTGACCGGTTTGCTGTCCAGGGACAGCGTGGGTGCAGCGACACAGAGGCGTGGAGCCACAGGGATGAACCTCTGCAGGGAAGGAGCACAGATGATGAAGCACAATATACCGGTATCTCAAATTTTCCAAGACAAATGTAATTGTAATGGGGTTTTGGTAGCCATGGGCAGGATTTTTGTTTGTTTTTTAAGTAAGTTCCCATCCCATGATTACAATGCAAATGTTTGATGATGGTGAGTCAACTTCTCCATGTACAAAACCCAAACACTTTATTTATTGCCCAATGTATATTCTAGACTAAGTGGTGGTTGCTAGAGAAATTAAGTAGTAGAATAGGAAGCAATAACAAAGTCCTCTCTTTGAACACCAGTTAATATTCTGTGGGTGGGGAAAAAACAAAAAAAAAGCAAAAAAAGTATCTGAATTGAGCATTTAAATAGTTAAACCTTCAGAGATTTCAGTTTAGCTTTTTAAAGCCACCATCTCTAGCCACTTCAGAGTTAAGATTAGTGATGCCTTGGGAAAGGTAGTACCTAACAAACTCTGAATTAAGCAGCACTGTATTTCTGCTTCTTGTTAAGATTATAGCTCAGGCAGCTTTCATTGCTCATTCACTGTGCTCACAGTAAATCTTGGAGAATAGCCCATATATTGCACAGCGTAGATTGTACCAGAGCTGGTAATTACCCCTTCACATGTGGCAGCTCAAAGTTTTGAGAAGTATTAATTTAATATAACAGTGTTCTGCTGAAGGCCATATATTCCTAGTAAACAGTGTGGTAAAAGAGAGAGAATTTTATTTAGCCAATATTTTCTTTTAACAGATCAAAACAGAAAACACACATTGTTGATTAGTTAAGATTGTGGGTTTGTTTTTTTTTTTTTTAAATTCTCTGTTGCTGAGCACAGAAGTATGGAGAAAGCTACATTAATTCCTCCTGAAGGAAAAAACAATAAATAAAGCTTTCAGTCAACTTAAGCATTGTTACAAAACGATGTCTGTTCCTCGCACGTGTTTGCTCGGCCACCCCATCACGTACAGCGCACCTTGTCCTCAACCAGCAAAAACAGGCCCAGCACACGCCAGTTTAAGGAAACATCTGGTAGCCTGGATGTCAGTAATACAAACCAGCCATTACAAACACAATTTTATCTCCAGAACGAGGTGTTTCCCAAACAAGCACCGCCTGGGATAGACACGAGCTCCCTGGGATCGCTCCGGGTACCCCAGCGGCGGCAGGTCCCGGTGATGGGGTACGGACGGCGTGCGAGCTCCCTGCTGTAAGGGGTTCGTTCTGCACGGCTCACCCCCTGCCCTTCGCAGTTCGGCACGCAAGCAGCAGCCATGCCTACAGCACGCTTTATCGGAGCCTCTTTTCTTTGTCCTTTCCTAAGGAGGTGTGGTTTGAAGGAGGTAATTGGAATATATTTATGCTGCTCCTGCAGCCCAAGTCAGAAAAAGAAGAGAAAAGGATGAACGCGTTTCCTCTCTAGCTATGCAATCTCAAAGCAGCAGTTTGGGGGCCTTACGCCTTGACAAGAAAGAAGTACGCATTTTATTGCTGAAGAAAATTCTTCAGGAATCAAACGTGGCATCTGCCTTGTCTAATAATTGCTTGTCGCCTGTGCCTGCCTCATTCAATGCTGTTGTTATGCTCTTGTTTACTTAGAGGCAAAAGTTGCACCATGAAGTAATTTAAGTCTCTTTATAAGAATTAGGAATTGGTGGGTCTGACAAAGGAAGAGGACAAATTAAATGTCTTTTTAAAGAAAAAAAAGAGGGGATTAGATTTTTCAAAGCTTACTTTAAAAGAAATATTTGGAAGGCAATTTATATGTTAAAACACCTTTCTAACATCAATAGTCCAACACACATACATTATAAATGCGATAGTTCAAAAAAAGTCAAAGATTTGCAATAGTTGGCAAAGCCAACTGAAACAAAAACCAACTCTTGTCCTTAAGAAATAACTGCAAGTCATATACACTCCTTTTAGCAGAAGCAGAAAAGAGCAAGTTACAAACCTTAAGTTAGCTTTTAGTCCCCACAAGCTGCATTGAGCCAAGTCGTGTCCTCATAACAGAACTTACCTGTTGTACAGTGGGAGAACAGAGAGAAGCAAGATTTCCTCTCCTGGTTCCAGCAGCTGGATGGGTTGGAGAGGGGCAACAGGCACAACCCCACAAGTCTTTGGGTTCCTCATTCCTAGCAGGGGACGCTCTCTTCTCTAAAGCAGATGCAGAAGGAAGGAAAGGACCAAACCCAACCCATACCCCAAAGCTGTGGTGCTACCAGGAGAGAAAAGGTTAGACTCATTTCTCTCCCTGCTTTCATAAACCCCAGAAACTGCTTCCACCTGAGTGTTTTCCCTCCTCTAACCATTTCCAGCTGCCCAGGGATGGAGTCCCTGCATTTGCTTCATTAAGACTAACTACAAACCCTCGGGTTGATTGTGAGGTGTGCACATCTGCTCTGGGTTACCATCAGGACACAGGCTCTGCTGCCTGGGTGCTGCAGGTCACCCACAGGAGCCACCACCCACTGCTCCGCAGGCTCTGGGGTCCCTGGGCTAAAGCAGGGCACACAGCAAACTAAAACCACAAAGCTAGACTCTACCAGCTGTCTGGTAGGCTTCTAAGTATCTAAAACATCAGAACATAACCGTCTTGGAGCCTGACGTCCTTGGCAAAGCGCCGCTCTCATCAGTGCCAGTAACCCCAGTTTCCCATCCGTTATGTCGAATGCCCAGGGTAGGAAAAGCAGCGACCTGCAGACAGATTTGCCTTTTGTGTAGGTTTTGATGTGAGAAGCAACAAACGTCTAGCACTCGCAGCCCCAAAACTGTAAAAGCTGATTGTTTTCTTTGCCACCGCCAGCACAACATATTTCCCCCTTAATTAAGTCCTCAGACCTAGCCTGATTGCACATCGGAAAAGTGATGTTTGCAAACGGAGCAAATAGATCAGCTGGCACCTCATGGTACAGCACACCGTGGGCTGAGCGCCAGTTTGGCAGCGGTCTCCAGGATTTCCGCGGCCTCTGGTCACACGTTCAGCCGCGGAAATGATGATTTAAGCAAGGGGGGAAATACAGAGTAGCTTTTTATCCTCAAATGTATTATTTCAGCAAGTTCAGCGAGGGTTTGTTGGAGTTAGGGATGGCTGGAGAACACGTGTCAAGGGAACATGTGCAGAGTCAGGTCTGCTCCTTCCAAAGTAAATGACAATAAAGAAAGTATGAACCTCAGTTTTGTTTTATTTGTTTTGCTTTGTTCAAATCGCACAGTTTTCAGAGTTTTCTGAGCAGCGTTCAAATCACTGCATGCCACGTAGCACGCAAGATTTTCAGTACCTGGAAATATCAAAGACATACAGTGTGGATCTCATTCAAATCAAATGGCTTGGCATTTTCTAATTTCTTTTATTTTCAGCCCCTCGCTAAGCCCTTTGGCCGGCCATACCGAGTACGCAGGTTTTGAAAACTAGTTTGCTTGGAGGTGCTTCAACTTGGACGTGTGGGAAAGGGAGTCACTCAAATTCAACAGGTGCTTTAGCAAACAGAGGGAAAAGGGGGTTATAGTATAAGTTGCTTTTCTGATTTTTTTAATGTTTTTCTCTTTTTCTGATTCCCATCATTTGCAAGAAGCTTGAGCAGAGTCATTGGAGTTAAACTCGAGAATAAAACACGTAGCTCCAGAATAGACACATTTACATCTGTGCACTGGGGGCTGTTTGTATTTACCCTGGAGTCTTTGTTTTGTGATCTAGGTATATTCTCGGTGCCATGACCAGTTTCTGAAGACGTTCAAGTTAAAACCCTGGATTACTGAGGTTTGTGTCATTACGAAGCAAATCATGAACTTTAGCTTAATCTTTACGAAGCCTGATGGCACCAGTTGTACAATGCATTTGAACACTTTTTGTCGTGCGCTCTTCTTTTGGTAGAGAATGAGCTGACCTATAAATAAGAGTTTGCTGAAATCTCAGCACTCGGGATGTCTAGTGAGATTATTCACGTTCCCTTAGCAACTGTGCTATTGCTGTGGCTTTTGGGGGTTTTGGTAAATGAAAGTATGGGGATTCTGATGCCCACCCAGCCATCCTACTGAAGTGGGATACCACCTTCTTCCACTGGAAACGCTACCTTTATTTTGCTAATACAGCTGAGATACTGCATTTCCTTTTTAAACAGAGTAGATGATGGTATAGATGGAAAAGCAGCCACAGTCACCTGGTGTTTTGCTTTGAAAAGTGATTTTTTTTCTTTTTTATTTTGATGAATGAAACGTAGAGTTAGACAAAAAGTATCACAGAATAATTGTCCCATATCACAAATGTCACTGGAATATGGAAATTAATAGAAATGACAGTGATTTTTTTAATTTCTTTTTTAACAAAATATAATGATTTCTTTCAACAATATTCAGACCTCTCCTTGGAAATAATGCAGTATGGCCTCTACTCTTCCACTGGTGTTGCCACTTTTGTGGGCATTAATATATTAGTGGGTGCAAAAGCGAGCAGATGCACACATGCACACAGTGGACTGTACGGTCAAGCTTCTAAAGTGGTGTTCCTCCGAAGAACAGCTAAGCATTTATCTAACCTGAGAGCTCAACAGGTTCTGGGAGGACTGCAAAGCCCTGAAGTGACCAAATCAGTTCCCATCTGGCACAGGAACATCTTGCGCACTAATTTAATTTTACATCAGTAGCAGCAAGAATATATCTAAAGCATAGGGTGGATGCTGGAAACAAGTCATTTCCTATGCAGAGTGCGTTGGATTGCTCTTTAACAATATCCTGAATTAACCTACCAGAGACTGTTGTGTTATAGCACACAAAGCCTGGGGGAATGTTGTGTTTTGGTGCAGGTGAGCGGTGCCTGAGCGCAGGGCAGGTTGCAGCGGGTGGAGGTGGTGGTGCCTGGGCTGCAGCCGCCTGCGCTGGGATGTGTTGGTGGGTCCAGGGGGTCAGCAGGCGTGGGGAGGGGGTGGATGGAGAGCAGAGAGCACGGCAAGAGGCCGGAGGCTGCTGAGGTTTCGTTGAGGCAGACAAACTGGATGAGTGACATCTTGACATCCGCAGCTGCCAGGTACACACCATGTTCTACAACATTGTCCCAGGAGCTGATCACAGCAGCAGGGTTTACAGCTCTTACAACCAAACAATAATGTCTTTTTGTGATTTGCAGTCGACCATTTGCATTCCCTATTACATTTCACGTCTCACCGTATCACTTTTGCCTTTCTTCTACCCACTGGCATCATTTCTTATCCCTGTTCTCTTAGGAAATCAAACGGCACTTTCTGAACTTCACTATTTCCTTTAGTCGTGATACTTTTGACGTAGCAAGTGCAAAGACATTTCTTTACTGGAGTTAAAAAGCAGCAACAGTGACTGACCCTGATTCTGCGCTAAGTTGCACCATTTCTTTAAAGCTGAGGCTATGAGTGTGTGGCAAATGGTTTCTGTTTTGTTTGGGGAGCAAAGCGAGCAATAGAAATAGCTCTGTGCAATGCTAAGCTGTGTCTGTTTGCTAAGCTACGTACCAAGCTGTACGTATTTTATGTGCTGTTGCTCTACAATTAGTAATTAATGCTCATTCACTGCATTTTTCTTTCCCTACTGTATTCTCATTTCGTTGTATCGTGCTGTCTATACTCTTTCTGAAATATCATTTCTGTTTACCTAAAACTTAAAGTCTCTTGCACTAATACACTCAGCTCTGTGTTTATCGTGGTTTAACCCCGGCCGGCAGCCGAGCCCCACGCAGCCGCTCGCTCGCTCCTCCGCAGTGGCATGGGGGAGAGAATCGGAAGAGTGAGAGTGAGAAAACTCGTGGGTGGAGATAAAGACAGTTTAACAGGTAAAGCAAAAGCCGTGCACACGAGCAAAGCGAACCCAGGAATTCGTCGCCCACTTGCCATGGCAGGCAGGTGCTCAGCCATCCCCGGGAAAGCAGGGCTCCATCACGGGTAGTGGTGACTTGGGAAGACAAACGCCATCGCTCCGAACATCCCCTCTTCATTCTTCCCCCAGCTTTATATGCTGAGCGTGACGTCATATGGCATGGAATATCCCTTTGGTCATTGGGGTCAGCTGTCCCGGCTGTGTCCCCTCCCAACCCCTTGTGCACCCCCAGCTACTCGTTGGTGGGGTGGGGTGAGGAGCAGAAAAGGCCTTGGCTCTGTGTCAGCACTGCTCAGCGATAATGAAAACATCTCTGCAGTATCAGCACTGTTTTCAGCACAAATCCAAAACACAGCCCCGTACCAGATACTACGAAGAAAATTAACTCTGTCCCAGCCAAAACCAGCACAGTGTTGTATCTCTCATCAATTCCTAATTGCTGCTGTCTTTGTCTTTCTATTTTTCCTGTGCTGCTCTTTTCCATGTAATTACCTCCACATTAGTACATAACTTTTCCACTTCTTATCATCACGTATTCTGAGTGTACGAGCAGCAGAACTGTTCTTCTCGCACAGCTGTGTTAACCTGGCACCTTCAGGGAGATTTGGGCCCATGTGGAAAGACCTCAAATTCTAAAAAAAAAAAAGTACATGTGTTTTAAATTTTCATTACTCAGTTGTTGTAGATAAACAACAATTTTGCCAAAGGGCTATTTCAGAGAGTAGTAAAATCTTGTCTGTAGGTTTTTCCAACTGTGCAAAAAAGGAAAATTTTTGTCTCGTTCTTCACGTTATATTTATGTTGCAGCAGCGTCACCCTGCAGAGACAGATTTTGCCGGCGGCACCGTGTGTGCCACGCAGTGGGAGGTGGAGGGCAGGGATGCAGGAATGGCATCATTCCGTCTACCAAAGCTCCTCAGGTCTCCCCTTGTTGATAAACTTCTGCACAGCCAAAAAGTAAAATTACGAAGAGAGCTGCCACCGTGGTTCACCCATCAGAGCAGCACAGCGTTACCTGCATTTTATTACGCTCAGCCTTCTGGAGAGTGACTGGATCCGAGCAGGTTGCTCAAGAGCAGGTCCTGAGAAACCGGAGGGGATGGAGATGGCAGAGCCCGTGGGGGCCACAGGGAGGGGGCAGCCCAGGCTTTCCAAACGCTGGTCCTTCCAGAGGAAAGGAGAGCAGGCAATAGGAAACAAGAACAATCTCTTAGTCACAGTTTGCACCGGTAACTCCAAAGTGATGCAAAGGATTAGCTCCAGGGCGTTTGGACTATCAGTGCTTTTAAAAATATTATTTTTAGCCCTGAAGTCTGAAATGGATTTAAGCAGAATTTACACACCTAAATCTAAAAGTCAAATCCTGAAAATCTCTGCTCAGCTGCATTACCATGGAAACAACAAAATTCTTCCAGAGTCTGTAAACTTTGTAGGGAAGGGGCTGTTTGCCCCTCTTGGACAGGAGTTAGGTGCCGGCGGAGCGGGCAGGCGGCGGGGTCAACTCCTTTTCCTGCCCAAATCCCTGTCTCCCACCTTGCAGAAAGCAAGGAGTCGCCTCCTCCTTCGGAGCCAGCCCTAAACATCCAGCCTCAGACCCCCTGCCACATGCAAACCGGCCATCACGAAGCAAAGCGTAGGTCTAAGATTGCCACAGTACCATTAGATTTATTGCACCACCTTGCCAATACTGCTCCCTGCATTTAACCTTCACTTCTCTCGTAACCATAATTCTCCAGGCAGGACATTTCTAACAGGAGCTTCATTGTCATTCGCCATCGGTATTACAATAAACAGGCCTCCCTAATCAGCATTCCCTCGGTGCCGAGCCCAAAAGCAATCTGCTCGAGAAGATGTGATGAAACCAGAAGAGATCAATACCAAAAAGTTTTCACAAACTCAATCTGGCAAGGTTAGCGCGGATAATATTGATAGATAAAGATCTAACTCTATCGCACATGACAACGGGATGAAAATAAGAGTGTGTACTAATGTGGTACTTCAACTTCTATAGCTGTGGACTTAAAGGTAAAATCAGGGTAAAAATATACTACATTTATTACAGATTTTGAGGATAAATTATAAAAATTATGAAACACCTACTGTGCTTTTTTTATGCGCAACTACTGCCCTGCTAAATAAATGCACCTGTGGAAATACTGTTTTTTGAAAGTAATTTCAGCTTTTGGACTGAGAATTAGAGGCAGGAAGGGAACGGAGGCCGGGCTGATGGGGGAAGAAGGACGTTGTGGGACACCGGGAACCAGAGGGCGGCACGGGGCCCTTCCACACCATGACGGCACCCAACGCCGCGCTCCTGCTGCTGCCCGGGGCAGGAGGAGGTGGTTTGCAGATGGCTCATCATGTGTAGTGTTTAAGTAACTCCTGGAATTAATTTCATATGCTTTACGAGCTGTGAGTTTAATAGCAAAGGTAGATGAAGAATTCCACATTATAAAAGCAGTTGGCTTTTATATATACACATACATAAATCTATTGGAAAAAAAATTTCTCAGATACCGCTGGAAGTCTTACGAAATTCTATTACATCCTTACATCTTCCCTCACTTGAGGCATTTTTTTTATAAAAGAAATAATTTGCAGTACGGAAAGACTCAAGACTAGGCTCTGTGTTGCCCTGCCATGTTCACATCAGTGATAGGAGAATTAAATCATCATGAACAGGAAAGAGTGATGAGAAACATCCCCGAGGAAGCTATTTTCTTAATATCTCTTTCCTTTTTCACTAGTCGATATACGATATTAATTCTGATTGATTTCCACCAATATTAGCAAGCTGTGGGTTTGGTTTTTAATTTTAAATTTCAATGACGAAGGAGAGCACAAAGTAAAATAAAGGTAACTATCGCCAGTACCTGTTCTTCATAGCACTGAGAAGCTGCTCATGTGGTACGAACCTGCGTCTACACTCTGTGCTTCCAAAAAGCCCATGTTAAGACTCTAAAAAACAGCTACAGTTTGTGGAAATAGGGTTGGGTTTTTTTTTTCTTCATGGCAAAACTAGGGTGCAAACTGCTTACATTATTTCTAGAAAGGGGTACGATTTATCTGATAATGTCATCTAGGTGATTTTTTTTTGTTTGTTCAAAAAAAAAATAAAATTCCTCTCACCCTGTGATGAAATAAATCCCTATGAGGATACTCTGGGAGAAACTTTTTTCTTAATCTTCCTCTGGAAATGTCACAGCAAAGTCAAGTAAACAGCACAAGAACTACAGACAGTGTGGTACGCATCTCCTAATATTACCCTGGCCCTGGTCTCTCAGGATAACTTCATTCTGTGTGCGTGCATATATATATATATTCCTATGCAGTGTGGGCAAGATCCTGGTTTCTCATATTAAAAGGATTTCAGGAAAATATCGGTGAATGTTGTGTATCAACTTTAGAAACTGGACCTTTGGGGCTCTGATGTGAACGTAACCTTAAAATGTTAGAGTCTCTAAAATCCTGCCCAGGGAAAGCGTTTCACAAGTAGCCGCTAATATTGTACGTCCACAGCGGCCAAGCTGAAACGGGACAAAAGTGTTGTGAAAACACTGTTCTCATGTTTTCAGACTAGGCTGAAGGAAGGCAGATTAATCACTGTGAAAATCACTTGACAGTGTCCATCCTGTCTGATTTTTATGTTTGTCTGAATGTTTTACCGACTCAACCATCTTTTCGGGTGATTGTGTTTAAATAGACTCAGCAAATGTCCACCAGTAAAAAAAAGATGCATTTTTCACTCCATAAACTTCAAAGATGACAAATTTGCAAGAAACCTTAATGTCACCACCCTTTCTGATAAGCCACGAGGTAACACGTGTTTTTTAAACGCTTGGGATTCGTACTGTATAAATCAGAGGGAGAAACAGTGACAGGTCTTGCGGAAAGCATCGCCTGTCTGTTCCCAGCAATGAGGCAGAGCAGGAACCCCTCTCTGCTCTAAATACCTGAACAACAGCAAACGAGGACCTGGGGCATGAAATGATATTTTTTTGTACGTATCTGACCGGTATATAAATTTGATTTCATGCAAATATTTTGGAGCAGATTAGTTGATAGCAAAACAGAACTGGAATGCTGATGATTTTTGGCTGCATGTACGGCAGATGAAAACTCATTCAATCCAAGGCAAAGTGTCAGCTTTAATAAAGTAATGTCATGCTATACCTCCCCCATAGCTGGCCTATACTGACATGAAAAATTATAATGGTGGAAATGCAGAACTTGGCGGATATAAATAACTTCAGACTACGTTATAAAATTTCCAACCGGGGCGGAGGGAAACTGTAAACATATATTAAGTAGCTGCAGCGAAGGATATTATTGCCACCTATTGACAACAGAACCGCCTGAAATAATACAGCCTGTTTGCTACTATTGAATTGAAATTCCTCCCCGGTAGCTTTACAACAGACTGCTCCTACTGGGTTCGTATGGCAGGGGATGCAGGCTTTGTGAACAGTGGAAACGTCTGGATTTAACGAATATGACTTTATCTGAGGAAATTTAAAAGAAAAAAAAAATAAATAATAAAAATAAACCCTTGGAGAGGTGGTCTAACAGCAATTCAACACCCTGTCAAAGCAGGGCTGGCGTTCACGGGCCAGAGCATGCAGTGCCACCAACACCCGGAGGGATGGAGCAGACGCAGAGGAGGAGGAGGAGGAGGGGGACCGTTGTAAGCCCGTGTAGCGATGGAGTGAACGTTGTCATCTGCTTGCAGGAGCAAGTGCCTTTCTCCTCTGGGACTTGTCCGCAGTGCTCCAGCTGGACGGCTGCCTGCGGAGTCCCACCGCTGCCCCCCCTTGCTCTGAAGGAGACGACACAAACTCTTCCTAAAACGTCCTTAAAACATTTATTAGAAAATGAACACAAATGCAAATCACATAAAAAATATGCGGCATTCAGCCATACAAGATCTAAAGCCTGAGTAGTTACTTAGCCAGAAATGCTAGTCTTGTAATTAGGCTGATTTCAGCCAAACCGCCGTGGGAATTGTCTCAGTGTGACAATCTCCCCTTCTGTTTTGGTGTCCTTTCAGCATTTCGGATATGAAACCCTCACCTACCTCTTCTTGTCAGGGACTCGGTTACATTATTAGGTACTTCAGTGTGATTCATTCTTGACAGCCCACTGATTTCTGATCTAATTTGGGTCAGACAGCGCAGATGGAGACCAGTATGCTACCCTGTCTTATCGAGTCCCCCAATTCGTTCGCTATGCAGTGGAAATCCAAGCCCAGAAACATCTATGTTTCACTCGCCTCTCAAGAACACGCTCTTTGAACCATCTGCACTTGAAGATGCGCAGCCTTTGGTATACAACTCGGTGAAAACAAAACCCTAAAGAAGTCAGAACTGTTTTCTACCAAAGAGTAATTTTTAGACTGCCTTTGCTTTAGGTAAGAAAAGGTATTCATTATTATTTGGGTGTTATTTATGTGTTCCTTTTTTAGAACAGGTTGAAATGATTGTTGTTTGAGTAATCTGTGTCGTGGGAATGAATTTGAGTTTATGTGAATCACGTTCTGCTTCCTGGGGAAATGTTGGATTCACTATTCAGTGTCTCGTGCAGTCGCATTACTTGTTGTTTTTTGGGGTTTTTTTTTTTTTTTCCTTTTTTAAAACATGACTCGAGTATAAACAAGACAGTATCCAATCAAAAGAGGAACCACAGTTTTGAAGAGTGAATAGTTCTTCTGGGGAGTTCATAATAAATTCATTTTCTTGAAATATTACTCAGATGACAATAAAAAGAAACAAAGGTCCCAGCCAAATTTAGGAAAGATATTAACTCTCTTAAGGAGAAAAAAAAAAAAAAAAAAAAAAAGTCCATTTAGAAATGTTATGATTTTCTTTGATTGAAGTCAATACCAATGCAATGATCAGCTTTGACTTCATACACAACACAGGACATAATCCTTGCTGAGTGAGAATATTCTTTCCTAGAAAATGTGTTGTCTTGTACAAAACATGAGAAGAAATTCAAAATGATCCCTGCAAAGTTACTCCCTTTAACTTGGTAAAAAGTTGCATCTGCTGAGTATGACAGTGGCTGGATTGATTCCTCACTGATCAATCACATCGTATTTTTCTCCTTAGTCAAATTCTTCACTCTGTCCAATATGCCTAACACCAGGTTACTCCCATGATTTTTTAATTTTCTTTTTTTTTCAGCTCACACCACGCACCATAAGTCCTCTGAGTTTCTTATTCCCAGGACCGAGCTCCCCAGCACGTGGGATCGGCCACCTTCCTCTCCTCAGCTGCAGGACCGCATTCACCAACAGTGAAGAAAGTTGCTTGAGCCCAGTTTACCAATCAACCCCGCAAAGCCCTCTGTTGTTTATGACGCCAACCAGCGTTCCCATCTTTCTCACTAAAAATTCTTTCTTACCATTTGTTTGGCTCGCTTTTTTTTTCCCGGTTTTGTGGAATTTTTAAAGTATCAAGCTCTTGGAGTTCATTCTGGTGTTGCATAATAAATATAATCAGCTTAAGGTAATTTGTAAATTTAAGAGAGAACTTTTCATTTCCTTGGTACACTTCATCCTAGATGCCAAGAAACACCCTGCTATTCAATTGGAAGACGCGGCATGTTTTGAGTTTGGGCTTTTCCTTATCAGCTGTCTGAATTCAGTGGAATATGGGCAGAGCGATGTTCCCACCCGCTCTGAAGCCTCACGTGATGACAGAAGATGCGTTGGCTTTTGATTGTTTATAATTCCATCTTTCCCGGCATGATTCCCTCCGGTTTAAGGGGAATATTCAGGCCACGCAGTGGGTGATCTGGGGACCTGTTGCACACAGCGATTCTGGAGTCCTCTTTGAGGCCACTGATCCACAGGCATTGAAGATCGTTTACTCCTGTAAAAAGGAAAGAATATCTATTTTATTATAAAATGCCACTCTCTGTACTTTTTCCTCCCCTAATTGATTCATCTTAAATAGGTTCTCACTATTGATTTTATCGTTCCAGCCATACCAGCCTTCCTGCCAGGTCTCAGTAACACAAAGTAGGTCTAATTTAGGCTTATAAATGAATCATTCCAATTACCCTTCCTCATTACTCTCTCAACATAAGCCATTTGATTTTTTTTTCCCCTTTTTCTGATCCTTTGTTTGTTGATTTTGCTTTCCACTATCTGGATTTTCTGCAGAAATGGGTGCTCATTTATTCCTCCTTTCCCCTTTATTCCCTTCTCTGATGATGACTTTAATGCTGCTCTGCCTCCCCTTGCCCGGCTGGTCCCTGGAGGACCCCTTCAGCTCCTGCCTCAGCACGGCAGAGGTCACCTCTCCCACAGTTTCCCCACCAAAGGTGTTGCAGAGGGATCATGCGGATTTCTAAGTGTTTTCACAGTGCGGAACCACGATGCTGAGGTGCCAGACAGACGGCCAACGGACAGGTGGCCAAATCTCCCGCAAAGGAAATCGGTGTTTCACTGATCTCGAGCATACGGGAAATACAAATGGGAAGAGCATCCCTGGCTGCTGTGAGGAGGCGAGTTGGTGCAGCTGTTCCCGCCGACCCGCACGCGCAGGGATTTGTTAAAATTTTATTTTGCTACGAACATAAATTAGCGCGAATTTTCTATTATGCGCTCACTTTCTGCACTGTTTTGATTGTTCATACTTTAAAATTTCAAAGGCATGTACAACTTTATTGCTCATTTCCAGCGTGTAACTATACTGTCTGCAGAAATAAATAACTCCGCTGACATTCTCAGGCTTCAAGGCTACAAAATAAAATGACAGCATTGATTTCACCCAGCTATAAGATTTCTGAACAGAAAAAAAAATAAAAAACAAAACCAAAAGCCAAACCACCCCAAAACCTACACAATTAAGTCTATTATCCTTATCTGACTGCAGGATAACTGTTCCCGTGAACATCCCCAGTAAATACCTTGACCCATTGCTGTGCCTCCCGCCTGTCTGCAGCTCAATACCTCAATTACAGATGTCCTGGAGGACGGATGTCTTGAACACCCTCAGATGTGTGCTGTTATGCTCCGGAGGTGCCACTATTGTTAGTTTGTGCAGAGAGATGAGTAATCACAGAAACAAATGAGCATCCTTATATCAACACTGAATGTCTTGCAACGAAGTAATTGTTGCTGCAGCCTTGTGATGGGAATGAATTAATTCGTTTACGCTTCACACTTTTCCTGACCCGGGTTCAGACCAAGGGCAGAGGAAGACAATTGCAGCAGTATCTGTTCTTCTGGCTGGGTTTGTATAATCCTCAGATGTTCAGTGACAGGCTTTCCATCTACGGAGGAAAGTGTTGCTGTTGTTTTCCAAAACTACCGTGTAAAGTGCTCAGCTAGTTATTTCTCTGTTTGAAAGAGCGGGGAAGAGTGGCACGTTCCCCATACCATCAGCATCAGAGCCACAAACAAGCGTTTACAGGCACCTTTTCAGGAAGGTGCCCTTAGACAACACTCACATGCTCCGAGCCCAATTGCAAAGCAAACTCAGCATCTGCCAGAGCATCTCAACGCGGGAAAGCGTTTCAATATTTGCTTAAGTGCTTGCTGGGTCATCAGCTCGGTTACTTCAAATGCTGCGTCTGCTGGTGGACTGCCATAACCAGGAGAGAAGAGTAGGATGGTATGAAAGGCAAAACGACCTGAGATTAAGCTTGGTTGCTGTTACAGGAGGGCACAACGCCGTTGTTAATCAAGGAGGAATGGACCTGTTTGAGCGATCAGCCACTTGGTGATGCAATCTGCCTCGGCAGCGCAGGATTTGCACAGGCCCACACCGACGTCATCTGAGAAAGTAGGGAAAAAGGTCTGGATCCTGCATGGGCATGGTCTGAGGCGTGAATGGGGCAATGGGATATGCTGGTTTGTGGAAGACGGGAGAAAAGAGTTTCTCGCGTGCAAAAGTTTGGTTTTGGCTAAACTCCCCGGTGATTATTCTGCATTGTGCTCCGCATATCCCAACTCTCTTGCTGGTGAATTCTCCCTCATACCAGAAATATGCTCCCAGAAACAGTCTCAGACTCTAAATCTGCAAAGCAGTAAAACTGAAGTCATGTCTGCAAGTCAAAGCGTCCTAGTATAGTTTACAGGGAATTTTATTTTTATTTATATATATCCCATATTGGTCATAAATGCTTAAAAAATAACTACGTGGCTTTGCAGTCACAGAAAGGCAGCTGCACCCACAGACTGCACACAGGCCGGTGCCTGCAGAGCTCGGGTCTCAATATTCCAAAATACACAATTTTACCTTTTCTGCAGCAGCCTCCCACGGCCGCAGAAGATCCGCCAGCAGTTCAAGTCTGCTTTTCCATTTACTGGAGTACAGAATTTGGTTCTTGAAGTCTCCCAGGTTAAAAAACTAGAATAGAAGGAATTAGATGGGTATGTACATGAAATTCACAATAAATTTGCTTGCTTTTGTGGAAAACACCGCTTTCTTGATAAAATTTAAGTTAAAAGAATTCAAAGAGAAATATAATTTATTCCTTGCTAGCCAATACTTCCTCCCATGACAAAATGCAGTAACCAGCAATTTTTTTTCCCCCTAAAAGAGGAGCCTGGCGTTAGCCTCCCAGCTCCTGACGTAGGCGTCAGCTCATTGCACATTCAGGACTGCTGAATTCAGGCGGGAGGGAGCATGTGCCCGGGTGCCTTCCAGATTTGGCATCCGTGGTCTTAAATAGAAGTAGGGCTCTCTGCAAAAGTGCTGAGCACAAAGCAGTACTTTAACTGGAAAATCTTTATGTGCGATTACTTTAGAAAATCAGCCTGCTTATTTAGAAGCCCAGAAATCAGCATTTACCCACAGAACTTTACTTTTGAAAATGCTACCTTATCACTTGCAATAGCATTTCTTTAAAATCTTTATTATTTCCTCTCTGCTGTTTCAAGCACATTTTCATTCATTTCATTCCTTTTTTGTTTTTTTTTTAATTTTGCAACTGAATTTTCAGAACATATCACGTGAGACTTTCTATTGGTATACATTAAATAATTCCCCATGTGCCTGCAACACACCAGGTTTCATCATATAGACAGCAAACAAGTGTTTGAAAACAAGGAAGTATAGTGTCTCAGTGAGTTAATTGGAAAGAAGTTAATTTGCTTTCCTGTGCCATATCTTGCTTCCAGACTAACTCAAATCTACACGAATCCAGCAACAATTAAAGGAGTGAAAGTCTGATACCATATCTGCACATGCACAGGCTATTCATGCCTAAAAACGTGGCATAATCGTACCTATAAAATTAAGAAGGAAGTGGGACTAATAGAAGTTCCAAGTCTTCTTTGGGACTCCAGCGCTAAATATTGTTTTTCAAAAGCCAAGTCATATGTCCTTTATGAACAAGTCCAACCGCTACCTCCCAAAAGTCTGGGCCTGCCCAACTTCAGCGATAAGGCGTAAGACGGCCGTATCTCCTAAGACACATCTTAACACGGTTCCTCTCTTTGTACTTCCAGACTGCAGCCGATCTTAATAATAAATTGGCTTCCCTTTCCTAAGTCTATGTCTGTTATAGCTTTGAAGGTAAAGATCAGCCGTTGAAGATTCCATTGTTTTCATAACGATGCTTTTAACCAATGCTGCATCCATCTACCTTCCTTCATAAGCCGCTGTGGCATCAGTCTGGGAGCTGCTCTCCCTCAGCTGAGTTCCCTCATTGGGAATAAAACTCGGATGTATATAAAGAAAAACTAACAAAACCCCACCAAAATTCAAGAAAGTGAAAGAGGAGCCACTTTCATGACATTTTATTAAAAATTCTTCCATTTTTATAACTTTGGCAAAATGTCTCTTATTTTCCACAGCTGGTATAAGTATTAACTCTACTTTTCAGTGTATAATTTTTGAGGCATTAGAATCCGCATTTCCTATGCAAAACCCCCAAAAGTGTGTTCCCTTGAGAATATGTTTCATCATTCACTTTAGCATTGGAAGCAGTGGAATGTTTATAATCAACCAACAAAACATAGCAAGGCGATGGTTTTTTATAAGCCTACCCCCGATAGAAATCTGAAGGAAGGTGCTGCCTTCTTTCTTCTTTCATACAACTGCCTGCTGTGTACTGAAAAAAACTTAATCAAAAACAATTCAAGGCATTAAAAAACCCCCAATAATCAGGCTTTCCCCTCCCTTTGCCCATTTTGTAATATATGCTATTGCTTGCAATATCAGGAAAACAGAAAAGATTTAGTTTCAAGAGGTAAGATCCAGGAAGAAGTGAGTGAATTGATACAGTATATAATGCTCAACGTTGAGAACAGCATCTTCTCTTGTCTGGATAACTGCTGCTGATGCATGGCCAGAGGGATATTGTGCTAAAGGTATCGAAGGACAACAGCATTTAAATGACTGTCTTTGTACTCTTCTTGCTGAACTGCTTTCAGCTTAAGGTAAAGCAGAGTTTGACTTGTAATTGCTAGCCAATCTTCCCATAAAGCCCGGGCACTGACCTCAGTAAACACATGGCTGAGACTGTTGTGCATGGTGAAGGACCTTAGGTACAAAGTTGTGTCGATGTGCATGCAAAGGGTCTTATAAAGACAAAGTGAATTATCATTTATTTTCTGCCTCTTTTTCCATTTCTCAAATTTGCTTTGGTCATCTGCACGGCAATATTGCTGTTAGCACCTTTAAATCATGAATATCTCAGCTCTCCTGGGGAGAGTCTCCTTTCCCAAATAGCACACGTGCCTTCAGGGCCGTCCGATACGTTCAGGTAGCCGTTTCTTAAGAGAAACAAAAACTAAGTGTGAGTCCTGCTTTCATAAAGAGAAGAGGATTTTGGTCTGTAAATCCCTTCCCCTGATAACTCTGCCACCCCTACAACGCGCTTTTTCCTAGGAAGAAGGATGGACAGGTGACTCAGGGAACAGTATGATGAACCAAGCTGGATTCATGTCTGGAGTTATGAATATGTGATAGGAATATTTTTTATAAACCAACCGTAAGTAGGAACCATGCCACTAAACTGACTTAAAGAGTAATGTGTGATGAAGAGAGAAAGAATCAACTCAACCATCAAGCAAGGTGAGGAAAGTGATGCTAAAGACACGCCGTGACGACCGATTGGTAACTGCAGAGTTCCCTTTACTGCCAGATTTGCAATATTTCAGTGCTTTTGCAATATTTGCAGTATTTCCTCACGTGGTGAGAGGAGAGTAGGCTCAGACTACTGAAAATTACCCCAAGAAACAGCTCCAACCCCTGCTGGTACCAATCTGGAACAAAATAAGTTTTATGAGTAATTCACAGGTTACATTCATTTCTTCCCTGCTACCCCGTTCGGATTGCATTGACCTGTAAAATATCACCGAATTTCTATAGGAAACATGTTAAAATGGAGTGCTACTAAAAACAAGGTGGTTAGCGACTAGTGGAAAAATACATTTGTATCATAGGCTGTGAGTACTTCCACTCCTCGTATCTCCTGAGCAAGCAAAAGAAGGGTGGTCCATACAACCTCTGCAAAAAAGATGATTTGCATGACGTTCACCTGAGAAGAAAGATGCTGATCTTCAGTGGGATTTTTAACTTGTCAGTAATTAGCATATATATATATATATTCCTGATTTAATTGCCTTATGAAGAACAACAGTTCTTTTTATTGAAAAATAGTAATTCTCTATTGCATACTTGAATTTCCACAAAAGCACCACGAAAGCTGCAAAAGCACAAGCAATTCTCACCCTGCCGCCCCCGTGCCAGCTCTAGGAAAAGAAATCACCAGATTTAGTTGGTTCAGTTTAGATGATCTGCCACTTTGGAGCAAAAAGACTCTAAAGCAGTAGTCATTGCATCAAAAAATGTAATTTCTGCTGCTTGGTCTTCTGTGACCTTTGCCCAGTCTTTGGGATAATTGAAGTCTTTCATTTCTGTTGCTTTTTTAACTTCGCTGGATTTCTAATTTCCATTACTTTTTCACCAGGCATTTAGGTAACAGACCTAGCCCTAGTTATTCCCTTTTTTTTAGACATAGCATTTGTATATTTAGCAATTCTGTTGTATAGCCGATGGGTTTTATTTTATTTTTTCTTTACTATTTTCAATCCATGCATTCTAAATATATGTGGTTCCCCAGACATAGAATTCTATCACTTCTCTTTAGTTTACCCTCATGTTAAGTTCTCATTGATTGCTACAATAACAATAGAATAATATTACTGGTTTGTGGTTGTTTTTTTAAAAACAAACAAACAAAACCCACAAAAAAACCCAAACTACAAAGGAACAGAAAGCTTTGGCATCTTACTTTGCACCATGGAGAGATCTAATTAACGCAGAAAAATGTAATTTAGTTGTAGTTTGCACTCTGGTAAAGAATAGTTCCTGAAAGATGGAGACGCTGAGAATAGCGGTATCAGTTTCTTCAGTGAGGATCCTGACATCATCTTCAGCAATCACTTTGAAAACCAAGACTTGCCTGAGCTTCACAAGAACTCAGCATCATGCTGGTCAGAACTAAAAAAAAAAAAACCAAAAACCGAACCCAAAAAACCCAAACAAAACCACCAACAAAGAACCCCCCCCAAAAAAATCAAAAAAACCACCAAAAAACCTTTTTCATGTAACTTCTTTATAAGAAATTTTGTTGAATGGGGCTCTAATTGCTAACTAGGATTTCAGAGTTCAGTCTGATATGCAATCACTATTATAGATAGCTGATGAAAAGAGAAATAAGATGTTTAAACACAGTAAAATCTAGATTTTTACAATTGGATAATTAGGTGAAACATTTTTTTTTTAAATAAGAACTCTGCAAGGTTTGACCCCGAATCTATTCACTTTCCAAATTGCTCCTTGTGTTTCAAAATCTATGCCTGCCAGATTTGAAAGGAAGATCACCCAAAAGAAGGGATTTTCTTAAAGTGCAACGCAGATGGCAGCTCGTGAGAATAAAAACAAAGTAGAAGGAAAAATAAAAGTTACACATGGCAGATACTGAGCCTAAACCACACAGAAACGGGAGCTGCAGCTTCTGTGCAATCTCACAACATGTTAACTGGACTCCAAGCATTCGCTTGCTGGTCAACGAAATCAAAGCGAATGGTGAAGTAATTGCACTGTTCACACAGCAGCGGAGACTGTAATTAATTGACTTTGCTGATGGCTATAAAATGCTACAAAACTTTTACAAATAGAATTTCGCAACCGATAATAAGTCATGGCAGGTGCTGAAGGTGACATTGACAGTCATTTGTCTGTAGTCAGGAAAGAAATACTGCCACATACGCTGACATTATTTGATATTAGATGTTCTAGCGTCTAAATGTCATATTTTAAATGTCATTATATTTGTAGAATGTAAAAAATAAAATTTTAATGCTATTTTAGTCATATACCTTTCATTGAACCTTAAAATAATGCCATGTTTTTTATGAACACTTTTAATAGTATGCAACAGTAATTATCTCTATCTCTCGAGTCTCTCAGGCTCAGTATCCTTTCATAATGAACTGAGTCATTCTAGACGTGCCATATCCCAATTTTATAAATGTCTATTTGCAGACTAGAGGAGAACATAGAGATCAGAAATATGTGGAAATATTCAAGTACTACAATATTCTGTGACTAGTAGTAGATTCAAACTAACTTTACTTATCAATTATTTGGGATGCATAAACCATTCGTGAAGCCAAATTTGACCAAAACATCCATTGGGGTTTCAGAATGGAGAGTAGCATTTAATGGTGGTTTTGTGGGTTTCATGTTACTGAACAAACAAGAGGTAAGCAACCATGTAACCCTGATTTCACACCCAACTTTAATTTCATGGTGTCAAAACTTCTTAGGCAAAGACATTAGTGATGGCTTAGTCTTCACCTGACTTAAATATTTAAGCTAACCCGGTGGTCTAGTTCACCCCTGTAGCCAACACAGAGCCACGTTATCCAGTGGGTGATTCAAGTCATCTTGAACTGACTATTCAGAAGGCATTTCTCATCATTTCATACATCCACTGGTTTTAAACAACATCCAGAGAATTCGTACTAAATATCTAAGACTAAATATCTAGTTTTACAAAGCAAGAGGAAGTGAAATTAAATCTCAGGTCAGAAAGACTGTAGGAACTAATACTTGGTCTCACTAGATGAGTGGCCTAGGCAAAACCCCTTCATCGCTCATTTAACTGTTCTTGTTAGCAAAGAGGTGCAATCTGCTGCTCCATATGGCCATTCCCCTTCCATCACCTGCACTCCGTGGTCTGCGCACTGTCCTGGGACAACGCTGTAATGTCATTACGACACTTGAGCCACTGACGTACTCTTGGGCTTCACTTTTAATTTTCTGAACTGTACAGCTAAACTAAACCCCACTCTCCCTCAATTTCATCTACTTCTGATGATCAGCTTCCTTAGGAGCCATCCTCCACATAATATCCTGCAGATTTTGCAGGACTGTGTGCAAGAGAAAACAACAACATGAGGATTTTAGCGTTGTCTGAAACAGCACCAATAGCTGCAAGGTGACTCTTCAGAGCCTAGAGAGGAAACAGGAGTCTTCCACAGAGATGCCCAGTTCATCGCCCCACGTACTGTGCACCACGATGCTTCTTGGATCATCTTTATCTGAAGATCGCTTTCAGGCACTAGCTTACATTCTCCCTTTTATAATTCCCTGCAGATTTTCTTGTTAGCAAAACACTGCTAACAAAACCATCATTCTGCTATTTTGGTTCTTCATGGATGGTGTACCGCTGCGCTTAGACTTACAAGGTCCTACGTGTTGATATTCAAATCAGTATTTGAAACAGATAGCAACCCAGAATTCAGATATGCAGCCCAAACACAGTAACATGTAAATGAAAAGCTAGCTTGGGTAGCAATTAGAGAGAAGAATGAATGGAAATGGCTTTTTAAAAAAGACAATGAGCCAATTGGTATTATTATCCTGCTCTGTTAGTACAGAGCCAGGATTCAGGTTGCTTGGCAGCGAGCCATAGTGGAGAGTTTTAGTTCCTTTCTCTTTGATTGCCTTTAGACTTAAGGCCCCATATAATAGCCTGAGGTATTCTACTAGTGTTTGCAAAACAAAAGTTTGTTCCAGCAGACTTACACTCTGAATATTCTTAACTGCTTTGTAAGGTTGGGGTCCCACAACATCTCTGGGCACCTCTTCCAATATCTGACAATGCTCGTGGTTAAAAACATAAATCCTTACCTCTAATCAAATTTCCAGTGTTCTACCTTGTGTCTGTCACCTCTTGTCACAGCACCCGGCGCATTCAAGAAGAGTCTGACTCCATCTTCTCTACACCCTCTTCGTAAGGCTTAGTGTCAAGCCACAAGGCTGCCTAACTTCGCTGCAGGCTGGTGGGCTCAGAGCTCTGGAGCTTGTGAGCCATCCGTGCTTTGAACCGCCAGCGAAACGTTTGCATTCTATTTTTGTGTAACATGTAATTGGTATTTCAACAAATAATAATAATGTCGTCAACAATATTCTCTTTAACATAAAGGGAGGGAGCATCTCGATATCTTTTAAGATATTTAAGATATTTACTGTATCATTCTTCAAGTTAGCTGGGCGACTGAGCCTGCTTTGTAGGGCAGCAAGTCTAGGTAAGCGGTTAGCATAGCTAGAGTAAACGGTAGCACACAGCTTAAAAAGTGACGCGATCCTTCCTTGCCTCTTGCTTCCCTTGCTCTGCAGAACGGCATTCACAACAGAAATCAATTTGTTTTCCAAGACTATATAATGGTTTTGTAAAACAAAACCATGCCAATTATTTATTCATCATAACTGAAGGCCCTAGAACCAAATAAAACATTTTGTAGATTCTTCCTATAGAATAGTAATTTACTTTCCTGAAGCCACTACAAAGACCGGAATTAATTACCACTGAGATGCACATTAGTGGATTAGTATGAACTTTCGTTCTGCTCCCTGAGTTAATCGACTTTCAAACTAAGGCTATGACCTTATTTCAGTTTGCATCTTAGAAAAATATACATTGTTAAAATGCAAACCATTACTAGTGAATCTCCTGCTGTTGTGCTACACTAAACTCAATGATAGCAAAACCAAAAAGTTATGCTGAAAAAGGTGTTTACTTTTCAGGTGGTTTTTTTTTTTTAAATCCTTGTTAATGTACAACATTTTGAAAACTTCTTTATTACTATTATTTAAATATACAGATTTTATATTTTATATTTATTAAAGATAGATGCTCTATCATTGATCAGCTTTTCTTTAAAGTACCTAACTCTGTATCACAGAATGTGATGATGGTACAAATGATGATGTGATGAACCACAGCGAAGAAAGGGGAATTATTATCCAAGAAAACATTGCATGGCCACCAAAATGCACTGATTTACTTGATTACAGGTCATTTACCATCTGTTTCAAGTCCTAAGATACAGAGAGGAATAAAGGAAATGCCGAATAGCAGGAATGGACGAGTCACTGGACACAAGACTTGAAGCTGAAGGCGTTGCAGCATTAGAACTGCTCCGCTGAGCCTGGCACACCGTCCCTGAGATGACACCAGCACCTACATCAGCATGATACACACGAATCCTGGCCAATCAGCTGGGCTTCAGTCTGATCTGGCAGCTGACAATAAAGTACGACAGCCGAAAGCCCCGACGCGGGGAGTCGGGCAGTTACTGTTCTGTACCACGGGAGGTAAATCAGAGCGGCGCAGACGAAGTTCTGCCACCGTTGCATTAAACGCCGCCACGCAGCGTCTGCCTGCTGTTCTCTGAGCGCATCGCAATGAGGGCAAGACTCAGCCTGGAACGGTCCTCGTTTATAAAGTCCAGGCCCTTTCCCCAGGTGAGCTTCAGAAAAAAACCCAACCTAACAACAGAAAACACCCCAACCATATACATCATCTCTACTGTATTTTTGACTGTGAAAGGTCATTCCCTGCTGTGCATTTTACCAGTATTTTACTCAGTGTAGTTTTTAGCTTCCCAAACCAGAAGGTCGATCTCGCTTCCTTCAGAGAACTGTTCTACAGCCTAATAAATTTCCCTGTCAAAGGTTGGGGTTTTTTTTCCCCCTGCTATAAAGCTTACATTTTTCTTCTCCTTTTTTCAGCCTATTACCTCTCATAATGCCGCAAGTGTCACAATAAATAATCCTTTGTTCTCCTTGACACTCTGTACACTTTATTTATTTATTTACTGGGAGACGGCTATCTCATCCGAGCCTGTGTGGTCACCATCCAGTCATCCCTGTTTTATGATCCCTCTTTACCATTCAGCTTCCTGACGCTGTTTGGAAAATTTGAGCTTAAAAACATCAAAAGGACAGCAGCTTTTAGACCTTAATTTGCTTTTGCCGTGCACAAAGGGAAGGCTTTGGTTGGTTCCCCCCCATTGGTACGTTACAGTTTATTTCGACAGAACAGAACATACCTATAAAATAACGAACGTCAATGGTTACTAGTTTCTAAGGATCAGATTTGTTAACAGAAAGGCAGAAGTACTCGTGTAAGTTTTGATATTCAGGTGTCTGCTCAGAAGCATCCACAATTCTCCGCTATACTTCACTTGACTCGCCTTTTCCTCAAGGCTTTGGCTCCGCAGACCTCAGGGAAGACTGGATACCAACATCCACCTGGAGCTGTCTACTTGCTGTTTGTAACGTTGGACCACTGCTCCCCTGAAATGCAAAAACCTTTTGTGAGGATCTCACTCAAGGCTCCTGAGCATGGCCTTCTGTCCCACCCCCAGAGCCTCCCCACCTCAGCAGGAGGTGTCAGCAGCACTTGCAGACATCCACATAAAAACCAAAAGCCATTCATTTGAGATATACCCACGCAGGCCCGTGTGGCCTTGGGGTTTCACTGTGCTCAGCTTGATTGTCATTTTTTGTGATTAAATTACTCCAAGTTACCCACTACAATATTACAAGAGCTTCTTTCTTTTAAACGGACTATAACTTAACAGATGTGCTCGTTCTGCTTCCTTCTATTCTCTGCAGTATCACCCCACATGGTTTCTACCAAGCATATGCTCCTCAATTCCCCTCTTGGAGCAGCAATCTTCTCAGCAGAAATCCAAGCAAATGCAACTTGATTTAAACATATTTTCCCCACCTGCGGCTCACGTTTCTCATCTTCTTTCTTGCCCAATATTTTTTAACTCCTCCTACTACAGGCAGGGGTGGTTACTGCTGTCACTACACCTTACTACTTCAGCTTCATGACCCTTCAGCCTGAAGTTTTGCAGCACCTTTTCAGGGCTACCCTGCAGGTGTGGCCAACAACTCATCCTCGTAGCCACCTCAGGCTGGGCTAGCACCCTGCCCAAGCTCCCTGGTCCCATGGCGAGCTCTTGTCACCGCCACGTCCTTCCCTTCTTAAGTAAGCGTGCGCGTATATTAACCACACTATTAGATGTACTAGGCAGAAAATTGAGTTGCTCTTCAGCCTTAAATATTTAACCAAATTGTTTTAATATTGCATTAGGTTACTATTTTTATGATGAGTCAGAGGGTTTTTTCTTCACATAAACTCTTCTTTGAATATCCCGGCTACGGCAATTATTCCAACCCCTTAGACTTCATGAATGCACAGAATTTTTGTGTATTGCTCTGTCAGATCTCTTCCAAAGGGAAAAGCAGGAGAGGTGTCCCAGGCTGCAACACACTGTCTGAGCCCAGACTCAGCCTTGAGCAAAACTCCTGGCAGAAATTCAGGGTGTACCGCTCAAGACAGAAAGGGAGCATTCTGACGTTATAAACTGTGTGCCCCTGGAAATTAAAATGAATTTAAAAATCTTAACAGTAATATCAATGATATATCCTGCTACACTATTCCAGTTACAGGCACAGCATCTTTTTAAAATGCAAAGGACATTTGCCAAAGTAAAGGTCTTTCATTCCCTCCTCTCAAAAACCTATAGCTAAAATCATTCCTCATTTTATTCCATCTTCTATTGCATCCCCTTTCCATCCTCCATTATTTAACTGCATTTGGTGAAAAATGTTGTGTGTGGTTCTGCTGTGGGACAGGGACCGGGAAGGACCACTTGACCTTTCGAGGCCTTTCTGGCCATGTAACTGGACTCTGTACTCTCCAGTCTGGTTTCTGACCCAAAACAACTCCTCATTCGATCTCTCAAAGAGTCAGCTGTGCCATGAAGGACAGGCTTACTGAGAACAGCTGTCCCGACCTTCTCCTGTTGGATGCTGGAGGTCTCTTTGTAGGCTTCTTCTCCATCACTTACATATGATGGGAGGGCTCATCTACCTTCACACTTTTAATTCTGCATAGTAACGCTGCTTATCAGCGTAAAAAGCAAGTTCTCCCTCCCCTGTTTCTTTGGAGCATGCACGAAACAGCTGTCTTTAAAATTCCTTGAAGTATTGTGTAATCTCAGCAATAGCAGAGAGCACTTGGGAGTTCAATGCATTACAAAGTCTAATAACAGTAACAATAACAACAATAATAACAGGCAATGAAAGCTCAAGGATGCTGTGACTTTGAGCACGCTGTAGTATTATTTTGAAAAGGTCTACTGCAACTCGAGGAAACCTCCCCTAAGATTCAAATATATCTTAGGGACCAGGTAACACAAATTAGGGCCTTTTATTTCCAGAACATGGGCTTGAATCTGGCTTGTATTGAATGCAGTAAAGGTGCTTACAAACTGAAGACTCTTCAATAAACTAAATCAGGATTTGCACTTTTTCACACATCCGGGTTCAGTTCATTAGACTTTCTATACCTTTACTATGATCTCACCTTGACAGGAGCAAGCAGGTCGACTAAAAAGCAAGGCAAGGGAGATTCTCCTTCAGTTGAAGTGCTGTCGTTGACACTTGTAGTACGATGACGCCCAGTGACTCGGTATTAGATCGTTATGCGATAAGTCACTTTTTTGATCTGCGCACAACCCTCTTACATAGCAAGAAATCACAGGGTGCACCAGGAGAACACGTTGAGGCTAAGTTCGATTTTCATGGGAAGCTAACCCTGAAATATGCACAGCTCCCGGAATCTTTCTCTGTAGCAAAGATTCCCTACAGGGAGATCTCGTGGGATAGATAGAAACTGACAATTTAATAAATGAAGATGGAAGCAGAATAAGCTGATGTCTTAATCAGCTCTTTGTTTGGAAACAAAGGGATTGCACAAGTTTCTTCCTTACCCAGCTTTTTCTCAACTCTAGTTGGCCATATCTGGTCACAGAAATTACAATTTGACCTTTCTGGATGCCTCTTCTGTTTGTGGGGTTTTGTTTTTGCTATGAACTATGTTTCCAGGGAGAGAAAAAAAAGCAGTGTTTCACAGCTCTCCATAAAATTGTCACCAAACCAAACGTATGAATATCATTCCCTTTAGTAAGCCTCTTCTCCAATAAACAGTCCTCAGCACGCCTGCAATCTGCAGCTACCAAGTTCAGCTATGGCAAGAGCTCTTAGCAGCAGCCGCTTCTCTAATTGCTTTCTACTCCACCAGCGACCAGCATGTCTGCTGCAGACTGATGGGCAGAGAACAATGTACAGGCAGGAATTTAAAATGTTTCCCTCTAAATGACGCTCTGCTGCAAGCTGGTCCTTGAATTCCTGACGTTCTGTAATCGTGAATTCATAAAGCTTTGAGGATTTGGGAATACGTGTGCCAGCCTGGGAGTCTGCACAAAGCCTCGCTGGAAGGATGAATGATTCACTTTAAAGAAGATCCTGAAGCACACATCAAATTTTAATAAGTTTTTGACTTTCTTTTCTAAACGTCACCTCCTAATGACACTGTGGAAAGATGCTGTTTCACCCATCACATTCTCTCTTGAAAACGCTCAGATGCTTAACTCGTAGTCTCTGATAAGCCATCAAAGAAGTTTGCTCGCTAGACCTTGAAACGCAAGAGAACGTTCTGCTGTTTGTCTATGTTGAGATGTTGTTTGGATGTGCAGCACCTGCTTCTCATTTCTACCGCCATGTCAAACATTTCCCTGACTTTGGAGGCATGTGGAAAACTGAAGCAGTTATTGTTCTGAATTATTCTTTTAAAAGCTGGAAAAGAGACTCTTAAATTCATCTAAAAATATGGCCACGTGTTCATCAAAGTCCCCCTGCACCCTTCAAGCACAAAATCTCACCTGAAGCACCACTTCTGCACACAACGGGCCAGTGTTGAAGAACAGGTGGAGAAGTGGAGCTGGCAGTCGGTGGATCTAGAGTATGAGGCTATATACCACGTCAAGTGCCTTTGCGTACAGACCAGCTCCCATTGTATGGCGTTTAATATGCCTTTGCTGTACTGACCGCTCCCACCAGCTGCTGCACAATTTCTTTTACACAAGTACGTGTGCACCCCCATCACACCAACCATAAACTACGAACTGAAAAATAGCAACATTTAGTTTTTAATGGGAAGGAAAAACCAACCGGCAGAGACGCGTGCACCCAATGGAAGGTGACTTTGGGGGACCATCTGATTTCATAAGGGAATGGCTGCACGTAGATGTTGCTATTTGCAGAGGGTAACAGAAAAAAAAAAAAAAAAGAAAAAAAATCTTTCTCTGCCAGTCTAAATCACACGTCTCAGCCTGAAGCAACAGTGAGCTGCAGGGTTCTTCATGGCTGTTGCTGTTAGGCAAGGATATATAACGCAGTGAGTATAGACACTTGGCCGGGAATCACAGGACTCCTGTGACAAGGAAACAAGGTTCTCGCCAGCTTATTGCCCAGGGGTACCCCCGGCACGTGATATAGCATTACCGGTGCAGGCAAATGTAAATAGGAAACAAGACACTAAAGCAAACTTTGTTTGCAGAGGCAGGCTGCCAAATATAATATGACTTTGCAAGGTGAATGAATCTTGGAGAGTGACAAGACCTTATTTCTTACCGTTCGGGCCCCAGAATTTAGAGAGCCTTGCATAGAGCAGCACCTACTTGTGACATATCGTAATCTGCGGGAGAGAAAACTGTGAATCATGTCCACGGGAAGGACACTATACTAGAGGTACTTTATTCATAAAAATCTTTTTTTTCTTCTCCCTCAAATCTTACACAAAACTAGCTTGTTTTCATTCTCTAACCTGTTGATGGAAAATTCTCCTGTGTCAAAGGCTGACCTTTCCTGTAGCAAATGGGAAGATAACCCTGCCTAATTCTGCTCTGACAATCTCCTATTTTAATCTTACTGATTGCGTGGGCATTTTTATTTTTCGATTGGTCCACACTACAAGTGAACTTATAATATTTTAGTACATGGACCCGGTTCACCCAAGATTAACTTTACTGCAGGAGGACTTTATAGCTACCGTAAGAAACACAGGCAATGCCATGGTAACAGGAATCACTGGCAAAGGATAACTAAGGATGTTGATAGTCATCACTGTGCACAAGATTTACATCTAAGGCTGTTTCATCTATAGTTTCATATCTATTATATTTTCAGACCTACTTTATAAATAAGTATAATTCTGTAATTTCTAGTTTTTAAGTGATTGTGAGATATTTGTGACCTCAGGAGTCACACTAAGTAGTAGTTGCATTGCAAACAATCCCACCCAGATTAATGAAATGTTTACATTTATAATTAGTATTCAGTAGCAAGAAGCATAGCACAATCTGCTCTGCACGTTTTAAGCCAAGAAATTTCATGTGAACATTGAATTTATTTTCAGTTGTAGCACTGTGCTTGAAAAATTGAGCGCTGAGTTCCCCTTTGGGGATTCAGCCTTTCAGTTGTGTATGCCAATTTAGTAATAAAATTAACTTACATAGCACATTTCATGTGCAAACACTTTCTAACAAAATATCAGTATCATTTTCCCGCTGTATTACTAAAGTATATTTTCTCCTGCCACATGAATCCCTCCTGAATGGTCTGCTTTTTTCTTTTTACTTTAGAGGTCAAACATTGCATCTAGAAGAGCACGTTTCCATTAAAAATGGCACTTATTATAGGGGTAACATTTATAAAACTCGTAATTTTTATCATTTTGTTCACAGTATGTTGGTAGGAATTAATTCGGTTCAATTAAAATTCAAAACTGAAATAGCTAATAAAACATTGACAGGAAAAATATGAAAAATTATCCCCAGCTGCAGTTAGTTGTACTTGCTATACAGAAAAAGCTGAATGAGGAACTGAGCGTCTAAAAATAGGTTTAATTTTTTTTTTGAATGGTATTGAATTATTGAATTGTATTCTAGTAGTGTAGACTAGATAATGGATTCACCAGATTCCGCCCTAAAGGATTTACCAGAAGATCAGATAAATATAGTTAGAGACGTGAGTAAAAATATAAAAATGTCATCAAGAGCTTTCAAAGAAAATCTTGGTTTTAAAACCAGATTAACAGGAGACAAACTGAAAGAAAGAGATGGATATTGGTTGCTTAATTAGATAAAGCCAGTACCTTAATTTTAATGAACTTTCCGCAACTACAAGTAGCATTAAAGACCATAGCAATTTACATCAACAAGTACCTAATAGGTCTATTAGATAATATTGCCTTTAGCTCTAAAGCATCTACCATAAACGCTACTTAGCATTCCCCCTGTGTATAAACACACTCCAAACCTTTCCGGACAGTTTATTTTAAATACTTTGGCTTTGTTTTCAGAATCTACACACTTGCACTGCAGAATGGGCTGGCGGATTAGTCAGTGCTGATAAGCCTAATTGAGGGCAGTTAGAGATTTGAACGTGAATATATACAGGACTACCTTTTAATGACCAGTTTGTAATTATCAATGGATAGTTTCCATTATTTCTTGGCCAACTGAAACAAATCAAAGGATTCCTGCTTACTGAGAAGTTGTATATAAACTAAAGGTGTAAGCTACTGCCATATCTCATGGAGCAAAGGCTGAGCAATGAGAGGAAAATGCACACCTTTGGCGATTTTGAAGCAATAAAAATGTATTTCAAAGCTATTAAAATTTTTCAAGCAAGATCAAGAAAGATTTATGAGTTGGTGGATTTATTGCAAAGGCACACCTTTCCTGGGCTTCAGATTTTTTTCAGCTGTAGAGGAAGAAAAATGTGTTTTGTTTCTTTGGGTTAAACTCAAGCCAAAACAAATAGAAACCCTGTCTGCTTCTGAACCTGCAAACACTTGCTGCAAACTTCCTTAACTCGTAACTTGGCTAAACGTGTGTTAGCAACTGTCTTGCAGATGGCAGTGCAGGGTGGTGACAGTCATCTGCCAGTTGCTGGGAACCAGAGAGGATATTCTTCCAGGGGCAGCAGATGTTGTCCTGCATCTCGTGGTGGGCAGTAGCTGTCCCCCACCAGCCTCTCGTGTGCAAATGTGGAGGGAAAAGTTCTGTTCCCGTCCTTCCCAACAAAGGGCTAGGTGCGATTTCTCTCTTAAAATATACTGATTTGGGGCTTTTAACTGATTTCTAACATTGCTATCTTCATGCAAATTCCTTGGCGTGCTAAGCGGCAACAAATCCCAAAGGACTTACTCTATAATCTATCACACAAACAAGTATCTATTACATAAATATGTATCTTAAGGAAAATACCATACGTATAGTGTGCCCTTACATATCAATGCCTTATTAGTTACCTGGTTTGGGTCTTTTCCTTTCAAGAAGCTGCTCGGGTGTTATCCCTCGGCCTCCACGGGAATGAGCTGGGAAAGCCTCAGGGCAGATGGATCTCTGGCGCTGCCCTCGGAGCCTGCACGGCGAGGTTATCTGCTCCAGAAATGCTTCCCCGTGGCTTCATTTACAGCTTGTTCAGGTGCTGAAAGTTTACAAGTGGGAGTTAAAATTTAACTTTAAAAAGTGACAGCTTGCCCTTTTCGCTATCACTCTGGACCTCGTACAAATAATCTCTCGCGCTAGCTTTTTATTATTATTATTTTTTAAACAGGTACATTTAGAAATATCTGCCAGCTCAACTTTATTCTTCTTCTGAATTGGATTTGTTGCAATGTCTATAAATGGTTATTGCAGATAGCTATGCATCATTTCAGCATTTAATTGCTTATTAAACTCTTGCTTTGCTGTGGAAATATATGGACGATTTCTGCAAAGGCTGATGTTTGTGATATTAGCCGGCTGCTTACTGTTAGAAAATTGAGAGTAATGATTTCAAATTAGAATCCACTGAGCCAATTCTTGCATATCCAGATATGCAGCAAGTAACAGGTCTTAAAGGTCCATGAAGTGAATGCTGCCATTACCCTCTGCCGTTGTGCCTGTCCACAGAGCGTGCACGCAGGTTTCCACCTGCTCAAAGATACTCAACATTCTACTTTCTCTGAAGAAACGTAACACGGTAAGTCTCTGCGGTTCATCACAGTGCATGAAGCAGGAGAAAAAACCCATGCGTTTATTGATAACAAAGAGGTTTATTATGTCATTAGGTACAAAACTTCAGTTAAGACATACAGATTTCATTTAGCCAAAAGTGGTTAACTTTGGAGAATTAATAATATAAATCTCGAGTCTCAGGCAAGCAATGAGATCCTGAACTGAAGGAATAGGTCTGTAGGCAGGATATGAATCTGCAAAGAAACTTCCCAAAGAAGTACCGATACCGTAATTTGTCATCAACGCTCGCCAATAGTCAAGCATTGCTGCAGTCGTTCTCTTTAATTCTGACACTAGCACACCTGTATGGAAATTGGAGTGGCTCTAACGAACATGCAGGGGCCACACATCTCACCCCACATCATTACCTTAGCCATGTCTCGGGACTTCCTCTCTATACATTTTTTCATGAACAATGATAAATAAATTAAAAAAATGTTTTATATGTCACTTAATTATGGTGGTATATTTCAACGCCTACATCATTCCGTATGAGAGCTACCCATTCTGAGGGCTTGTTCGTCCTGGTGGACATGTAATAAAAGACTTTCTCATGCTTCTTACTATCCTCTAACAACTACTGTCTATTCATCCTCAGTGATTATTTCTTATATTCTCATGTATGGTCCAAATCTTACCTTCCAGAGCTAGATATTTAGAGGCAGTTCAGCATTTAAATTTTATAGGTAACATGGCACTTTTAATTGCATTTTCTTCTGAATTTATATTAAGCTGAATAATGGGATGCCATCCATTTCAAATTCAAATTAGAGTAACTTATTCCACCACCGAGTGAACTTTGTCTTCATAATCTAGCTCAGCAAGCAAGCATGATGTAACATAGAAAGTAGTAACTGAGAGCGCTTTAACTAATGAATATGCCATCAGAAATGCAGCTCCGTGTGTGACAGCTGGACCACTGAATTTTGATTTTTATTTTTATTAATTGGGAGACCCTTATGGTAACCTCTGTTAATCAGTGCCTGAGCAGCTCACAGCAGACTGTCAAGAGGACACATACAAATGAGGACTCTGCACTCATTTAAAGCCATATATGTAAAACTACACTGTTGTCCAGTATTTGTTAAATTTTTACAGAATTAAAACCAGGCCTGAACATTTTCACACAGCACACAATGTGATTTTACAACGTTTCATAACACATTTGTGTTGCACGTAGTGATGCTTCCTCCTGCCATATAACGCCATTAATAACAGAAATTGTACTGAGAATAATTTGGATTACTTGGAAAAGAGAGGCCACAGATTAAGTAGAGAAATAGATACAGTTTTTGTATCTCTGATAATGAATTTTCCAATTAAATGTTCCATCACAGTTATTAGGTTTGATCAATTAGATTCAGACATACTGGGCCATATTATCATATTATTCATATAGCTTCATTTCAGTTAAATGGCAATTTTACCACCAGACAAATATGCCTGTATATTTTCCTTTTTAAAAATTTATGCTGAAGATTAAAAACTCAAAGAAGGCCAAAGCTGGCAACATTTGCACTTCTATTTTGGTCGTGCATGAACCAAGACCAAAACCCAACCGCTGTCGAGAGGCACAAGAATATCAGAAAACGCGCACACGTATTTCGCAAGATATTTGCAAAACGAGATGTCCTCCCTCCAATCCAATATTCCTTTTGCAGAAGTGCGGTCCGCTTTTCCCAAAACAAACTGATAGGAATGAGAATCCCCGAGTTGGTGTCCTTGGCCAATTTTAATTGAAGATAGTCGGAAGGGGCAAACTCTGCCGACATATATTCTGCATCAGGGTCACCGACAGCTAAAATCCCATCCGAAATGGTCCACAACACTTTCCACCCAAGCGTGTTAAACCACTTTACACATATTACATATTGACTAATTAGTTAGAAGGTCTGCTGAGAGTTGTAGCTGTGATCTTCAGTTTATTGCTTGGGAAACTGAGGCAGGGAGAGGCGAAAGCCCTCCCGAGAGGTCCCAGCTTGCCCTCGCTCCGTGGCGGGGAAGGAACTCGGGTGCCTGACTCTCCCCACGGCCATTCCGCCACAAGACAAGGACCCATTCCTTACCACAGCCGCGCCAGCGGGACCAAGTTTACTTATTCTTCCTGGGTTTTTGTTCTTTAAAAGGCTGTATTACGGAGGTTTGAATATCGTCAAGAAGAAAGTTTACCTTTAAGCACTCTTAAATGTTTGACAAATCCACGAAACCAAGGAAATTCAGATTTGAGGCTGAAAATCCAGACTGACACTCCAACCTTACTGATACTGCCACAAAACTCCTTGCTTTTGTGCATTAAAGTCAGACCCCTTACTTTACTAAATGCTGTTTTTTTGTAGTTAAATTATAGTAACAAGTGCTCCACTTTCACTAAACCCCACTACCTACAAGATCTGGATTACTAAAATGTAACCTAAATCCTTTCTGCTGGTGGAGTGTGCATTTGAAGATAAGTTGCGGGGTGAGCAGGCTAATAATGGATTGGAATCTCCTATGGATAGTTCAGCACATCTCTAATTTCATTGCAACTATTTTTCTCGTTAAATTTAGATGAAAGAGGAAGACGCATCTATTTCTTGCCTGCTATTTTTTTTTCCTTTAAGGTATTATGAAAATTCTGTTATATAAACTTATACATACAGACAAGTGAAAAGTGGCAGCCACAGTAGCATATTAATTTGTGTCATGATTCCAAAGATTTTGATTGATTATAGGGCGGATGATGCTGGCTTACAATAATTAAAGACACGGTATTGTAGGAACTAACATATAATTGGTCCTCTAACTCACCTTGCTGTAGATATGAGACTAAACCATGTACATATTATTTGTTTAGCGTAATTTTAATGGCATTTCTACTGCTCAAGTCCTACATACATCAATCTTTAAGTGGAGAAAGCTCAACCCCAGCCTTCTCAGGCAGTGGAAAAATATCCACTTTCTCTTTCCCACGTATTCACACCCAGCCCATCTTACCAGAAAGCAGACACCCAAACCAGTCACAAAAGTTTATCATGTTTGTAGATTTTCAGACACCCAGAGTTTTTCCATGAGATGATGATGGCTTTTATCCCTTCTTATGGAGCGATGCATAACTAGATCCTGGTTTGCACCTTCTGGATGGCTTAAAACACTCTGGTTTTACTCCTTTAACTCCTCTGCATTTGATTTCCAGAAAAAAATTGAGAAGTGGTTTGTTATCTCTTCATGAGAGTGAGTGTAGAAGGTGCTGTCCTACTCTTTCCCTTTTGGTTTTATCCAGCAAAACGAACAGAATCTGGAAAAGAAAAAAAATGGCAATTAAACAGAAAGGTTTGAGTAGGTCTGAGATGGAGGAGAGGCACACAAATGGTGAACAAGCAGTTCACACACTATATAGCTTTCTGGCTATAGCTTTATTGTTTTTAACCACATCTTTGGCACAGCTCTTACCAGGATTTTTGAATATTCATCAACTACATTTTCCAGGAAAAAACCTTTTGGGGGAAGAAGCTTGACAATACAGATGAAAACATTGATTTTTTTATTTTTTTTTTTAAAGCATAATAAAAGCTTTACAATGAGCAGATGAATTAGGAAAAATGTTTTTTGTGGGTCCTAGCCTGCCCTAACAAAATAGGAATTAGAAAGGACTCCTAGTGAGGATTTGTTTATGTCAACATGGAACTTAATGAAAATTAAATCTTGCTTTATGTAATGCTGGAAACCCAATCCCCAGCTTGGTTACAGGAGTGTAAACACAAACTAACTCCACTGTGCTTGATGATCCTACTGTGCATTTCCATCTTGCTCTCATCTGCGTCCCACCAATTTATAGCAGAGGTGGATCCAGCCGTCAGCGAGCAATTTGCCTAAAATGAGAGTAATATAACCCAGGGGTCTGCACATAAGCATCAAGAACTCCTAGGCTTACAGTTTGCCTCTCATCAGCTGTTACTCATGAATGCTTTCCCCACTGATATTCATTTTAAAGTCTAGCACCTTTCTTTCTATGTTTGAGGCCCTTGCCTTCAAAGTAATTTTAATATTCAGGCTACAAAGGTGTTTGCGGTCTTTGACTCAGTTGACATTTACCTGTGAGAAACTGAACTGAAGCGCCTGGTAATTTCTATAGGAGGTGTTGGCAGTCATTTTCTTGCTGTTGTGCCTTGTTGCTCCAGTCGATGTTTGTAGATGCCAACATTGCCTATTTTTTTCCCCTTTTACTTACATTTGACAGGTTACTTATTGTTTATTGACTGTGGGAAGTTTATTGTGCGATTTTGCTTCCTCAGCTCTGGTATCTGGCAAAAAAGGCTTTATTTGTCTCATGATAGGGTGCTTATCTGACACTAAGTCTTTTTCTACTAGTCAAATTTCCAAAGAAATTATTACAACCTTCACTCCTTAGGTGTTACCAAACTCTGTACACTTTCATTTCTGATTGCAAGTTGTTTTTTTTTCATATAGAATGAAGAAAATGTGATCATTTGCTGAATGCCACAGAATTGTCTAAATAAAGTTCAGTCCCCTTCTCATCTCTTGTGCCTGTACCATCAGATGAGGGAAATTAGTTATCTTTCATAGAAAAATCAATACGGATGAGTGCTAGGATTAATAAAATATATGTTTTAAACGTGTATTACATATTTAAAAAGCAATCATGACAAGTATCTTTTCTAAGGTTATAGTCCACTAGCTGAACAAGGAACAAAATTATAGTAATTGGAGACCAGCAGTGATTGTAAAACAAAATTTCTATAACTACGTTAAGATCTAACTAAAGGCTTGCGTCAATAATTACCTTCACCACGTAATAACACTCAGTGTTGATACCCTGTTGCACTACTCACATAGACAGGTATTAACACATAATTCCATTCAAATTTATGGGTCCTGTAGTAATTGCAGGCTATAAACAGGGCTGCCTGATTTGACTTTTGATAAACTTACTTTTTAGAAGACTAACCGTGGTCTCATGACGGCATCATGTGGAAAAGTCAGGAAAGGCCTGATGTCGTCCTGACATCTTTTTTCTTTAAGCTTCCCACTTAACGTTTTTTGCTTCTTGCCGATAAGTAGCACAGAATATATTACAGAGGAATCAACTACAGTGGGGAAAAAATTGTGAAAAGTCATTTCAGAATAAATGCTGTCTCGTTCCTGCCAATAATACGGAGGTTTACATCCAAAACTCTGTTAATCTCAGCAGCTCAGTGACCATGCAGATCTCAAGCCTTCCTGTATAAAAGTCACACTATATTTTGGAAATTATGCTTTCTGCCAAGCCACCTTTGGTGTTTTGCTGGCCAAGGTTGTTCTTCACCTCAGTTTGTGAAGAGAGGAGCTTGCCCAGCTGTGGAAATGCCAAAGGAATTTACACAGAGATTGTAAGAGACAAGTAAAACTGGGACATGATAATACCATCCCCTCCATCATGTTAAAACTATGGCTGAGTGCACGTGGATAGGGAACACAGGCACTGCTTTTGAAAAGAGCCAGCTTTGTTTTTAATGCCTGGCATTAGCAGGCAAAACCAGAAAGGAGATAACATGGGATCCCCTGAAAACGTTCCCAGATGCATGCTTTTGGCAGGTAATTGCATTTCCTTGCAACGTGATAAAGGAAATCAATTAAAGGAACATAAAAAGTATGAACCTGAAATCTATATTGTTGTATTCACAAGAAATTCAGCAGAATCTTGTTCAGAACCACCTGTCCAGGTCATGTCAACGCATAGGGTACGTGGTTTTCTGGAAATAAAAGAGCGATTTAAAAAAATTTGGTGAAATTATGAGAGCTCCCTGGTCTGTTCATCCCTTTTCCAAGACCAAATCACATTACTTGCACGCTACACTTTGAGAAACAGAAGGTTGCTGATTTTGAAGGCTTGGCTCTGTAGAGGCTTTGAAAAGACAGTGAAAACAGTTCTTTAATTGCAGAAGATGACGTTGATGTGGATATAGATTTCTCTTTTGCCTTCATGTACTAATCAGATTATTTTTTTTTTTAATGTCATCCTAATCCAGGCCACAAGGAAGCAAGCATCCCTGTGTCAGCAGGGCCACTGCAGTCAGCCTCCTCCGTTTGTTCAGTTAGTCCTGCCCAAAGGGATGGCTCAGTGACAACGCGTACTCGCTGGCGTTCCGGGTGCGACTCCTCTCCTGGAGCTGCCGTCTGCTTCTCCGCCAAGACGACGCTTCTTGGTTTGCACTGAAGAGACAGGCTGTGCAGGTAACTCCACGCACGTGGCTTTCCTTTGTACTCGCAGTTTTTACAATCATTCTCTGCTATCAAAGATTCCCATCATCCTCTGGCCTTAATCTTCAAAATTTATTTCAGAGCTTCATGGGTTTTGTGTGGCTGAGCGCAGCTAAGCAGCGAGCAGCTGAAACCCTTTGTGACTGTCATACACTTTTCCTATTTCTTTTTAATATCCATCAAGCTTGAAGTTTTATGTAACCAGTATTAAATGTGTCATAAGAGAGTTTACTTGGCTACGGGCAGTGGTTTCGTGATGGGGTTTGGTGTTTGGGTTTTTTTTTTTTCCTGAGCTGATAAAAATGGAATTAGCAGGTATTAGCAACTAAATTAGTTAGTAGGCATTAATAACAAAAGAACCTGTTCAGGTTCACTGAAGCAGATATAATTCTAGTTACAGGTAAAATATTTTTTCAATAAGTTGTTTATTTGCATTGCTTTTTAGGTATTATTTCTTAAGAAATTAATTCTTCTTAACCACAGTCCAGTGAACTCACGAGCCTATCTGACTCTGCCTCAGACTATTGCTCTTGGAGAAGAGACCTTCGCCATCGTCTCATTTACTCTCAGACAATGCGTCTGCATTCCCCAGAGGGCTTCTAATTCAACCTCAAGAACAGCATAATTTCAAATGTCTCTAGAGAAAAGGGAGTTACAGAACACCAGCTGTGGAAAAGTATACGTTCAGGCTCATCACACGTGTGTAATTAGTGCTCTGCTGAATTTCTTACAAATTATGAAAAAACAATGACCTCATATATCACCATACACTGCAGCAGTAGTTTCTTACACAGGAATATAAACTGTTTTTCCCAAAAGCTGTATTTTGATCTCATATTTATTTGTTCAAATGTTCTCACCAGATGAAGCAGTGTTAAAATAGGCCCTACTTAGAATGCAAAAATACACTCAATCCTTCTCAAATTTAAGGTTATAGACAATTAACTTCTTTGGTTGTAACATTTCTATCTTCAAGTCTTCTGCAGAATATGACATTAATGACAGTGAGACCACCTTAAAATTAAATGAACTGTAGGACAACTATAAACTGGGAATGACAGGTTCAGGTTTTTCCTTCAAGCTTTTAAGCATCTCTACTAATAGCTAAAAATATTTCTGAAATGGTCTGACCTTTAGATTCTATTTGAAAAAAAGTCGTCTTTTCTTTTGGGAAACTGCCTCCACTGAATCATTTCCAAGCCTCCAGGCAACTTTCAGTATCAAATACACTGTTGTTACAACTATTTCTAAGATAATTTTATAAGTGAACTATGAGAGAAATTAGCCGTGATGTCTAAAAAGGATTGTAAAAATATACAGAAAATCTCTTGCAACATATATCACGTAACGCAAGTATAAGTCGTTTGATACAGACCTTCGCCTTCGCATGATTTCTGTTATGGAAACTAAAAGAGCTCAATGGGAAGATCTTGTGAGTTCCAAGCCCTAAGTAATTGGGTTATGAACCCCCAGAGAGATTATTAATTTTTTTCCTGTATCTACATTTCAGCTATGGTAGTCATTGAAATATTTGTCCACGCTAGCTGAGAATGATGATTAAAACAGACAGAACGTTTATCAATGTTTACCATCTATATATGTCTCATAAGATCAACAAAACTTAAATGTCAAATTTTAATACTATGTACACTATTTTCAGGACAGTATCTTTGATTTGACCTAATAAAATTATACGACAACTCAGTGAATTACTATGATAGCAAATTAATATATTTATTGTCGTTACTACTTAACTGTAGGAAAGAAAACTGGAACTGCCTTCAGAATTAATGAGATTTCTATAACTGGACACTCTGTTAACTGTGAAATGATCAGCCTAGAAATTCTCTATGCAAAATACCATCTTATTTCACTTGAGTCTGGACAAGTTTTGGAGATAAAGTATGCTATTCTACACTTTTGTCTTTGAACTCCATAGTTTGGAGCATTGCACTTAGTGGAAATTGATAACCTCAGTTACCTGGTTGTGATGTGCAACACAAGTCAGGGTGATCGCTTGAACCTGGAAGACGACTGGAATAACACCTGAATTAGAGAGCACCATAAAAAAAAGCTTGCCTCCACAAGAGAAAAGAGGACATAAATAGAATACTGAATACATGAATAAATAGAAGCATTATGAAGCAAAGCACTTTGCCAGAAAGTGTGTTAAAAAGAGAAAATCAACAGCATGCTGTGGACAGGGGTCTTAAGCCACTGTGAGGACCATCAGATGATGGGCCAAGCCGTGGTTGTCCTATTCACGTACCAAGGCTGCTCTGATCTTAAGCAGTGGGTCAACACTAGAAATTTAACTCTAGAATTCGGTAAATTGTTCACATAGACAGGACTAATGGAACTTGTCTGAATACCTAATTGCAGATTTTGAACGACTAACTGGGTACTATCATGTAAAATGACACATGCCCATGCTTTACATTGACAGAGCTGAGTTTCCATTGGGTTTAGACCAGTTTTGAATATTCTTGCTTGCTTGTATTTATCTATTTTTATATGTTCAGTTTGCTTCTGCTCTTGCTTCCATAGATAAAATTATGGCTAAACTATTAAAAATATGATCAGAAACTCTGTCTTTGCCACACAGACTTTCCGTACAGATTCTTCTCTGTGGCAATTTCCAGTGTCTACACAGATATTTTTCTAAGGAAGATACTTTGTTCCAGGTGTTTATCTACTAGTTTTTAATAAATATAGTACCTGTTTAATAAAGCAAAACCAGCAATATCCAATGACAGCCTTAGCTGATCTAAAAGACAGACCTCCTAAAACCATGTTAGCTTCTCTCCCAGGAAATCTAGGAGTTGGCACCCGCCGCAGGAGCAGCTGTTCTCACATGTCTTACAGATGGCTGCGGAAAAGGAAATCAAATCCCCACTGCACTCAGACCTTTAATGAAAACTGTATAAAATCCTGAACAGGTTGAAATCATCTCCACGACCAGACTTGCCTTTTGTATGGACAGGCAGACTCAAAGACCGGCCGGATCCTGCGTGTGCCAGGTGAGCGCGTTGCCAGATGTGCCCGACCACAGGTCACGGGTGGCATCCGAGGCTCCGGGCCAGGAGCTGAGACCATCCTTCCTGAGAGCCATAGCGCTGATCCTACCTTCATATAAAAACATCCTCTAAATAAATGTTACATACTTCTACATTGATATATAAACTTATAGGTATAACACTCATAAAAATAGAGAGAGAATATCTCTATAAACTACATATAAATATACAGAGACAATATAAGAATATAGAGTGAATAAACTATTTATAGTTTATATAGAGAGAACGGTTCTGACTACTGAATACACACCGAACTTAAATGTCTAAAAATAGGAGACCTAACTAGGAATGCTGGCTTATAAAAATAATTCAACAGCAAAATGCTTTAACAACATAGCAGCAGGTCGGGTAGAGAGGTGCAAGTTTGAAAGACTGCTGAAAGTTAAGTGGTGTTAAGGGCAGTGTGGCCACTTGAAGTTTTGGAGCATGGTTGGTCTGAAAGGGTTTTGCATGCACCATAACTTCAAAGGGAACCTGATTTATAGGGTCCCTGTGATGTATCTAAATGTCAAAAATACATAATTTATGAATTCATCTGTTTAGAGATCTATTCTTTTCCAGATTATGTATACTAAAATGACTATATTCCATGTAATTCAGCTCGATTTCTAGCAGATTACTCATTTGAAAAGAGCTGAGAAAATAAGTGCTTGCTATTCGTTTTGCACACAGAACAGATGTCTACAATGCGCTTCTGCACACCCTAACATGAAAACTTGGATTTGTCATCAATGATTGATCATCTCAGAGCCGGTCTCCAAATATGCCTTTGTTACTTACACTTCTGGTTTTGTAATAGTGGCCTTGAAACTTTTAAGCCTTTAGCAGGTGAGACAATTCACAACGAAGGTGAAGGAATAGATGCTGCCCTTCCTTGCTCCTTCCAGCTATCTCATGCCATCTGCAACAGTGCAGACCCTGGTACCATCCCATAAAGAGCAGTTCCTCTTGCAAAAGTTCAGATGTGACAGGGTAAACTAACCCACAGGTGACTTACACCCCTTGTCTGCCTCCTTGTCACTCATACTTTTAAATCCTGAAAAAATTATACAATGAGATGAGAAGTTTGGTAGATAAGAAGGATAGAAACATAAATAAAATATGAAAACTGCAAAATAGATGCAGTTATTACACCATAATAAAATAAGAGTATGTAGGGAAAGCGTTCATCTTCATATCGATATTTGGGTCATTACTTTGAAAATACAGGGCATCCCTCTGTCCATAATGCTCTGGACCTCTTTGGTACTCAAGCCAAGCCATGCTTTGCTTGCATGCAAAGCCCAAGCAAACGTGTTGTTGTGTCAACTGCAATGGTGGGAGGGAGGAAGGCAGGCAGGCATCTCACTGCATCTCCATGCCCTAAAGAACCCTACTAGCCAGAGAGGAAAAAGAGCCATTACTGCCCTTGTCCATAACACTTAGCCTCACTAGCTCTGCCATGAACCACAGCATGGTAGCAGGAGGTAACATTTCTGATAAGGTTTCTCAGCCCATGCACGTAACACCCACCACCTTGCATTATTTCTTGCTAGGAAGACTGTGCTGTGTTTTTATTCTGGACTGTCTATGATAGTTAAGAAAAAAAGTCTGCTTTCATCATTTTTACCCATCTTACACATCCTTTTTAAGCTTCTTACTGCCTTCTCCAAATTCTTCTTGAATCTCCATTACGTTCCTGTTGGGAAAGTGTATATCGAGCAGTAATATTAAGATTTTTTAAAAGCAATTTTGGTGGGTTTGGTGCTGAGCACATGGAAGAGAAGATCCCATACTTTGATTTTAGAAGTATCTAACTGAGCAGGCACAATATACAAGGGTTTTAAGGAGCTTTAGTGTACATTTATGGTTACCTAAAATGACCATTGTAAATCACAATCCCCAGCAGGGAGCAACAATCATTTCTTTATGCTCTGAAAAATGTATTAAAATACACAAACACAGCTGAATTTGAAAGGGTTGGTCACCATGACATGGGGCTCGGAGTCAAATTGGTTCCCAAAGCAGACAACTCGGGATCTTTCTATCTTTAGAGAATTTATGCGCACGTGATATTAATAGTTGATTCTATAGCCAACACCCAGCCCCCTGGAAATGGTTTTGTAAACCAAACAACACGTTACCTAGTTTCACATTACAGAGGAGCCAACAGCAAGGAATTTTCCTATAGTTTGAGGAGGAGTGGTGCATTTGCCCAATGCCAATTCAGATGGCTGTGTATCTGTGCAGGATCAGACCTCCGCCTGGTCCCAGCCTCTCTCACAGACACTGGGCACAAGAGATCTCCGTACAGCTGAGGGATAAGTCATTGCCTGTGGTCAAGGGAAGGCTATGGCCATCTCGCTGCTACCGCTTAGTAGAAAAATATGGGCAAGAGATCAAATGCAGCCGTGTCTATTATCACCAGATCACTCTTTTTTTTTTTTTTTCCTTACATCTGCAGTTTTCATCTCCCAGGTATTAAATTACAAAGTTAACAGGCAGAACTTTAGATTTCCATCAGAAGCTATTTAAACACCTCCCAAATGCCAGGATGCTACTGACACAACCGGTATTTAGTTGATAGTACCTTTAAGGCTCAGCAACACCTTTGTCCTTACCTGGGTATCTACATTGCTCATTAAGGTCAAGGTCTCCAAAACTAAATAGACATGAGCTGAGTGTGGATATGAGCTAAATTACTTGAGATGATACAAGAAACCCTCCTGAAAAGCAGATAATTGAACTTAAATCCCACAAGAATAGATTCCTGCCCTAAACATTAAGATAGTTCCTCCTCTTTAAAAAAATTAATTGGACTCACAAAATTATTCTACTTCTGTATAGATTTTTGTGGTAGGAAAATATACAGCTGTATTTAACCGAGGCTTTACAAGATCATTAAGCTGCCTTACAATTATTAGTTTGTGGGTGGTGTTTGGTTTTAAGTGGTTTGCATAATCGTAATAAACCTACGTGGGAACATGCAACCTACTAGCCAAAGCAATGTCCTCTATTATAAAGAGCATGTTACTGCCATCTGGGTGCAGGAGATATATTGCAAGGTACACCAGAACATTTTCATAGACAACATAATACAAGAAGGAATTTTGATTCCTGCTTGTCCACATTTCAGATATTTCATCCAGTTGTTCCTTACGGGGTTAAATCTGGGCCATTCCAAACTAAACAATAAACAGGGTGTCTCTAGTCTTCAGGAATTAGAAATGTAAGAGCTAGATTAAGTAACATACAGTGTTTATATCAGATTTTGCATTAGTCAATCAATCTGGCAATTGGAGAGATGCACTGTAGGGTTTAACACTAATAAGGCTGAATGGAAGAGGAAAACAATCTCATTACTGGAAGGTCCCATAATATTTTGCCCACTTACCTTATTCTTTTCGTGGAAATGAGAGCAGAATTTATAAGATTTTGCCAAACAAACACTCTTCTCGGTGTAAAGCAATACTTTCCCTACAAAAAAAAAAAAAAAGCCACGTTTGTCTGTACAATGCAATTTAATATTTCATTTATTTTATAGTAAAAATTCATATGCATATATATATTTTCATACATATAAATATGCTAAAATTATCTAGACTCAATTGCAATGCCTGCACATTAAGAAAAACAGATCATACAAAGGGACGATATTACAAGAAGAAGGTTGCATTGGCCTAAACGGAATGAGCCATCCAGCCATGTGGCTAATAGCAGATGACACTGAAAAAATGTAAAGAATAATCTTATAAAACTTATATAGAACAAACTCCCAGCCTCCAGCAATTTCTGGGTCAGAGAATTCCTGAACAAGAAGTTGTACCTAATATTAACAGGCAGGTGGTATTGATTACAAGACAAAAAAAACCCTTTTGATTTTTGTTTTTAATCCATATAAGTTTACTTATATTCAAAATACATAATTTTTAAATGTGTGCACGGGGGGGGGGGGGAACCCCAAAACGAAAACAACCCAAAAACCAGGGTACAGTTTAGGCTAAACAACATCTCAAAGTTTGAAGCAATAGCTCAGGCAAAGCATAATGTCTCAGTTCATTTCCCAGCTGAAAACCTATCTGAAATACCTTCGTTGTCTTCCAGTCTTCCTAAATTCTGCAGTAAAGCTGCTGTTGGTTAGGGTCATCGTACATATAATAGCGGAGTTCACTTGCACACAATTTATTGCCCTTGTACTCCAGCGAGGACTTTCTATGCCCATGGAGTTTAAAACCAGTGGGACTTGGCGTTAGTCCTTTGAAACATCTTCCTCCACAATTACAGATATGAGGTACTGCCAACGGCCAGAGAGATCCATGTCAGGGTCCTGTTATAATTTTTGTGTTATTATAGTTATTGTGCAACTATTTTAAGTTTCAAATCTGTCATAGTCATTCACCTGCAAGAAGCAAATGGTCTAAATATAGGTCAACCTAGATAGTTTAAGAACTGCCCATTTTTTGAGTTATTGGAGTCCCTAAAATAACCTCTTTCAAATATAAAATGGAATATATTTTCCATATTCTGAAGATAATAAAAAAGGGGCTGAAGCAAATTTGTAGACCTCTCCCAAAAGTTCATTCTTGTACTAAAATTAAGTATGAGATGTCACGTATTACAAAGAAATTTTTTAAAGTTACCTAGAGGTGCAAAAGGAGTTTTTAGAACATCAGGACAGAACTACTGCTGACTTTTAAAAAAGCTATAACGATATTTCTTCTGACAGAAGAGATAGCAAGTTTGTAGTTTTGACTATTTACGACATTGATTTGTATCCCAAATTATTCTAAAGTATAACAATAATTATACTTGGGAGTTACAGTACAGTCCCCCCTCCTGCCCCATTTTATTTGTGATACGAAAAGGAACGTTTCCACGTAAGCAGAACTTTTGCAGTTCATTTTTAATAATGAATGCATTGCACTTGAGGGCAAAACGCTTCTCACACAAATTTGGAAACTACAAATTGTCTCCATGGTTTCCCCAGGAAACCACTCTGAGCCTGATCTCTCTGGGCAAATGTAGTAGAGGAGCATGTGGTGCCAATGCTTTATTACTGGCACGGATAAAGGACTTCTCACATAAATTACCATTTAGAAGAGATTACCATAAAATCAAATTGGGAGACTTGTGAGGACCTCCCGGGTCTCTGATAACATCCATAATAATAGCATAAATACAAAAATAGCTTATTTGATCTTCTGCAGTTCACAGATCTCAGCGTACGCCAGCTAAATCGGAGCCGAAGGAGCCAGCCAAGGGGACTCGGGCTGCCGGGCTCGCTGGGCCTGAGTGCCGACAGCCCACGGAACAGCACGGGCAAGAAACCTGCCAAGGAGATTGTCACCGATATGAACAGGAACATTTTGTGCAGATCAAGTGATAATGAACACCATGAGGCAATCTTTGCTCTTCCAAAAACCTCCTTTAGATCATTCAAACCCATAAAGAGCAGAATAGCTTCATCTGACCTCATAAAAACAAAGTCTTTTCTTTCAAGGTTGTCAGCGTATTCCCGTCCGGCTGTTCGTGCCTGCTAGGGCTCTATAACCATGGTGTGAACTCCACGGTCCAGCTCTCTGCTTCCTTCTCTTTGCACAGCTACAGATTTCTCTTTACCCTTAAATATTTTGGGACACAGCATTTCCTCTGCTTAGAGAGGTTCATTAAAGAGTGGGAATGTGGCACAGGAGATTCGCAGGGAGAGCTTGCCACAAGACGTCGGCCCCAAATGCCAAAAACCTGATCTGTGTTGGAACGTCGCGTTTTAATAAATCCTATCAAATTCCCCTGATGATCAGCATTACGGTGACACACAAGATACATTTAACATCTGGAGATGAATGTTAGCTATCTGCCTTAATTTTATAGTAATAGAAAATGTTTTCCTGATTATTATAGCTTTCCTAGCCTTATAGATACACACATTTTATCAAGTTTTCTAAGGTGTTTACATTAATTAAAAAAATTAATACTGCTTACAGAAGCCCTTCTTCTGTTCCTTTTGATGTTTCATGCAGATATTGTACATATGAAGGAATGAATCTGCTGGCCCATTTCATCCATCCATTGGTGAGGTCTTGCACCGTTCCCTGTCCAGAAGAACCCTTAACCCTGGGGCATTTCTTCCGGCACCATATTTACTCTTGTCACAGCTGCAGGGCTGGCTGGGAACAGGGCTGGTGAGCACTTAAAACCTCACTTTTTGGTTCTGTGCTCATCTTCATTTGTCCAACACAGCACTCAAATGCACCAGCCCAGAACCAGTCATTCCTCCCAGTCTTCCCCAGCCTCTTCCTTCTCGGCAGTCTTGACCACACCAGAGTCCTCTGTGACCCGCAAGCTCTGTTTTACTCTGACTTCCCTTCTAGCCACGTGCGTTAAGCTGTAATGGAAATCTATAACATGACCGGTCTAGATACAGCTCTGTAATGAAGAATTCATATAAACCCTTTTTTCAGAGGATCTGTTTCATCTTGTGCCCTGGTTAACAGTGCTGCGATTCCGTGGCAAGGGCCACGCTTGGTTATTGCTGCCAGAGTGAGAGAGACCGTTCCCTTTCCTATCTCATATTGCGATGTCAAACAGAATTTATCAGAATTTATCTTACAGGCACTTCTTTTCTGCAGATATCACCACATTTCCAGCACTAGATTTACCGTCAGATTGCTAGCAATGCAGACAAGGAATCGGTGAAACTGAGAACGTACTTTGCACTATTCCTAGTTTGCCAGTCAGCACTTTGCAAAGCCCACGTGCTCTGCGTATGCACTACATAGCTATGTTAACACAAATAATTTTGTTCTGAACGGAATATTGTTTGCCAGCACAAGTTTTGTCTTAGACAACGCTGCAATTCATACCTCAAGTTTATAATATTGTCCAGCAGTTGGCCAACGGCAGTTTTTTCTACCTCACGTTTTCCAGATTAGACTTGTGTTTCATCAGCTTTCCTGTATATGGGTGCACATGTGCGTACACTAACACATACGGTAGAACTACAGAGCCGTGGTTTAGACAAACTTATTGGAGAGTTGATGCAACGGAAATATCTTTATCGAGTATTGTATCTAAACCAGATTCTGCATATCGCTCTCAGTGAGAAGCTTTCTGCGGCATGAGAAAAGTGAAAATGTTTTGGTAGATTCCTGCCTTACTTGGGAGACCAAAATATTGCACAGCACCTAATTCCTTTAGATGTTTTTTAGAATGTGTGACCGAATATTTTGACATCGTTAAACGGCGTTTGATGGGGTGGTAAACAGGTCTTAATTCACTACATCTGCCCACAGTGGTTTTCCCCTCACAATGCAATGTCCTTCTGTGCAACACCTCCCGCCTGGAGTTATTTTAAAGATAACCGTAGCGTGGATTTTTTTCTTACTTACACTTGCATGCAGATCTTGTATCTAACAAATACAGCAGCTGCCTCGGGAGCAGTGCATGAGAATGTATAGGTAACAAATTTGTATTCATATTTACTTTCATATCTAACAATCTCAGTTACTTCAAATATTTTACTCATGGAGCAGTCGTGACAAGCAAATCCCATGCCATTTAATTCCAATTAATAGTAAGACAGAATCTGCTTTTGTTTATTATTCAACTAGTTGGACAGCCAGTCAATTACTGCCAAAAACTATTTGCTAAATAAATTATCCAGTGAAAAGTTTACTAGTTTGTAATCAATTCATAAATCTAAGTTGAACTAATTATGTGCTTATTTAGAAGAAAAAAGTGGATTACAAAGAGAGCTTGAGCATTAGATTTCATTTCATATTTGTGGCAAATTTACCAACAATTAAATATCACCTTTAATTTACAGTAACTCATAGTTGTCCCGAGATAATATGAATATAAATGCAGAAAGATACTCAGCTGAACCATGACCAAGAGGAACAGGAAAAGGCCGTGCCATTTTCTCTTCTAATCTTGTTCTCTGCCTCTTCTGACAGCCAGTACAGCTCCCCTTTTTACTGATAAAGGCACTGTTTGGCTCAAGACTTTGTTTTCTCTAGTTGTCTCTCACCTGGCCCAATTCTTTTATCTAACAGAGCACCTTTCCATCACTGTTGACTTTTCTGGTCATGCACGTGTGTGTATATATATATAATTTTGTGATTCTTTACTAACAAAAATTATCCTTTCTGTTGAATTCAGTACTTGAGCAAAACTTCAATAATTCACTGAAATCCACCAGCTACATTCAAACACATAGGCATGGCAAACATTCATAAAAATCAGGGAAGACCACCTAGCTGATCCTCTTGACATATTGTACCCATCCTGTCTCCGAAAGCAAACAATTCCCGTTTCGAGACTTCAGCTGTTATCCCTAACTGAGGGTGGAGGCTCGAGTTTATTCCCTTGTCTATCAATCATGATTTCCACAGACATGCTTGGACCTTGCAATTTGTGTTCTCTGGAGTCAAGGGCTCGTAGTAATCACTGAACAGAAACCTTCCCTAAAAAAAGACACAAGTGTTCCGTAGAACACAAGAAAGTCGGGGCAAAGGTATCATAAAAACAATTCAGCAAGCTATATGTATATACACACACCTAGTTTAGAAGATATTTATTCATGGAAAACATTTAAATATCATTTTCTGTAGACTCTTCATGTAACAGCTTCTAGGTTTGGTTCATTGTTGGAGTTGGCAGCCCTGACATGGACTGTAAAGTCACTTGGTTACTTTACTTCTGTAAAATAAGGGCATTTGTTTTAATCTCTTGGCCTTGCATCTCCCAGATCTGGTCAAACGAATGTCAGAAGTGAGAGATAAAAGTCTTTGGTATTGTCATGTGCCAACAAGTTTTGCCATGATATACAGGCTTTTAAGAGTCACCATTTCCTATCAGTATTCCTACTCAGATTCATTTTGATTGTAATGACATTATTAATTAGAATAGAAGTGGATAGTAAACTATAGCAATATAATCCTAAAGAAATCCTTTAAACTAAGCTTAAAATAAATTTCCTTTTTTTAATTATGATGGGATTTACCAGGAGCTCAGAAACTCTTTACCTATTTTATTTAAAATCTGGTCGGAATAAGACTTAATCCTTCAAAACTTATGCTGAAAGCTGGTGTCTGCTATGGTTTTAGATACGTTTTAGAAAGGAACAAAATCAGAACTATAATGAAATTTCAAATGTAACAACTATGGAATTATTTCTAATACTTCATGGTACTTACCAAGCTTGAGCAAAGGCAAATGTATGCATCTCCACAGCTGTAATTTACTGCCTTAGAATCAAGAGCCCTGCAATAAGCATTTTGTAACATTTCCTTGTGCATGTTAATGATTTCTACAAAATTGCTTTTCTTCATCATGCTGGTTCAATTTTTGCTGCTTTGGAAGTTGTCTCTAGAGACGCTTCAAGGAAGACCTGTGGGGAGGAGGAAAGTGCTTGTCCCTTTCATTACCAGTCTACATTTAACTTAATTCCCTTGACTCATCTGCTTGCTTCTCTTTTAGGCAATCAGTCCTTTGCTGTCAATGCCAACATACCGCTGGTCAATGGCAAATAGTCCAAGATTCGTTAGAGGAACCCAGCGATTAACTTGGGAGGCTTTACAAGGAAGAAAAACGGCCTTTTTCCCCCCTTAAGATTCATCACCTTAAATAGAAATACTATGTTTCAGAATGTGAAATCCGTATTTGTACAAAATTCAAAGTATGAGGCTTTCCATGTGATTTCCTAAAAGGATAAAAATACACACGAGTATTTCTCTGTCCATAGCATCGTAATCATTTGAATCCTATCTCTCCCATCCCAGTATGAAAAGACTTCACAAATGAATGACGAGCAGATGGCATATCATTTTCTCAACTGGAGATTCTTGGATTCGATTTGTCACTCATTGAATGCTGGCAAAAAAGCACTTTTGTTCCCCAGTGAATAGCCTGCATAGTTTGTATATTCTCTGAAAGTATTTGCTTAACAGCTACTGGTAAACATAGTAAAGACTCATATCAAGTAGACTTTTTTTTTTTTTTTTAACTTCTAGATATCAATGCAGTCATCAATGACTCCACTTCTTTGATTTTTTTGCTGTCTCTGGGCTGTATTCTGGTGCATAGCTCCAGTCTGCCTGCAGTATCGCTGTTGGCCACATCCAGGCGGCCCCCTCTCTGGGCTGCCCCCATCCACACAGCCTTATTTACACACTTATGGTTAATTGTGTGCTGAGCCCAACCACCCAACTTTTCTCACTTTTTTCACCATTTAGCAAAAGTTTGGCTTAGCGCCTACACTATTTCTGTGGTAGCTGTTGTATTCATGGAACCCACGTGTAACACGGAGCGGACATTGGTGGGGTGGTTTGGAGACAAACCTGCAGAGATGATGCTCCAACAGATGGTGCCTTCTCTGTGTAAGTTCTCAGATACTACCTGAGAGAGTAATACTGATATCTCTAGTTTGATACCACTGTTTCTTATTTCAAACGCCTTTCCTTAATTCCATTTTTCCTTTTTATTATGCTACCGTGCACAACCTGTTGCAACATTATCAACAGACTGAGGTTTGACAATCCCATTTTCCCAAGTTACACAAGTAACTGTCCCAGAGATGTTACTGTGATCCAGCATCATATATGGGTCAGTGCCTCCCATTTGCAACGCAGAACTGCCCATCTATCAAGAGCTGAAATGATCTGTTAGTAACATAACTAACACACAGCGAGATACAGCTGCAACGTTTTGTATGTTTTAAGATATCTAGAAACCATCGCTCCTACTCGAGACACCAGAAATGCTAGCTCACAGCCTGCACATGGTGGAACTACTGTTCATCAACATTACATATTTTATGCCATATTTTATGCTCCTAGGATATAAAAACTAACAAGTTTTTGTAAGTAACTTCTCAAGTAGCACAATTTTGGGTTTTGAGGTTGGGGGTCATAAGAATTACCCTTTTTCCAGATTGTTCTACTATTTCCGACATAGCAAACAGATTAGCAGGTTCATTGTCACAAGTGCTCTACTCCAAGCAAAAACTTTCCAAATCCTTGACACAGTATTAATCACTTATCCAGGCTTTTCTGCTATCGGAGCAGATGTCTAAAGCACAAAATCCACGTAGGGAGCCCTTAGAAGTTTGTATTGTTTCTACCGCCTAAGGGGTAGATATTTAAATTTTCTTAATATTGAGCCAACTCAGTTCTTATCACAGTTACACAAAGCTGCCACATAATTCAATAGACAAATTGTCTGAATCTAATTAATCCCATAAAATGACAAATTATAATATTTTTTTTAAAAAAATTCTATACTTAATAGATAGTCAAATGGCTACAAACCACATTAGGCTGAATGAATCAGATACCATCTGTGATAGAAGGCATGTTGAATAATACAGTCTAGATGCGAAGCATATTGAACAGAACAAAACATACCATATAACAGATTTATAGTCTATAATCCACACAAAGTCTGCTAAAATAGATCAGCTCTGTCACATAACACTGCTTTCATCTAGTGTCCAGGAGCACTGCACCACTTTGACTCATTTCCCAGATCAGTTACACGCTATTCCTGATTTCATGCAGTGATGATTAAGGATGAAAAATATCACAGACAGTTGGCAACTGCAATAAATCAAAAAGCTTTGCTCAATTTTGCTTTACGTATTTGCACCAGAATTTTAAAGACAATGTGATTGAATTAGTCATGTACAATAATTGGGGTTTTTTTTGGGGGGAAAAAAAAAAGTCCTCTATGATAACTTTGGGTCTTCAGATTTCACAAGCATTCTAATACAGGAAAGGAAATTAAGCTTTAATAGGCTGTTATGAACCCACTATCACGAGATGTTGCATACACAATAGAACTAGTTTCTACTGAGACTTTTTTTTTGGTTGAGAACGGTCCAAAGCTGTAAGCCAAGTAATGGCAAGATGAACTACATTAACCAAACAAGATTTGGCACAAACCTAAGCCACTTAAGGTATTTTTGATATATGCTGTTCCAGCCATAGACTTTCATCAGATATAGTAAACATCTGCTGGTTTGAGGATTATGGACTATATTTTCTAAATTTATAGTGCTCAGATACCAATTTGAGTCACCGAGACCTGACTTTGAGCTTAAATCAAAGCTTCAACTGCCCCCAAAACCGAATACAGAAAGCCAGCCTAACGAGCGCTACCAGCGTTATTGTACGCTGATCGTGACAGATAGCTCCTGCTAAACCGCATAGCGGCGAGATGTTGAACAGTGAGGCAATATTATCCACAGCTTCATGTTTTCTTTGGTCTGCCATGTGTCATAAAGCAGCAGAAAAATAACGGTTATTCTGAAGATTTGGAGCTGAATCTGTTCATTAGCTGTCCTCTTGTGTGAGCAAAGGAGCAGAGGCGTGGGTATATAGCATGCAGGCTATAGGGTTGCTGCATATAGCTGCCAACGCCATCGCAGTACCTTGAATTCGCTCTGCAGCGCACACTTACAGGATCCTCCCTGCTTCAGATAACTTGTATCGCACCAGTCCCGATAACAGCACGGCATAGAATATATAGAATATACATCACAGCATTGGTCCATTATAGCAGAAGTTTCTCAAAGAAAACAAACTGCAATATTTACACTTGTTTTCTATTTGGGTTTTTTGGAAACCTTCCGCCTTACTGTTTAATCTAAACATTTCAGAGAGTATAAAATCAGAAGCCTCAAAGGTCTCATGCCTGTGTAGTTTCATTTATTTAAAAATTATCACAGAGCGAAGGAAAGAACAGTAGCCCATTCCCACAAGAACTGACTTAAATTCTGCTGCCTTAAATTCACTTTGTTGCAGTCTTTCCTTTTAATAAAATACTCACTGTGATTTCAGTGTGGTCAATAGTAGTAAGAGAGATTTATTATTATTATTATATTATTATCAAATTAAAGGGCATTTTGGGACCAAAAAGGTCTGTCATATAACTGTCACACTACAGTTTTCATTTTTATGTGTGTTTACTTGGAAAACAAACACACTCAAAGGAAACATAATAGTATAAACTCTGTAATGAAAGTATTTTAATTTATTTAATAAATATTCTCCCAAAACCATTAATAACAAACCCTGTAAACAATAAAGCTGCGCTGGTGTAACATGAGATTTGCTTGCTTGCATGCTTTCTTCTCGTCTCAACTCTGGGCTCCGCTGGTTTTCAGCTGGTGAATTCACTGAATGAGGAAACATCTCTCAGCTGCTTTGGTGCATGGAGACACCAGTCCTGACAGAAAGCTTTCAGAGATCTCTGCCATCAAAACGAAAAACCACCCCACACGTAAAGATGCTGTTCCTGTGTTTCGGCTAAATCTACATCATGTATTCACGTCTGACTCAGAATCGATGTGTAAGCCTCCTTCCTAAACATATGCTACGAACATTGCATTGTACAAAAATATTTAAGCAAATCTCATATGTTTCACAGCATATACTTTTTTTTTTAAATTTCTATTTTTTTAAAATTAATTTATTCCTAGGGAATATGAGCAGTCAGCAATCCTGAACTTACATCAGCTTCACCAAGGAGAAGTAAAACATAAGGATTTCAAATGTACACGACCACTCCCAGTTCCTGAAGTTACAGAAACTTACTGAAATCTTTGCTGCTTTAAAAAATTTCCTCCTTTTCATGACTGCGAGGAAAAGCTGGGAAGCATGTACTGAGAACAATAGCTGCAGAGACATCCTCTCAATTCTTAAAAATCATGAAAGGACTCAGAATAATAGAAACTTCAGTCGAGTTAGTACGGCTGACCTACTCGTAGTTTCAGCTTGGAGGATATCAGTGTACAAGTGTAAGCAAAATTAAAGCTTCTTCAGCTTTTCTGAGAGAGATTCAGGAACAGATGAACCACACTTATCTTGAGGAAGACTGAGAGAGAAGGTCATGACAAATTGTGGGCTACAGAAGTGATTCACCCAGTTCTGAGCAGCAAAGGATCTGCCTCGATTTTGGAAAACACTTGCGATTCTAACGAGTAACGTTTCAGTTCCTAATATCGTGTATTTTTCCACATACAAAATGTCTTTTTTTTCAATGGAACACATTCAAATATTAATGTTTTTACAAATATCTGTAGTTCAGAAACAATGCCTGGGAACCAGAAAAGTTCTCATTTCCACACCCATGAACGTGGGCATGCTGAGGTTGGTTTTTGGCACTGCTATCACTCATTGTCGAGCGGCCGTTATCACTTCACACACAATCCCCAAAAGCCAGCCTTTCTTCGCTACGCCAAATCAAAAAATCCCTAAATGGCACCTGGAAATGCTTTCAAAGCACTTTCTGGTGTTCATTTCCAATGTAATTTAATACATAAATTAAGAAAGCAAACGATACAAGTGTTTGCTGCAAGAAAATGCAACTGCAGTCACGTCAGGGGAGTTCTTACCTCTGCTGGAGTCAGTGCTGGCCCAACACCCGGAGGCTGCAGGTGACTTTGGGGCTGGCGGGGGGGTGCACGCTGCCAGTATCTCACTTGCTCATCAGTGACTGCGTCATAGTTTATCATATCGATAAGAATTCACTCTCCCTTTCTTCTTCTTCTACACTTTTTTCTACATGGATGATAGTGTAGACTTACCCCAAGCTCTTCAGACGGACATGCAGTAGAAACACAGAAAGCAGGAGATTAATTATATATGATTTAGATAACAACTGTGTAATTAAATATTTGAATTAATAGATCCAACTTAATTGCACTTAAAATCAGAAGAGCTGCATTATGAAAGAATTTTCTAAAACATTTCTTCAAAAGGTTCCTAATATATGAAATTGTTCCATATCAAGTCAAAATGTTGGATCAGGAGTAGTAAATAACGTTTCCTATATAACCCAAAATATAAAATTCAGGTTTTAGATATGGATAAGCAGTCAGTGTAGGTAATAAAAAAAATTTGAAACTGATGGAGACTAAATACATGCTACACTACATAAAGTTCAGTAAGCCAGTGCTCATTACTGTATTAATAGTTAATATTTCTCACTTTTCTCCCTAGCGTCTGTTTGATTTCTCTGTCCTGCCTAAATAAAGGTAGGCACCTTCGCAAAGCACATCAATACTTTTGACTCAAATAATAGGTGAAAGAAAAGGCACAATTATTTCCTCCTCTTGAACCTCATAGGCTTCCTCTTTACATGATAAATGTGGTGTTGTTTTCCTATCCCTCCCACCTTCACCACCTCTTATTGCACATACTTGGACTAAAGTACTTGGAGTAAAGCTTCGTTAATTGTTTACCCCAAATACACACAACCGCTTGCTCTAAAAGGAAGGTCTATCAATGTGATCTCCACCAGCCGTGCCTGTTCAGTCCCCAGGCAATAGTGCCATTCAGAGAAGGCACATGAGATGACATCTGCACTTTCCATCCTGTAAATACATAGCTGAATCAGGGCACTGAAAACAAACAGAGCCCTGTTATGATATTTTGTGTGTGTGCGTCAAAGGAGAAGATGCAATAAAATACAAATCCATTATACTGTGAAGAATTATGTATTTATAATGAACGTAGAGAGACTGTGTCCAACGGATATACAAAAAAATGAAGCATCTTCAACTACAGTAAGAATGGTTATGGAGGGCTTCCCTTAGGAAACAGTCTAATTTCTAATACATCAAGTAACGCGTCTTCTTCCACTTCTGCTCATCCTGAAGAAGGTTTGCCTGATATTCAACCAAGTGCCATTTTCCTTTCTTAATTTCATCTCGCTATTCAAACTTATGTTCCTTTTCATTATGCTAAAAAACTTTCTTTCCTGAATGTGTGCTGTAGGCAGATTTCTTTTCCCTTGCTTCCCAGTTCTGGTCTTATCTATATTTGGTGCCGTATAGATCAGATCACCTGCCCTCTAACAGTTCTTCTACTCCCCTTTTGGTACCCTTTCCAGCAACACTTCTACCACGTCACGAGCAAGCTGGTTTAGAACATTCAGTGGTATGATATCAAACAAAGTTAGGAGTACTTAAAATCTTATGCCAGGCAAAATGGACTAAAGAGTAGGGACAGTGAAGACAGAAAAACAGAAGCCTCACTGGATGCTTCTGTGGTATTTGTTGAATCTGTTCCTCTTCTTCTTGTTAATCGTACAGAATAGATTGCGTAGCCTGGAGTACAGGACTCCGCTTGCAGCCCAGCTGAAAGCAGACCATCACATCCCAGCAAGAGACACCTGTATGTAGCATATACTGGAAGTACTTAAAGGTCTGAAGATTAATTTCTACTTGTATCTTTTGAAAGCATCCCAGTAGTTGCAAGAATAGTATTGTGGCATCACAAAATGCATCTGCATTTCTAAGACAGGAATTGAAGTACAAACTGGTGAGTTGAGCAGAGCAGTCATCTAGGCTGGCACGAAGAAGAACATATGGCTTCCCTGTCTCCTAAAGCTTGTAGTCTCATTTTGACTGATCTCAGCTAATGTTAAGATGAATTTCTGAGGTATGGAAAGAAATAGTTTTCCATTCCAGCAATATTTTTCAGAAATGCCACATACAAATGTGACCTGAAGTTTGGCACCACAGAAGCAAGTCAAGAGCCCCAAAATGGGCACTAGCAGGGAGCTGCTTTGCAAACAAGCGATTTCAACATCTAACAGAAAATTCAAATGTATAACATATACATCATGAACTTTCAATCTGGAGTGAAATTAATTTCAACAATTTGAAGAAAATTTTTTAACATGTGAGCAACATGCTCTTAGAAGAAATTCTTAATGCAAGCCAGGATATAAGACTGACACGTTATTATGAAGCAAAAAGTTGCCTTCAAAATACATGTATTAAATTCTCTTGAAATGTAAGAACGTGCACATATCAGATGGTACTAGGTAGCCCATTTATAAATCAGAAGCAAAGAATGAATGGGGAATTATATCTTGTTCTACCAAATCGTGATTGATCCCTGAATGTGCAAACATAACCTGTTTCAAGTCAGAAACCTGAAACAAATTAGGAAAGTAGTAACCTTGAGAATAGAGTGCTTCTCTTTATCTTTCTGCATTGTGAATAAATGAATTAGGCATTGGTAAGAGCAGTCTTGAGAGCTAAATAAATTCATGTTGCATTTGCTTCAACAGTAAAATGAATGTTGCTACTTCTTTAAATACCAATTCTTTAAAAAAATGTTCGATTATTTACTAGAAAGAGTTCTAAGACATAGTTTAATGTGACCTTAACCTTCCTGATCCGCTGAACTGGATAAGAATGCAGGAGAAAAAAAAAATCATTTAAATAAAGCACGATTACATTAACAGAAGGTTTGAATAACCAAAATCCACAAGAGGCAAGTGGCACGTATACACCACTGCAAAATATTTCCAAACAGACACTCCAATGCCCGTAGTAAGTAGTAATCCACAACGGTTGCTGAGGTATACATTTCCATGACATTATGTACCATGACTGACAAGCAACTTTTGGATTAGGGTATTTGTAGCTGCTGAATCCAAAGTGCAGTTAGCTTACACTGGACTTAAAGTGATTCATTGTTTTAACTTCCTTCTACTTCGTCAAAAAGGATGGAACATAATTTTAAGCAGCGTTACTTATTCTGCTATGTGAAATGTCTTCCACTTGTCTTGACTTTCCTTTTCTTTCCTGCTGACACACCAGAGGTCGTTTCATTTGACCATCATTATGGATTGTGGGTGCGTGTGAGATCCAGTGAGCTTTGAATCCTAATACAATATTGCGCCTTATATGGCAAAAAAATACTGCCTTATATGGCAAAATTTAAAAACTATGGGTATTGGCTCAGTCTACTTAAGGTGAAACTGCATCAAATTTATGTCTGAAATGAGGAAAATTCTGCCTTGGCTAATTTTTGTTGTTTGTTTATTTAATTTTGGATTATATTTTGATGTATTTCCTGGTTATTTCTCCTTAAGAAGACTGAGGTTTTAAGCAGAGTCACAGTTAAAATAACTGGTGTGAGTGACTCTTCAAATATTTCCATCTTTAGAGAGAAATACTTAGTGAGAAGGAAGACACTCTGCTGGGATTTTGAATTTCAGTCATATCTACAATACCCTCTTTTATTTGCCTGTTGAGCAAGATCATCTTTTTTTCCACCGTCCAGAGAGCACCCTGCCCAGCAGGATCCACATTCGTGATTAAGGTTTCTAGGCAATGATACAGCAAAAGCAAACACATTAGGCTAAAGATTTCATCTCTGTAGCAACACAGAAAAAAGAGCAGCATGCCTGCATTTATTTTTTTCTCATCCCACCATCTTTATATTCTACACTTGTCACTTCATTCCTTTCAGTTTCTGGGGACACAACAACTGACACGTGGTAAATTATAGAAAATGTAGAAAATCTGAACACAAACATTAATTTATAGCAGCAGAGCATTAAAATTTCTCAAGCTCTCAGATTTTTTTTTTTTTTTTTTTTTTTTTTGAGAAAAAGAGGTTAATTCCGAATTTAAAAATACATCCCAGTTCTAGTGATACGATGTGCGTGAACATACATGCAAGAATGCCTAAAACTGCCCAAGGTTAATCTGGGCTTGTTCATAAAATACCACCTTTGTTTGAATCTCTAACACATACGCAAAAAACACAGTCAAAAAACCTCCTCGATAGCAAATTACTCAAAAAACCTTTAGCTAACAGTTGCCTTTGATGATGTGATTGTTAATTGTAGGTTTTTACAGATCACAAATGTTCTCTGAAAGGTGTAAGGAATAAGCAGGGCTGTAGCCACCATGGTCATGGAAGCAGAAACACGTACCTTGTGCTGGCAGGGAAGCCCTCACCCTCTGATTTCTCCAGGAAATCTACCTTCCAACTAAATCTCCCCAGAATATCAATGTCTGCCAAGACATCATTTTCATTGCGCTGTTCTTATTCTGCATATGCAAAGTCAGTGTATTAGCTAAAAATATTTAGGCTAACAGACTCTCACTCACTTAAATATTTGAAAGTCCCTTCAACACTTACGTGGCCCACCGCGTGATAAAATGTGTATTGTAATCACAGACTGATGGACACTATGGCTATAATTTTCCTGTGCTTTCTCAGAACTAAAGACACCATTATGAATTTATCCATGGGTATGACACAAGGATTATTCTATGAGAATGAAATATCAAACTTTATCAGACCTTTTCACAGAAAAAAGAGGATTCTTCAGAGGAGCGGTAAGAAGAAAATGAGTAAGAAATACTTTTTGAAGTTGCCTTCTTACTTTTTCCTCTTCTTTTTTAAAGGTATACACACAACAGACCTTCTTTCTGTCTTCAAACTTAATGGTGAGTCTGCACAAAGGACACAGCAAATAGCACAGCAAAGCATAACCATGGTCATCTTATTGCAGTATCTGTTTATTTGTGCTACGGGCAGGGATTTTTCCCCTTTCATACATCACTCACTACTAGCCAGACTGATTTTACAATGTGAACTCAAAAAATAGCCTTAGCATGAAGAAAAAAAAAAAAGAAAGGAAAAGAAAAATTAAAAAGCCTATCTTTTGTTGTTGTTGTTTTGAATAACACACAGTGAAGCCCCACACTGGGGCTAGATTTGATTTTCTCTGCCCAACTTCAGAGGCTCCATTGATAGCAAAGGTCGTGTGAACAGGACAGAAAAAATAAATAACATTTTCTGCCGTTTTCTTGGTTTCGAAAGTTCTTCTACTGTCTACGAACACAAAGGACGTATCATCTCTCTGATGCACCAAGAAAGGCCCTGATTATAATGTCTCATTGCCTGAATCTGTTTCAATTAAGAAGCTGTTTGGGTGATACTTTCAGAGGCACAAAAGCAGCTAAGGCATCCAAGTCTTCCTGGAAATTAATGGGAAGAGGGAGCTTCACACACATTTGTAGCTTTGTTACAGCTTTCCCCATCTGACTTCTATTTCTCTGGTGAAGCAAGAAAAATAAGCCAGATCATAAGGGCTGGATAACAGCTTTACTTATCAAGAGGCCCAAGCATCTTTCACATAATAAGGATTGGTTCACCATCTTTCTCGTGGTTTTGGACTGTGTTGCACCTTGGAAGGGAAAACAAATTTTGCTACTGCATTTACTAACCAGATTAAGCCTAAATGAACTTATAATTGGAGGTAAACTTGACTTCATTAAATAACAGGAAATGAAAATATGCAGGCAAATCACAACTGAGACTCAATTAATAAATTAAGAGAATAGCAATTATGTTTGTTTTGACCATCCGTATATCTTATCACTATGTAAATAAAGCTGGTAATGACCTCATGAAGTTGAACAAGAACTGGCTGGGAATAGCCCTGCATTAAACAACTAGACAAAACAGCTATGTGGTTTTAATCTGAAGCATCCCAAATAAGATCTGCATTCTTGGGAGTGATTTTTTATTTGACACTCCAATTAAGAGAGCTTACTCTTTGGCTAGAGAAAAAAGGACTTGTTTTACGATAATACAGAGACTAACTTGATTTCTATAGCCATAATGACTTAATAATTAACAACTCAATTCCGCCATGCAAAGGTATCGTGTGATCGTTTCAATTCACTTAAATGAGGCGAACAATGCTGAAAGTCCACAACAGGAGTCTTAATTACAAGTAAGATTCAATTTAATGAAGATTTAACCTTCAATTTTAAAAAAGCATTAATGACACTTTTCCCCAAAACAATAAAAATGCACGAATCCCTCCATCTCCATGGGAATGAAGGAGAAAGAAAAGTAAAAATTCCTCACATACCTGCTGGTGATTTTTGCCTCGTTTATCTAAGTCACTGCAATTGTGTGGTTCAGTCTCCCAGGCAAAGTCCTTCTTTCTATGAAGAGTATTGCAGATAACAGCAGCCCAAGCAGCATAGCTACGGTTTTAACCACTTCCTCCCGTGGGTATTGTGCTGAGAGGAATCATCACAGGTGTGTGTGTCCCATAGATACTGTTGGTGGACCAAGGCAGGAAAGAGGTCATGCCTCTTCTACCCTTATCTGACCCTTTTTTTTAGCAAGTGACTTTCACCAGTTCAGCCTCAAACGCCTATCTGCATAATTTCAGGTCTGCTTACGTGGTCCCCACATGCTGAAAGCAAGTTGGCGTCTTTCAGTTTTGCTGCAGCGGGCAGATGTCAAGCCTCAGGTCACCAGTCATCCCGCTCAGGATGACGGGCGTCTGGATAAATCTACTGATGCATACACTTGACATCTGTTCTCTAATAGATACAGAAATAGGATTTGTGTGGGCCCACTGTGAAGGAGCTGCTACCAGCCTTCAATCTGGGGTAACAGCTCTGGGGCCACCTTCATGAGCAACATTTGGTATAGGACTATGCCCTTTCTTAAAAAAAAAAAAAAAAAAAAAAAAAGCGCTCTCAACTTAGTCAGCAATGTACATTCACTCCTACAGATTTGCAACAACCTTGAAATAAGTCTACATGGCTCATGAGAGTTGACGTCCTTGCACCAAGCAAAAAAACCATGCACAAAATCATGGGGCCTTAATTTCATAACGTACTCCATTGCTTTTGCCCTAGAAAGAAAGAGATGCTTTTATTTCATATCAGTTCAGACTAACATCAGACGATTTCTGCTTATTTAGGTCAGAAGTCCCCTCTGGGCAGTTGCAGACGCATTGCCGAGAAGCTCGCAGGCCCCAGGTCAGAGAAACTGAAGAGGACACACAGGTTTTGGTGATGTTTGGTGGTGTAGGCCTTCTCATTTCCCCAGCTCACACTCATCAAACCGTGTTTTAAAAGAAAACATCCTTACAATGATTACTCTGACCACCTTCGCTCATCCTTTCTATCCTTCATCAATCCATTCAAGCAACCCCTCCTTAGCAAAGCAGCAAAGGATAAAAGAGAAGAACCAAGGGAACAACATGGTGTTTGCCAACCTGTGTAGTTCACTGTGACCATCCTCTCCCCCAGTCTCCATCTGCCTCTGCTTCAGCAAAAACTAGTTAGACAACATCTTTTGATAGGTAAGCCTACTTCTGATGAGTCTCTGGGAAAACCTAAACCAGCTGCTTATTAATTAATAATAATAACTGCCTCTATGATGCAAGCAAAGTGCAGCAGCTTTCACTCCTAAAACCGGTGACCCTGGTTTAGCTCAATGATCAGAGTTATGCATTTTTGGACTACAAGGATAGTAGGTTAACTTAGATTCATCTGTCCCTCCATATCCCCTTGGGGGATGTAAACCATATGTGTATGGGTGGATACAAACAAAAATATGGATGATGGATAATGTTGAGGGTTGGGGTTTTTTTTTTTGCCAACAGCTGTTTTTTGGGAGCCTGATTGAAGGCGCTAAACAACCAGTACTTGACCAAAAGCAAGATATTTTCTCATCATTAATTGTTTTGCATAAAGTTTCAGCAGCAAAGAGCTATGGTTTTGGTGCACTACTCTTGCCGTGCACTGTTGTAACTAAAAATGCGTTGCTTCATCCTGTTATCAGGAACGTTGGTCAGCAGCGTTGTGAGGTCTCAAAGAGGGAGCGTCTCAGAGGGAGGACAATGAGGTAGAAGGGTTGTTGGCTTAGTTCCCAATTAACTGATCTCTTAGAAGAAAATAAGTCTCAGTGAGGGGCAACATTTTACATGAGGAAAAACCAGGGAAGAGCACTGCAGAAGCTATTATTTTCTTGTTCATATTGAAAAAGTACTTAAAAATGAACTCATTAGAGGCCTCCACGTTGTACATAAACTGATCAAAGTTCTCTTGTATATTGAGCTAATCCGTCAAGCAAAGGTCCAGAGTTAATCTGTCTTGCAAAGGGCCAGATTTCCAACGCACTAAGACAACCATTACAGGGTAAAGCTCTGAAGAGACGTCAAACATCAAATCCCTTTGAAAACAGTTAAAAGCAAAGTCTCTTTACCTTGCTGAGCGCTACACATCAGCTTTGCTAATCCCTCACAAAAGTTAAATCTTTAGAAGCCAAATTATAAATTAGTATAACACAGTAATTTATTGTCTTGTTATCAAAAAGTAATAGCAGAAAAAATCAATTTCGAAAGGGCTCTTTTCTGTGTCTAACTTGCCAATTTTGCAAAACTGTAATTTCCCTTGTGGGAAATCCATTATATTGTGAAAATACTACTGTATGTATTGGCTGCTTTTCCATGAATTATATCCAGACTTTTGCATAACATACTGTCATTTTTCAGAAGCAACGGTCTCTAGTGGTGGATCAAATCCATGATATAACCTCTTCCCCTCCAGTCCGTTAACACTACCCATCTCAGCGCATTACTGAGAGTACTGAAGGTTAATCGTTTGAAAGAATGGAGGTATTACAATGCAGTTACTCCTGAAGAGAAAGCGTTTTTGTCTAAACCCAAGGATTTTAAAAATTCTAAATACGTAAATGAAGAATCTGAACTGACTCACGAAATATTATGCTCCGTATAAACATTTAAGGCCACTATAGTTTCCTTGCTAAGCATTTCTCTTTATTTCAGATTTGCTTTCCTCTGCAAAAGAGGAATGTGAAGTTCACTTGGAGAAAATATACGTCCTGGGGGCATTCTATAATGAATGACTTGGCTTTCTCTCTGAAAGTGCTTGTACTATTTTGAGAAATGGATATATAGTGGGGTGGTTACCAGCAGTTCCTTTTGTTGTAATTTCTGAAATGGAGCTTCTCATGTTTCAGAGAATAATTGATTTTTTTAAAATAGCTTTCCTGTAGCTATACAACTCATTTTGTTCTGGCACTTTTTCTTTTTTGCTCCTTTTTTTCCTCCTCTCAGATGCTTAATTACCTTTTGCAACAGTATACACAATCAAATTACACAGCTGCTAGATAGGTAGTTTCCTGGTATCCATTAGCATTCACAAAAGAAAAGAATGCTTTTAGAATTTTGTAACAGACACTCCAGGTACCTTTTTTCCCCTCCATTATCATATTATTAAAATTGTGCTTTCAATAAAAGTGCTAAAACAATATGAAATCTTAGTTATAGTGTAAAAGCAAAAAATTAGGCTCAAGACTTAAACATTGCCTGTATTAACATCGCTTTGAGATTAGGGACTTCACACAACTCAGTGCTATAATGGATACGATATTCCTTTGAAGCCCCCTGAAGCACAGGAGGCTTCAGAGTGACGAGATTTAACCTCCGCAGAGCAAAACCATCATTTTATGCCTTTACTTCAAACCGATGTTGATGTATGTTGTTGCAGACAGTTACCAGTGCAATGGGCTACATCCTCAAGCCTTTAGAGCCCATATATACGTACACACACAAATCAATGAAAATAATACATTCATAGCATACAGCACCTCCCAGACTTCTTTCCTTTAAGTAAGCGGATGCAAAAGGAACAAAATGTTCACAACAGTTTTAAAGAAATACAGTCCCTGTTGTTTCAGATGCTTCGAGAAGGATACAAAAGTGGTTACACAAACCTGCCCATATCTACCTCATCTCTGCTGATTCTTCTCCCTCCCCATCAAGCCCTTCATAGAGAGTTTTTACCAGCATCTCCTGCTGGGAAATTACCATTTATTTTTAGGAAAAGCAAGTAGCTGCAGCCTTAAAAAGTCGTGAGTCTACACATGGCTGCTGTCTGATCTTCCTCTGTTTTAGCTTGCCGGGCTTTTTAACTTCCAGGCAGGGGAATTAGTACACGGAGACCATTTGAGATATCAAAACAGTGCCTTACACTCGATTGACCCTTTGCCAAGAGACATTCTGAGGAATGAGGATGGAGGAGATGAGTTTAGTTTGGAAACTGCCTACGGACAACATGGGCAGCACTTGCACAGTAGTAGCACGTAAAAAAATCATGGTTTAGCTATCGATTCTAAGTTGTGGGGAAAGACGGCTAACCCTGAAAAACCCATTTACTCTGACTTAGTGCAAGGGAAAATAATTTGCCAACCTAGACAGCAAAAATATTAAAAATAACATAAGGCTTGACCTATCACTTATTTGTCACGTATTGCCTTAATATTCTCCACCCATCTCATTCATCATCTGCTGGTCAAAAATTAAGGAGAAAACTTTTTTGAGTTCACAAGAAGTCAGTATCGTGTAGACATCAGGTATATCAGGAAGCAACGCACCATTCAAAACAAAATGTTTAATATTGGACTAGTGCGCTAGACACTACCTTTAATACTAAAACAATTGATTATCAGAAAATAGTTTCGAGGGATTTTTAGGAGGCTTTTTGCTTGTTTGTTTTAAAATTTTATACCTTCTTAAATACATTGTGCAGAAGATCAGTAATATGCCATGAATGTTTAAGGATTTTTCGGCTTTAATTCTGCAACAGGAAACAAAACTGTGAATTTATATCGTTACCAAAAAAACTGCACAGCTATATAGCAAGTGGCCCATCATCCCCCCCGAAAAGTTTAAGCTGTGCTCAGCTCACTCACAAGTTAAAGAATCAAAATAACGTACCAAAACAGTACAGATGTCAGGAGCCTAAAAGAAGTTAAACACATGCAACGGAAAGGCTTATAATACCAAAAAATTATTTGGGAAGGCATCACGAAGACAATCACAGGTATGGAACAGGAACACCAAGGTAAAGTGGCATTCTTAAGTGTTAGGTAACCAGATCTATGAAATAGTGCATGGAGAAGAGGAGTAAAGTCATTGTTTCTTTCAAGAGAGAAACTAGAAACATCGAATGAAGCAAGGCTGAAAAGAAAACCAAAAAAAACCCCAAAACAAAACAAAAATAGATAATCGAACAACATAAAAGGAGATAGGTCTACACACCCAATGTAGTTAAGCTGCAAAAGTCCTTGTCACCAAATGCTGTAGATGTTACAAGTTTATATGGGTTCAATAAGCAACTTGGGAAAGTTCAATGAAAACCTCTGTGAGGGATTATTACATTCCAGGTTAGAGTCAGCACTTCTGGTCATGGAAGCGTCTTCGCTACAGATCCTTAGGGACCAGAGGAACAGCATGGGGTGGCAACACCACATCCCCCCTCCCTTCCCCACACAGCTCCTTTCAGGTGGACTTGGCAACAGGGTTCCGGACTGGATGCTTGCCTTCGCAGTATGGCAAGTCTCGTGCTCTAAATATTAATTAATAATATTGATGCTTGGGTTGTTTTATTAAGGTCAATGAAATCTTTTTCCAAGTGAAGATCACTTTTACCGGCCCTAACTCCTCGAACAGCCACTGATTTGATTGATCCACTCAGGCATTAAAAAAAATAGGGAAAGATCATGGGCTTTGGGAAACGCACTGGGTAGGATGGCTGCCAAACACTATCGTACAGCATGCCATCCAAGCCTGTCACCGGCGTCACCGTGTATTGCTGCAGCTTCGTACACAAAAACACACTAGCACAAAACCAAAAAGAACCATTCTAAAGCAAACTGAGAATTTATATACGTGTGCATATACGTATACAGATATTTATTCTCAGTAGTCCTCAGACATTAATATACGTACATGAAAATCTCTACAGCGGCTGGCCTTTAAAACAAAACACCAAAGGAGAACCATCCCCTGTGAGCCAAGTCTCAAACACGAGGATACAGATTTACATACGGTCATGCCACAAGCCCATCAAATGAAAACAAATTTGATGACTTAAATCCCCCCAGACTACTAGAGGCAGATTTTTGGTAATATTTCTGACATCAGTTGTATTGTTTCTCCCTATAATGCACTGACCTAGATCTGTTGGTGTAATTTTTCAGCTTCTAATACTGATAATATTGCTTTTAGACAGTGGTTTCAGGGCCCTTTTGAGATGAGTTCTTCAAAGCTGTAGCTTAATCCATTCTTTATTAGCTTCTGTAAAGTGATTACTTCTTCAGGGCTGGATGGAAGTACTTAAAGGAAATGAGCATTCTGTTACCAAACATCACTGCTCTACTTCCAAAGCATTTGCTGGAATTTTAACGCTTTAGGGTTGAATGATGGGGATATAAAACAAGAGAAGACACTAACAGAAAAGTTTCTTATGGTAAATGTGTTGACACTGTGACATTTTTTTTAACGAAATCCCAAAATGTGACAGGTGCTCAGGGACTGATGGCCTGTGACGGGCAATCTTGAGGTCACCGGAGCTGATACTGCTGTTGAGATGTCATTTTATTTTTTAGTTTAAAATGAAAAATTGCTCTCTGCATGTAGTTTATTAGAATCCTGTTGCAACTAGGGGCTCAGGGAAAGTCACATCGCAGTTGCAGATTACCTTCATAATGCTCCTTCCATAATGCACAGACACCCCCCCCCCCCCCAATATAACCAGATCTACTGCATCTGTCAGACTGCAATTAGATGGAAACTTTTTCCTCTGCCCACGTGAACTCGTTCCACTAATTCCATGAAACCTGTGCTGATTAACACTAGGCTAGTATGGTTTCAAGAAATACTTATTTGACTACAGAAAATACCTGCTTCAAGGGCAAAGCATGTCTGCCAACTTGACCACAGCTCTATAATTTCAGATGGCAAATCCAAAATAATGAAGGAAATAAAGAAAAAAAGAAAGAAAGAAGACTAATTAATTTCAAAGCTATTGAAAGCCAGAAAAATATGCTAAAAATACCCATGTCAACTCCCGGACATTTTTTATATAAACATGTGCATATCAGTCCAGCCAATGGCTACTGTATGTATTCCAAAATAAATGAATTTTTTTGAAAGAAAAACACATTATGAATTTTCTTTATGGACAGAAATAATTTCCCCAAAATAAAAAGGTGAAGGCAAATGTGTATTAAAGTACACGATACCACTGGTAAGAGAGTTGAGACCTGATCTATCACAGCATTGAGACAACAACTTTGTTCCTAAATTGAGAGAGAAGAGAAAGAGTCCCCTTTAACGTGCTGTTCATGTAAGAAACATCGGGGTACGGCCTGACTCAGGCAAGTGCAGCTTGTGATGAGTTCCCAAACAAAACTCCACCAAACAGCAGAGAGGCTTACAAAAGCAGTTTTGAAGCTAGACAAACTTTTGAACCCATTTATCAAAGTACCTGTAGTTCCCATCTCAAGGTGAAACAATAATAAATAGATAAAAAGTTAATTGGGTTCCCAAGCCTCTTTAAAAAACAAAATTATATTGAATTTTTAAAGGAAAAGTTGGCATAGGGCAATAGGCTCTTGCAAAACCTTATTAATGAATCATTCCAGCTTGCCATCCCTCACATGCTCAAGGAATAACCAAGTACAGAGCCAAGACATTCATTTTAATAAAAGAAAATACAACATCCATAGGAATGCAGATGCTTGAGGGGAAAAGAAAAAAAAATAGAATAAAACCGAGACAAACCTGCTTCCAGGGAGCTGACAGAAGCTTTGTGGTGCCGTAGGAAGGACAGGGATGTGGGCAGGATGGCAGGGGCTTGCCTGACCTGGAGGGTAGAGCTCACCTGCAGGTCAAGGTCTGCAGGTTCAGGCAGCCACTGCTCAGTGCCTCCAAACCACTGGCCTTCAGGAAGGAGTCAGCAGTACATCTACGAGGGAAGTGCTCTCTCCATTTTGGAGATTTTTTAAAAAAAAAAAAAAAATCCTATGGGGAACTTGCAGAGTTTAACAAACTTTCTGCTGCAGCCCTTTCTGGCTCCAGTTTTTGGTAGGAATAATTAACAACTTCAAACCCACCATCAAAATACCGTCTCATCTGGCAATTACAGAAGGGCAGCGTAACGTGTTCTACTTCCAATTCAGCCAAGAATAATTTAAATTTCTGTGAGCTATTTAACTTCACTCCAACATGCCTCATTATCTATTTGGGGTAGCATCACACATCCCTAAGACATCATAGTCCCTCTGGGCATCTTCTGCAGAGTACAACAAAAAACCTTATGCTATCTATAATGGCTATACCAACATTTACTTGCCATGCGGTTAACACCTACGGTGCATCCCATGACACTGCCCTCCACTGAAAGACACAGCAAGAGGAGAGGGCAGAGCTGCTGCAGGCAGAGCAGCTGAGATGTAACCGCTCTGGTTCTGCCCTGCTTCTGCGGTCAGCAGGCTCTTCTTTTTTTTGGAACAGCAGCCCAGTCTTTATTCTCTCTCCTTTTGGGCAAACGTGTGAGGGAGCAGAAAGACAAGGGAAGCGTCTCCTGCTCACCTCCATTCGAGTGCTCAGCTGGGGACCATGCCTATCTGCAGATTTTGCATTCAGGTCCTCCAATGACAAGGAGGTGTTATACGAGGACAAACACAATACAGCAGTATTATTGCTGACTTAATTGTAAGCCCAGTCAAGATGTTGTGGATTTTTTTTTTTTTTTAATAAAATTGAGAAGAACGTTAGCAAGAAGATAAGGAATAGCAGTGCACGACAGGATTGAAAATCAGATGCAAGAACTAAAAGTTGAGCACAGACAATGCAATAGCCACTGTCTGGTTCCTCGACATTAGCTTCCATAAAGGAAGAGACAAAAGCAACCCAGGCTGTTTTGACAATTCCAGTAGTTTCCTGATAAAATCAGTCAGTTGGATTTCAGAGCATACCGCTCCCACCAGAAACTTCAGAGTTTGTCTGCAGATTGAAATGTCTTTCTAATGAAAATAAATTCAGTCTGTGAGGCTGTCAGCATACCTCGAGCCATTTCAGGAATTCGTATTTTGACAAAGCCTATGGAAAGCACATTCTGTGGAGAAAATACTCTACATAGGGAAGGAATAAACAGGAGGATTGAGTGTGAGAGACAGACAACTCAGTCAACCTTGATTTATAATCTAATAGAAAGAACAAGTACACATTCCCCAGGAAATGCTCTCGCCTGCATCAGGATTGTTTTTTCCTTTGTTTCCCGATGTATTTGTCCTACAAATGCAAATTCATTTTCAGCTGATTTTGACCAGAACTGTTTCTCCTGTTCAGCTCTCTATATCACACTGCGAACATCCCATTTGCCTCGTGTTGTGGCCCCTACTAAGAGGGAAGATGAAAAAGCTCAGAGAGCTTGTCTTTGGTTCAAGAAGCACCAACATTATTGAATATCCACCCAAAAGCTGGTGGCTGAACTGTGTAACTTTGCCAGGGTGCTTGGTTTAATTATTCACCTACCTATCTCAAAACCCCATATGCTAAGAGTGAACTCTATGCTTTAGCAAGTCCACCCTAAAAATTATTTTGAAATCTGTTGCTTAGTTTTCTAAATGTAAGCAAAATTATGATCTCAGAATTGATTCCCTATTTTTACTCACAGTACCCTGAGTTCTTTGAATTTAATATAGGCATTATATATTATCATAAATTATATATTAACTGCATCTCAATTTTGAGCCTTACATTATTAAGGAAAACTTATGTGATATGAAACAGTAGAAAAAGAGTCAGCAACTCATGTTAAGGAAACTATGCAATCATCATAAGTGTTCATCTAGTTCAGCAGTACAAGTCTCAAGAAATTGTGTCTTTTTCTGGAGATTATCTATGTATTTTGCCATGTCCTTCTGAAGCACTACTACAGTTTTGGGGGGGGGGGGGAGAAGAAAATTCTAATTGAAAGTCCATCAAGCATTTTTGGTAGGTTTTCATGTATTTCCTCACTTTCATATCTTGGCAGCACAATCAAATAAAGCAATTTTTAATTTTAAATAATGCAACTTGTTTTCCTAAGTATTTGATAGTGTTATCAACAGGGAAAACAACACAGTCTATAGGACACAGCTTGAAACCTTGAGTTCTGTATTTTGCTTTGCCAAATACCTGGTTTGAGTTCATCAAAACATTTCACCTCTCTTTCCCTTCTCATCTTTGTTTCTTATCTGCTCTATTTTGGCCGTGGCCTCTTCGGAGCAGGAGCTATTTCTCATTTTGTGTTTGTACAGTACCAGCCACAACAGGAGCTTGAGGTTGGTTGGGACCCTGCTGTGGATATCCTGCTGCTCACCTTTTGGGGACACTGAGAAGGATCTTTTTCTCCTCGTGCCACGCTGGGGCGTGCCAGGTGTTGTGCCTGTTGGCTTGCTCGCTCCTTGGCTTTGCTGCTTCTCAGCAGTCCAGGGACACAGGAGCTGTGTGAGGTCTGTAAAAATAAATTTGGCCACGCTTTAGCAGATGCCCACTGCAGGTACCCATTTAAGAGTGGTTTGGTTCACGGACGAGCCAGGAGCGAGGTAGGAGAAGGAAGGGGAACGCACATTGCATGCCCCAACGATGGCATGAGGGGTGGCCAGGCACCCACGGGGGCAGGCAGGCGGGGAGGGGATAGACATCCCACCCCGAATGACAACCTGAACGAGTAAAAGAAGGATTCTGTTGCTGCAACAGCTTTCAGAAGTGAGAGTGAAGTTCTGTCTCAATTAAACTGCATTCCCATCTGCTTGTGTCTTACTGTGGAGCTTCAAAATATGAAAGTCTGAAGTGGAAGCACAAGATAGTGTCAGGACAGAAATGATGAAAGGGCTGGATGCGAGCTGGATTTATTTTCTTTTGGAAGGAAGAAGCACTTGTCACCGCTCCAGCTTTCTCTCATTCCAAAATATTTTGCTCCTCACCAAAGCCCTTGGGGTACTGGAGTCAATATCAATCAAATGCAGCCAGTCCTACAATATTGAATTTAAATGTGCTCTTAATAGTACCTCTGCCACTGAGAAATGTTACAGCAGAAATACTCTTAAAAGGCAGGTGTAAAAAGTTGCTCTTGCTGGGCTTGCTTTGCACAGCTTAACACGTCCCAGTGTTCCCAGGAGAATGGCTTTAAGACACCCATCTTTGTTACTTTCCTTTCAAAATTTTCTTTAAAGGAATACTGTCCAAGGACAGGGTGTATTTTCGTGGAATCCCAGACTGGTTTGGGTGGGAAGGGACCTCCCAGCCCACCCAGTGCCACCCCTGCCACGGGCAGGGACACCCTCCACTAGCCCAGCTTGCCCAAAACCCCATCCAACCTGGCCTTGAACACTGCCAGGGAGCCAGGGGCAGCCACAGATTCTCTGGGCACCCTGTGCCAGGGCCTCAGCACCCTCACAGGGAAGGATTTCTGCCTCACATCCCATCTCCATCTCTCCTCCTGCAGCTTCAGGCCATTCCCCCTTGCCCTGTCACTCCCTGCCCTTGGCACCAGCCCCTCTCCAGCTTTCCTGGAGCCCCTGCAGGGACTGGAAGGCTGTTATAAGGTCCTCCCGCAGCCTTCTCTTCTCCAGGCTGAAGAAAGGGTTTCTATACCTTCCAGCATCTGTTTGGAAAAGATTAACACCACCATATCCCAATACTATAACCATTTATGTATATCATGCTACAGTTGCAGGTGGCCTTTACAATTATGACTAAAGCACACACAGACAAGGGCTGCAAATATTTACACGTTATGACAGTTTCCTCAGGACAAACCCTCAGGTCAGATATGCATTTCCTTTATTCTGCTCCCAGGACACAAAACAACCGTAATTCTATCCTGACATCCTCCAACATCCACTGTCATTACTCCAGCAATGACAAAAATTTGTTGTAGCATTCATTAGTTGATTAGTATTCCATAATGTTTAATACTTTATTTGATCCATAGCAACCATTTCATAGTTCAATGGGGCAAAATTCTTTGTCATATAGGTTATACGTTGAAAAAGGACAGAATTGCGTAAATACGATTCAAAGCAAAGCTTAAAAGGGACCACCCCTCTGACAACCTGTAGCAAACCCCCTGCCTGTACGGTAGTACCGCCGTGGGTGCGACGACTCGACCGCTCACGCCCTCCAAACCGCCGCTCGGGCTGCCGTGCTCATCGGCACCAAGGGCACGTTCCCTTCTCGGTTATTAAGAGTCCTGCTCGCATCCGCTTCCAGAACTGCTACTTACTCAAGATCTTAACGAATCCAGATCTGCCCCCACGCCTTCCCAGCGACTCTCGGTACTGTGTTTACAGTAATTGCTCAGATGCTTTCCCCAGTCTGTTTTTCAAGCAGCCGAGCACCTTCAGTTTGCGGGTACTTCACCGAGAGACTTATTTTTAGATCCTATTCAATAGCTCTGCCTGTTCAATGTCAACAGTATGAAATTAATTCTGCTGGGCTAAGCTGTCCAAGAGCTGTAAACACAGGTATGTAAGCTGCTTTACAGGAGCTGTTTTAAATGTACGGCTGGTTTACAGAGAGACTAACGCTCTAAACCCGACCAGTCTTTAGGGCCGGGTGAGAATATTGTTTTACTAATCTGCTTGACTTCCACGACACATAAACTAATGGAAACTGTTGCGAAGGGCAAAAGCTGTTGTGAAATGAAAAGCAATGATATAATTTGAGGTCACTGAAATAAGAGGGAGAATATAACTAACTAATCACCTTGACATTTTTAGGGGGTTACAGATAAGAGTGATAATGGAAGTTCACATGATGCAACTCATGGGAATTGTTACAAAGCCATTAATCAAGTTTCACGTGACAGGAGCCAGCTCACCTTGATAATAAATCTCAGCGACCATGGGCAGTTCGCAGGGATGGATAAAGACCCACTTCTGAAAAAAATGGAAAAGACGGAGCTTGTACAGGAGTGTGCCTGGAGCAGCTTTTGTTTTCGTTTAGTAGCTCATTTTCATCAAAGGCGGTTGCATCATTGACAGTAAACAGTTTTATAAGCACTTTTTTTTTTTGCCTCTGCTGACAAAATGAAAACCAATGCGTCTAATAATTATTCACAATACAGTGACATGAAGAATAACGGCTCTTTTTGCTCTAGCAGATTTTGGTGTAAATACTCACACCTTAACTCCTTTTTCCCTTCAGTCAACTCCTTCTGACTTTAAGAACTCTTTTAAAAAAGTAAATTGTACCCTATGAAATTTGTCAAAATTTGTCAAAATATCGAGATGTCTTTTAACGACACTGCCGTGGTAGAGGCTGTCACCCACTTTGTCGCGTGCGTGCGCAATAAATGGGGCGGGGAAAGGGTTTCTTTCCCTCTTTGGTGTAAGCAATAAGATGTGATGCCCCTTGGCATAGAGGGACCAAAAAATTCTGCCTTGACACAGAGGGAAGGCAAAAACCTAAACGCCGTGCTTGTCTGCAGCAAGCAGAAGGGGAGCACGTAACGACAATAACCCTTTTTGATACGGTCTGCGGCAAAAGAAATCGTACCTGTGAGTAAACTGAGGCTGCTTGGAGCCTGCATGCTGCTCTGGGTCTCTTGCTGTCCCATCCCACAGAAGCAAACACACGCTGAGAGCATTTGCAAATGCATAACAAGACATACGTTTTGAAAAAATAAAAATCACCAAACCCGTAGCATCATGCGTTATCCCAGTAGCAACCGTGCTCTCGCACCACACAGGGAGCTCTCTCCCTTGCGGTACAGTTTTCTCTCCAAGAACAGCAGAAACAGCAACGGTCAAAGGTCTGAAGCTCCTGTACAGCTGGTGTTTGCTCTCAGACCAGTTTTCCCACCTATCCTCAAGGAAACCTTCTGGATCGGACATGTAGGACGATCAGCACAGGACAAGTTATTAACTATTAAACAATTCACAGATGTGTTGTTTAATACAGGTACAACCAACTCCAACCATCCCTCTCCTGTGCCTATAAGCGGTTTATTTAGTATTTTTAGAGAGGGATCCCAGGAACAGGGGCAGGTGACTGCAATGCTCGTACAAAGCCTCATGAGATCCTGCTAACTCAAGTCTCAAAGCCTCATGCCCTCCCAAACCCCTGGACTGCACTCGGAAAAGACGCTTTCCCGAGGGGCAGGTGGGCGCAGCCTGCCAAAACACAGTAAGTGGTAGAAGAGAGGAGATTTAAGTTATTTAGCTTGAGGGGTTTCAAGTTGGATAAAGTCCTGAGCAACCTGCTCTGGCCCCTTGAAGTTACATGTACTATCGCACAATGTCGTTTGCCGTCAGCGATGACTATCACGGTTTTTAGGTGTTTGTGTTTCTGTGCATTCTGCAACAGCAAGAATAGAAAGGGTCTAACAAATGTCACGCTGAATCCACTTCAAAAGCTTGAGAGCAGCGCTAGAATAAATTGTAATGCAGACTACGTTGATCTGAGACCCACTGCTGAGTATCCAGCACTTCTGACCTCCGACGCGTGGTTTTACACCCCGTCAGACAGGAAACAAAACCACATCTCTCAAAGGATCTGAAAGCTTCCTTACAGAAACGGACCCTTAACTGAGCCTGTGACAAACCCTGCGCAACCAAAAAAAGGCCAAGCACTCACAACACATCTAAAATGCTGTCTTTTAATTTGGGGTTAACTTTATTAACAAAAGTTGGATATTCATAGAACATCCAAGCATATATTAACAGCGGGCAAGGCTTTGCAAAGGGTAGGAACCATCGCAGGGCTCACGAACCGTGCCAGGTTGGCCCTGATCTTTCCGTTCTACCTAACGTGGTATTTTAGCGTCTTGTTTTGACATTTCTGGGGCTGCCTTAGGCCAATAAACTCGACAGGGGTGGACATATCGGCCTCCCATCGTGCACGTGAAGCCAGGTCCCGGGGCAGCACCCAGGGGCTCTCCTTCAGCAGCGGGAGGGGGCTGAAGCCCTTTCTGTGCCACCAAGTAAACCCCAGCCTGCAATTTGTATTTACTATTATCAACCCCTGTGCTGTTACAAAACCTAATTGCCAGCAAATACATGTGCACAGCAAATACAAAACCATGTCTGGGAACAGGCTCAGGTATAAGTGTGGGGCTTATATAGGATCAATGATTGTGTTTTAAAAAAAAAAAAAACCACACTGATGAAAAAAGATGGCATTATCACTGAAGTATTCATATTCAATTTAAAATGGATTAGAGAGCACTCAGAGCATAAGTGCTGCACTTTAAGTAGCAATAATATTTCGACTATGTATACAGCGCATTACATTTCATCTCCTTGTACTTCTTGGGAAGGCTTCAGTGCAGCTTCGGGTATGTACACTGTTATTAAAGCTTCTCATGGTAATAAATTAAAGGGTGTAAATGCTCTTTTATATAAATCCTTCACGCTCTGTCCCTCTCTGCCTCTTCGGCAACCTTCAAGAGTACAGATGTAACCAGAGACTGAAGAGTGCTCCAGTAATGAAACCAAAAAGGATGTGACTAGAGTGGGGACCTAGGAAAAAAAAAAAAAAAGTAAAAGACTTGGGCAAACCAAGCTATCTGGCAACTCGGAGAAGGAAAACTCATCCCACAGATCCTTCTGCGAGAGGATACTGGAAGCGTGCATGGCATCACTGCAAGCAGCACCAGCCGCAGGATGCCCACACCACCCATCCCGTGCGACGTGCGTGGGACGTGCCCACCCACAAGTATTTTGGGTGCGGTGCTGCAACCCTTACAAAGAAATCTTTGTAATCTGGTGTGCAGCAAACGGCTTTGCTCAAATCACAAAACAGACACGCCAGTCAGAGTTGTCCAGATTACACTGATGTCTCTAAACCAACGGTACAACAGATTCCCATAAAACCTGCATATCGCATATTGATTTTCCTATTCGTATTTTATGACGGCAAGTTCTTTCTGTAGCCATACCACAGCTATTTGCTCTTTATGTTGTAATACTTCGTGAAGCCATAAGCTGTAATTTAGTTTTCCTTCACATAATCATGTGTATATACACATATTCAGACACATCTCTTACATAAAATATCATTGATTTGAAATGGAGGAAATGGATATCGAAGTTTCCGCAGTTCACAGGTGACAATACAGCAGGCTCTTTCACAGAACAAACCTCATTAATCCTCTCAAAGGCAGCGATACTGGCTTCGCCATCTAATGCACGTGATACCTTAATTCATCATCTCCATCGTATCTACTTTCATATTTTTTCTAAGAGCACATGGGTACCCTTGAACTAACGAGAGCACGTTAGATCTGGAACCGATAAGCCACCATAAGGCTGGACTATGTTATTTTACTTATTTTGTTGCCACCGGGAGAATAAAGTTGTCTTCATGCGGTTATTTCTACCATATGGACACATCAGCCTGACTTGCACTAGCTCGCACAACGCCCTCCATGTCACAGTATGAGCGTGCACCACATAGCTCTAATCTTAACGAGACCATATCCGCCTTACCCAGAGACAGAGAAAACCAAATTTTCATTAATTTTTCCAGAATATTATATAGTATATAAGTGCACTACAAAATAATGAACGTACAAAATCAAACAAATTATCGGGAATAACAAACCAAGATTTTTTTAGTCTGCTACCTGTGATTTCTGTCTGATGTTTACTGGACATTAAAAAGTATGATCTCTCCGGAGGGTCTCCTGAATAATCTAGTAACAACAAATGAGCAGCTGATATTTTATTGCGGCCTAATTGTCAAAAGAAAGAAGCATAAAAGTTTAAAAATAGCAAGTGAGGAAGATAAATGGAAAACTAAATTATACACTGAAAATAGGAATGGGAGATTTAGTTTTCCATTTAAGTTAGCAAACTGGTATTAATAATATAAAATATATATAGTTTAATGACTTTTGACTGACAGGTTCCAGGTGGGTAAGCTCCAAGCATCTTAAGAAGTCCACTGACCGCTCCAGTCAATACATCCCTTTACCAGAGAAAATTGCACATTAAGTTCTTAAAAAAAAAAAAAAATCACATAGCAAAAAGAAAAGTATCATCCTCATAACAGATTTGTTTCAAGCATCCTTAATCTTTTCCAGCCTAGGGACAAAACCATTTTTCTCCTTAGATGTTGCAGATCAAGTCTAAGAACGGTTTCTTCCCAGAAAGCCTGGGATCTCTTTGAACTTACTATGGGTTTGTTTGTAAACATTTGGTGCGAAATGGTAGCTGGCTTCCAATTGCCTTTTGTCTGGTTTGTTTTTAATAAAAAGAAAAATCAGAAACTAGAAGTGATTTATTTCTCTCCCCCCGCCCCCCTTCAATTTTTACAAGTGAGATCAAGACTACTTTACGTCCCATATTAAACAGTTTGTATTTAAACATAGTTACTCATCCTTCTCTCAGTCGTGTTATGTAAAACGTTCCATTATACTTAGAGAATTATAGTGACTGAAACAATTTTTTCGAGCAAAGAGTATTGTCTGCCTTTCTACGTTAGAACGGCAAATACCTTCACGAACAGTGAAAACTGCTGTAAACATCATAAAAATCAGTTCCAGGCACGGGGAGGGCACCCAGCAAGGTCTGGCACGTAAAGCTGGATTAAAAGAAAGGAACGTCGTCAGGAAATGGAAGAATCCTTTCGCTGAACAGAACTGCCACAGCTTTGGCTGCTCGCTTGGGTTCCTCACACCTCGCTCTTCCCGGCCGCAGCGGGAAAACAAATCGCTTTGAAGAGCGTCTGCCAGCGCGCGATAAAGGCACGTTCGAGGAGGGCATCTCTGCTAAAACACGGTTCGGAGGGGTGTTTACACCTTGCTAAGCAGATTCGTTGGGAAAATAATTTACTCACTGCAAGAACCACAAACATCACCATTAGCATGTAATCACAGCTACCAGCGCCAGCGATAATGCCTTGATATCAATGTAATATTTTTTACACGCCCCTGTGTCTTCCGCACAATAACCTACAGTACTGACAGCTCCAATCTTTTATTTAATTTGTCCCTGACCTTCCAGATAATGCTGCCCGTTATCTGCCTGTATTTGTTTCTTGACTATAATAGCAACATTGTCCTGAGAAATTGCATTTGACCCTCTTGGAGGTGTGAATATTGAATTCAGACAAAACTCCTTTGAGGTATTTTCCTAGAAATGATTAGGCTACATACCTCCAGTTACGTATTTCTGCATTAAACTCTGAAACGTGATTTTCATCCGAAAAACCCTGGACTCAACAGCAGACAAGTATTTGTTTCTCTAGGAAATACTTCCCAAGAGTTCTCGTTTCAGTTTCATTACAGAATTCCTGTTAAGACAGCTTGATTTTCCCCGATACTAATTCAGACAGTCTAATACAGAATAATATGAACTGCGATTATTTCCTTCAGTAAGTCTTTCTTTGCATCTATACCAGTAAATTTGCCTTCAATTTCAAGGTTAAAAAAAAAGTTTTTCTTTATTATTATTCTTACAAGTAAATATAGCTATTTCAGTTTTTTAAATACTTGAAAAATTGCACTTAAAATTTGAAAAGTCATTAATTTAGTATGTACAGAGGGTATACAAAGGATACTTTAACAGGATCAGAGGAGATGGTAAGAATGGCAGACTGCAAAAATACCCCCATCATTCCCATAACTCATTTAAATTACCCATTTTTAATGGGCTCCTCTTGTGCGATTTCTACCATTTTTCTCTTCAAGTGCATGAGGATCAAATCTGAAGAACAGCACCTAAATGAAGTATTCTGGGCAGAATAAGGATGAAGAAGAAATAAAATTCTACCTGGAAACACTTCAAGTATGCAGCTGAGAAAAAGAATAGTTTCACTCCTAACTGGGGAAAAAAAAAAATTGAAATGTTCAAAACTTATTTTGAATTCTTTAATTTATTTCTGTAGTGACAGAATAGTTTGCCCATTTAGAAGCCCCTTAAACACTCAGTATTTCTTAAGAAAAAAAACTTAAAAATCATTGCACTATTTTTTTTCCACAAAATATCAATACAGGTCATGAATCTCAGAACATAATTAACAGATGGGAAACTTAGAATGTTCTTAAAGCTATGTGTAAATACCTAAGTTCTTTATTATTATTATTTTTTGTAACATAACAAAACCCACACCAGAACAAGAAGAGTAAGTTCTTCAAATTCACTAATTTTTTTTTAATTATTTTTGTTTAACAGGACTGGAAAATATGCCCCATTTCAGGAAGTATATATGAAATAGCAAACTAAAAATTTCATAATGGTCTCAAAATTATAGATATGAAGAAAAAAAATCTCAACTACTTAATAGCTCTATAGCTTTTATAGTTATTTTTACTGCTATTTATAACGAATATATTTTACAACTTGCCCAATGCACCAGGTTGTTGATACTCACAGTTAAATTAAGTCCTCGCATTTTGTGCATATTGAGATGTCAGGTAAATGTTTATATACTCCAAAATGCAGTAAAAAGAAATCTAAAGCAAGACAACTGGGACACAAGATTTTCAATGCAATTAAGTAGTTTTCATGATTAAGAACCTGGCTTAGAATCCCCTACTTAATAAAAATTCAAGAATAAAAAAATCATCTCGCTATTTTACGGGTATATGATCTCTAATTTCTTCTTTCAATGTGTAGCTGACAAGTCCTGTGTTAATATAACACAGAATTTATGGTCAGAATTTATGTCTGAAACACCTGATGAAACACCAGTTAACAACCTGCACAAGATTCTTCAATAGCAGAGATCTCTGCTAATGCTATATCAATTATGCAGAAGTGCATTAATTGGAAGAAGGCTAAATTGAGAATATAACCTAATTAAATATGCCTGGATTAAGTATGGCAATAGCGGACTGTATAGTTACGGTAAGGCAGGAGAAAGAATGACTTCTGGCAACACAAGGAATGTACACGTTGAAATCCTTCTGTAAGTATTGCATGTAGGCGCTCTCGTTTGAAATAATCTTTTCTCCACTATAATGGACATACAAATTTAAAAGACTAGTTACTGAGGGATTTTTTTTTTATATTAAAAATCAAAGCTCTGAGAGAAATATTAGCAATATTAAAATAGAAATATTTTCAAGATCAAGGCTTTTGACTAAAACCACCTGGTAGCAATGACAGGCATAACGTGTGATTTTCATCCCGTTTAAGTTCAGAAGGGAGCCTTCAGAAAAACATCAAACTGCTGCAGGAGCCCATAGAGACGATCATCACATCAGAAGGAGACATCCAGCTGCCAGCAGCTGCGTGTAGCTCCAGCACGTACGCGGTTCTTGAGTTCTGGAAGCTGGGCTGGCATCCTTTGTCCCACAGTAACTCCACCCCGTGCGTTTCTGAGGCAATTACGATTTCCTCTTGAAGTTAATTCCCCTCTTATGAAAAAGCAGGGTATGAAAACGTTCACGTTGATCTCACCGCGATGTCATCGCCAAACCGATTTGCCTTTCCCTGCTTGTACACGTGTCGTTAATGTGAGACTGACCAAACCTCCTCGTTTCTTGGAGCATCTGTACTCCCTGCACCAAAGCGGTGAAGGAAATCGAGTAAACCAGCAGCAACACAATTTTGTGCTACATGCAACATTTTGGGGCTAGATTCTATGAATTAGGTACCGTCTCAAATACAATAAGTAATAGCTTAAACTTAGTAATAGGTGGGGTTGGTTCCCCCCCCCCCCGCACCTTCCACTAGATCCCAATTTCTGAAATATTTTCTAACTCATTGAATACTTTTTTATCTACTATTCTAGGCTTGAAATATTCGGGGGATTTATTTAAAAAAAAAAGTTTTTCCTTTTCCTTTTTACCCTAAGACGTACCCATGGTTGTGAGCACAGTCTATGTAACTTGAAAATTTTATTTGCTCACTTGTGTGTCGGCTTTGTTTTAAGGTTGCTCGAAGTCCGAGAGGACAAAAGGGCTCAGAGCAGAGGATTTCTTTGAATAAGGTGATAGTTAAAATCAGACTAGACAACTAAATTTGTCCTAGTACCTCTATATCTTTACTACTGGGTCATCCAAAGATGATGCTACCTATTGCACTGGATTTTTCTCATGGGAAACGGATGATTACTAGTCAGCAGCCCAGAAAATAGTGAACTCTCCAGGTGCTTGCCAAAAGCTGTAGGAGAAAGTGGTTTCTGGAGCGAGTTGCTTTACATTTGGTCGGATCAGGTCTCTCGGACATTTCAAAGCTAGAATGTTCTGTATCATATATAATAAAATACACTATTCTCAAAACTACCTGCATCTTAAGGAATTAATAACAAATAGGCACATAGATCCTATGCCAACATCACAAATATAGATGAACCGAAGGAACCCATTTATTCCTCATTAGATGATGACCTCATGAACTCCCAGAACTACGGCTCAAACGGGAATTCTCCCCACAACACGGAATCCTCCAAAACTGCTTCTTAACGTCCCCATTCACCAGGACTGCATGTCGCAGCGTGATGGATCTATGTTACAGACAGCAGCCCACACAAGTACAAGTATTTAGAAGGGAGAGGAGATATTCAAACAAAAAAATATTTCTGTTAATCACAAAGTAAATAGATTATATTTTTCAGGCCAGTCATAACAGTAACTTAGTCTTTTTATTTGTCATTTATAGTTCAGAGCATAGTTCTGAAGTTGTGGTCCCTTGGTTATACTTCACGGACCAGCACCCTGCACGTCTAACAGGGACAATTTTATTTCACTTGTTAACAGTCATCAGAACATAAGACACTCTCCGGCTGACTAAAGGTAACCTTTTTTTTTTTTTAAAAAAATTTATGGTCTCTAGAGAACAAGTGACCTTTGCTGCTCTACAACTCCAGTTTATTGATGTTTCCTTTGCATATTGCAAAGTGTTGTTTACTCTCATCAGTCATTATTGCTTTCATTTACAGTATTTAGGTGGAAAGTAAGCAAGCAAGGGGTTTAGGGAAACGTAAAACTCAAATAATTCTATTAACCACTGTACATTTTAAATATCTTTTGTCAGCTTGTATAGGGTGGGTAAAAATGACACCTCATTAGATTTTAGATTGCACTCGGGAGTGAATCATTCCATAGAAATTTTGGACTCAGTAGTATCACATCTACCAGACTTCATCCTTGATTACATTTGGTCTAAATTATTTTCATAGGCTTATGCCTGGCTGAATTTGTAGTCCGTGCACAGGGGTTGGTTAAGAGCACTGGAAAGGGGAGATACATCTTTAAATCTGACGGTGCGTCAGTGCCTTTGATTTGCCATTTAGCACGCAGCATAGGAAAACAATTTTAAGTCTGAAGAAGTTCCCAGCTGGAGGCATCGAACTATTTGTGTAGAAGTATATGGGAAAACCATTTATTTACTATGGACAGTAGCTCCAATTAATTTATGAATATTGTAGTACTTGCACAGACAATTGACAAAACCAGACACTGTTCCTACCTAATATTGTTATATCAAAAGCTATGCATCTTATAAAGTCAGAATGGTAGAATTTAGCATAAAGTAGCACTGTCAAGACTATGACTGCCCACAAATTTCTCAGCAAGCAATTAGAAGTGTTCTATTTCATAAACCCAGAATTGCAGCCGGCTATCCGAAGCTGGGTACCTGGAAGTCCCAAAGTCCTGGCTTTGACCGAGGCTTTCAGTGTTTGGGGACTGAGACATGGTAGGGAAAAACCCCAAGACTCTCGACATGAACGGGACTTCATTAGTTTTACCACTGGCAGTTCTAATACCGCTAATCATTTTTGAGTCGTGTCACAGCCAGTATTTATTGCAGGTTTCCTTCCCCCCTCTCAGCACTTCTTACTCCTTATGTAGGACACTCCTGGCATTCTCAGACTGTAAAACCAGAGAAGAAAATCACAGTCCTACACGGCAGCACTAGCACTTTGCTTCAGCTGTTCTCACTGACGAGTCAGCACCACAAGCCCTGACACAGTTTGTTACCCCAAAATTATATAAAACACCAATTTAAGAAGAGCTGACTCCTCTCTCTGGCTTCTGACATTGGACAGAAGCATTTCCCCCACAGTAAGCAGAGGGAAGTCTTAAGGAGGATGGAAAGATAACAGCTATGTCCTGTCCCCTTTAATAGCCGTCCAGAGGTCCAAGATGAGTATTACTATTGGGAGGGGAAAAAACCCAAACACTCCACAAAAAAACCCCAAAACATAACCCCCCCATACTACATCTGTCCTCGTCCCTGTGTTAAGTGTTACGTATATCCTAAGAGTAAAGCTTCCAGCCTGTTCTTCTCTTTACAATTAGTGCTGAAGAGCCAAGATGCTGTGCAGCGGTTCCAGCTGTAGAGATGCTTTGGCACTTCAGGTTTGGACTCATTCTCCATGGTGTCCGTGTAAAGCTAGCGGGTAACATTTGTGCTACCAGCGCCTGCAGAGATTTACATGACTGTAATAAATGACGGCTACATGAAATGCCTGTTCGTTAGCGATACCCAATAGCACTAACGCCTGCTTTCCCAGCAGAAAGCGAGAAGGGGCACTATGTGCTGGCAGAGCTGAAGCCTTCCTACCCAGGAGTCAGCGTTTGTGCGTCCACGGGCATTTTCTTGGGTTTAATTGCTATTACCTACCTACGCCACTGCTTGTGGTCAGCTGCGTGACCCTGCCGCCTGAGTATGGATCAAAGGATAAACCAACTGCAGGGCGAGTGCTTGCAGGTTCCCCCACTCCTGCGTTCCCAAACCCACTGTCACGAGGCTGAAGAGAGTTAAAAAAAATAGTTTGTTCTATGAACAACAGGATTTTTCTTTCCTTCTTGCATAAGCATTTTCCTCTGTTCCCCCAAACACTTCTCACCTGTTGAAGCTTCTCCTAAGCTGCACTAACTGTAGGACTTGATGCATCTGAAACCAGGACTGGATGACTGTCACCACGACACCTCTTCTGTACCAAAAAGCTAACTTAGCACTTCCTTGGATACGATCAGCTCCTCCCCTACAACTCTTAACTCCCCACAAAGCACTGAAGATACTGCAGTTCAATGTCCGAAAGCATTAGTCTTACATTTGATCCAGTATCTGTGTTAAAAATGGATTGAAAAAAAACTTATAAACCAGCTAAATCAGCAAGCATCTACAAATTAAAGAATATCTTTGAGATGTAAATACCTGCGCAGAGTGACTTCAGCCTCTTACAGCTGGATCACTGCAATTCCTGCTTCCCACACGTGCTCAACAAATCCTCCTTCTGTTGACAGCCACGCTACGTACAATGCTCCAACACATTCACGCTAACCTGGAACGCTCTCCCCAGAGTGAACGCAACGTCAGACTTCCCACAGATTTTAGTTTTCAATTTTCTTGTGTAAGTCCTGCCTTCCTGGCTTATTGAGTTTCAGTAGACGCCACCTGGAACTCCATTGCCCTTTGTTTAAAACTTGCTGTCATCTTAAACGTCGGCGTCTCTGCAACTGATTGACATTTCAGCTCAATTTTTGAGTAGTTATAAGCTCACAATCTTACCTTTGAAATCAGGCCAAATTCTAGCCAAAATACACATTGCTTGCCACTTCTGCCACTTTTACCAATAATCTTTTTTTTTTTTGTTTGCCTTTTTTTTTTTTAGCTTTTTATTTCGAACACAGCAAGAAACCAGAATTGAGGGAACACAAATTACCCTGTCCACAGCTGAAGGTGTGAACCGCATTACATAGAAGAAAAGATCTTTAAATGCATACATATGTATCTCTCAATGGTAGGTTTGGTGCTCCAGCAATAACAACGGTGGGATTTTTAGGGCAGCGACTGCTGAGATACACCAGCAAAGAGAAATCTTACCAACCACGCGTCAGCGGTACAGGTTCTGCCCTTCCTATTTTCTTTGGTCACGCTCGGAGAGCAGCGGTAGAACGGAGCATCGCGAACAAAGGCAGAAGTTCTGCTTCCAGGAAACCCTCACCTGCTGCTTCTCTCTTGAATAATGGTCCTTTCTCTGGTCAGCTTTAATTAAAATCTTCTACAGACACAAAAGAGGGGTCAGAATTTACTTAAGAAAGCAGAAATATTCACCTAAAAGGGACTTTGGAATGAAAAATGTATTAAAAGTTTGGGCACCAAACATGAAACGGACTTCTTCACTCCTTTCATTCCTCCTCATTCTCCTTAAAGTACATCGCAGAAGTTTTGCCCAGATTATTTTTTACAGCTTTCTTCAGAAGTGTATTTCACTGAAGTGTCTGAGCAGCCAGACTTTTCTGATAGAAAACTAAATTATTTTCACATTTACTGCTTTCTAAAGCTGGTCTTTATTTTATTTTAGTAGAAATATTCAAGAAAAAAAATCCCACCTCATTAAAGTAATGAAAGATTTTTCAGAATTGTTTTCTACTGAAATTGTTCAAACCAAACAATGAATAAATAAAATCTAGAAAACTAGATTTTTTTTTATTTTGTTTTTAAACTTTGCTTTTGCTGTCTTAGGGCTCTTTGAACTGGTTGCTTACTGCGGAGTGTGGGATGAGAAGGTTGTTTTATGCCTGATGATGGTGAAGGCTTTTTGCTGAAGCCTTCATCCCTTTGCTTTGTCAGGTCTCTTCTGACAAACACCACCCAAATCAGTCTTGTGTGCTCTGCAAACCAGGCAATTAATGTGACGAATAAATGGCACCAAAGCATATAAACATGCACACGTATATATACACATACACTTTTTTTTTTCCCTCAACCCAAGTAAACTTCAGCTTTTCTTTTCTGAACTGTCAGGAACTGCGACCTGATAACAGCTTGACATAACCAGTAAGAAATCTATCAGCCTCGAGGCTGGCTAGCAAAGTTAATTTATTTTTTAGTAATTGTATACCACCAGTGTTAGTTAGTGAAAAAAAAGGCTGAGACTTAGCTTTCCCCATAGTACATTTCAGAAATCCATACCAGAAAAAGAGAAAACATGCATATAAATATATATGATGCAGCTTAAATGTAAAAACTCAAAAACTCTGACAACCAACTTCCCCCAACCCCAGCTCAAACGTTTGCTCCGCGAAGACATACAAAAATCTCCAGTATCTTCGCTGTCATTAGTGGGATCACCATTACAGAAACTTTGTGGAGGATAAAGATGCAGATCAATGAAAGCATGGATTTAGAAAACTGAACAATTTGAAAAGGATTACCACAATAGACCAGCTAATGGAGGCCTAACACAGCTCTGAAAAGCAGAAGCATGCCTGATTTGCATTTATATCATTGTGCTTTTTGGCAATTTTTTATCCTTCCTTCATTACTCCAAAAGGCTGTATTTTATGAGTCTAAATAAAGAAATAATAAAATATGGCCATGTCGTGGTTTAGGCCCAGCCGGTAGCTGGGTGCCACGCGGCCGCTCACTCACCCCTCCCCCAGCGGGATGGAAGAGGAGAAGTCTAACAAAAGGCTTGGGTCGAGATAAGGGCAGGGAGAGATCACTCACTAATTACCGTCACGAGCAAAACAGGCTGAATGTAGAGAGGAGATTCATCTCATTTATTACTAGGCAAAACAGAGTAGAGCAGTGAGAAAATACAATCAAGTCTTAAAACACCTCCCCCCACCCCTCCCATCTTCCCGGGCTCAACTTCACTCCCAGCTTCAACCTCCTCCCCCTCAGCGGCACAAGGGGGCAGGGAATGGGGGTTGCGGTCAGTTCAGCACACATTGTCTCTGCCGCTTCTTCCTCCTCAGGGGGAGGACTCCTCCCAACATTCCCCTGCTCCAGCATGGAGTCTCTCCCACGGGCTACAGTCCTTCACGAACTGCTCCAGCGTGGGGTCTCTCCCACAGGGTGCAGACCTTCAGGAGCAGACTGCTCCAGCGTGGGGTCTCTCCCACAGGGTGCAGACCTTCAGGAGCAGACTGCTCCAGCGTGGGGTCTCTCCCACAGGGTGCGGACCTTCAGGAGCAGACTGCTCCAGCGTGGGGTCTCTCCCACAGGGTGCGGACCTTCAGGAGCAGACTGCTCCAGCGTGGGGTCTCTCCCACAGGGTGCGGACCTTCAGGAGCAGACTGCTCCAGCGTGGGGTCTCTCCCACAGGGTGCGGACCTTCAGGAGCAGACTGCTCCAGCGTGGGGTCTCTCCCACAGGGTGCGGACCTTCAGGAGCAAACTGCTCCAGCGTGGGGTCTCTCCCACAGGGTGCGGACCTTCAGGAGCAAACTGCTCCAGCGTGGGGTCTCTCCCACAGGGTCACAAGTCCTGCCAGCAAACCTGCCCTGGCATGGGCTCCCCTCTGCACAGGTCCACAGGTCCTGCCAGGAACTTGCTCCAACGTGGGCTTCCCACGGGCCACAGCCTCCTTCAGGTGCCTCCACCTGCTCCAGTGTGGGGTCCTCCACGGGCTGCAGGTGGAATCTCTACACCCCCTCATCCTTCCTCCATGGGCTGCAGGGGGACAGCCTGCTTCACCATGGCCTTCACCACGGGCTGCAGGGGGATCTCTGCTCTGGTGTGTGGAGCACCTCCTCCCCCTCCATCTGCACTGACCTTGGTGTCTGCAGAGTTTCTTACATCTTCTCGCTCCTCTCTCCGGCTGCAAAAGCTTCCTTTAACTCTTTTGTTTTCCTTCTTAACTATGTTATCACAGAGGCGCTGATGGGCTTGGCCTAGGCCAGGGGCAGGTCCATCTTGGAGCCGGCTGGCACTGGCTCTGTCAGACACAGGGGGAGCTTCTAGCAGCTTCTCACAGAAGCCACCCCTGTAGCCCCCCCCGCTACCAAAACCTTGCCACACAAAACCCAACACAGGCCATTAAATTATATTTAAAAATTAAAGAGAAAGATGCAGTGCCTGACAAAGGCTGTTTGCTTAAAGATCTGAGGATCTAAATAAAATTTAAAAGCTGAAAATAATCTCTGGAAGCTTTGTGGCATCTCCCAAGTACTCGCACAGATCAGGATCGTGGAAAAACAAAACTGAATTCCAACACAGCAGAAACAAAAGCGGGTTTTATTCTGAACAAAAGGGCTCTGTGGCTCCCTCGGAGGATGCTACAACTCTACCGATGGAGATGCGCGGGAGCGACGCTGCCATCCCTGCGTGCCAAACGGCCACTGGTGCCCTGCTGCTCCAAGGAATCATTTCATACAAGAGAGACGCTTCTGAAGTGTGTAACCAGGAAATATTCCTAACTACCCCCCTCTGCCTTATCCCCCCGGCAGCTCCCTGCCTGCCCTCGGGGTGCGTGGGATGTGCGGGCAGGGGTACCAGTGCCGCTGCTGGCACGAAACACGGGCGAGACAAAGTCTGCCGTACAGGACGCAATATCCGCTATCTCAAGGGAAAACGGTTTGCGGGTACCCAAACTATTGGGTCACTAAAGAAATATATAATGCCATCAGCTGCCCCATCCCCTGCCACAGCACCCAGCCCTAAAACTCTTCAAACGCAACCGCTGTGTCTTTATCGCTGCGGTCCTCACACTGAAGAGAGAGGAGGGCTTGTAGGTTTGCTCTGTTCACCTCAGCATCTCTCAATATAATGCAAGTTATTTTTTCCCCTTTCTATATTTTCTGAGAATATCTTCATAGATTTTTTTTTGGGGGAAAAAAAAAAATCCTTACCTTTTCTGGAAAGAGATATCAATTTAAGCTTTAAATTGTATACTTTTTGTTTCTTTGTTTTCCAGAGTCCTATAAGTCAAACAAGGTTTCTAGTAAAATGGAAAGACAGATCCATCTCTATGGCTCGGCTGCAATTTGGTATTTATATTGGATTCGAGTGAGCTCTGCTGTCGAACAGCTCACGCAGCCTCATAGCAACTTCTGTTCTAATACTAAAGGCTTTGCTGAATAAAGTATGATTTGAAATAAACTTTATGTGTTGATATTTTTAATTTAACATTGCATGGCTTATTTTCAAGATAGAAAGCATTTATCTACAAGATGGAAAAAATAAGCTTTTCAACCTTTTTTTCTTCTATCACACTTAAGGACTTTGCTGGTGTTAACCATCACAAGTGCTTAAAAAAGGTCTCTTGCTGCTACCAGCACATTAAGTGTTCAATAAAGCTGGAATTTAGTATCCTACTTTGGTGTATATATATTAAAAAAAGAGCATGGTAAAAATTTTTTCAACATTTAGGAAAAGCAGCTTATGTCATAGCACAAGAAAATATATGCGGATCTAAATCCATTGGGGGAAAAAAAAGGCATATGTATGAGGGCTGTGTCACCTAGCTAGTTATCTACATAATATTTTTTCTTTTTAAATTAAGAAAAAAATAAATTCCACCAAACCTGAGGTAGGTCAACAGTTACATACTGAACACTGAATTTTGTTATTTTGTCACTAAAAAGACTGAAAAATCATATATACAAGGAGTTGGGAGTCAAAGCAAAGTAGCCCATCATCATTTCTCACATATACATACACGTGTGTTTATAAATATATAAAAGAAAAACCCAAACATTTTAGCTTACCTAACTAGTGCCAACACTTAGCCACATGCTTTTGTGGGATGAAACTAGACACTCCAAGGTGGTTTTGTACTTCAGTGACTTCAATTTATTTTACTATCTTACGCCAGCAAGTCTTTCATCACATTTTGTTCCTTTCATGCCATAATATGTCACATCTTCAAAAATCCATCCCTGTTTGGAAGGATGCTGCTCACATACGCGGGGAGATGCTACTCTCTCTCGTAAATGAGCAGAGACCGCAGCGAGGTACAACGCGTTATCAGCTCACACGTTTAGTTTACAAGCCGCCGTATGAACGGTAACATTTAGCTCTGTGTGAAATGAGATAAAGTTACAAACCTATACAGGTCGAATGAAAGATATATAACCTGTCTACATCCAAACCGAACGTCGAGCTGCAACGTGACGGAACGGGAAGAGCACGCTCATTCCCTCCCTTGCTCCAGGCTGGGGGAAGAAGCTGCTTGGTGGAGCTGAAACCTGGTGAATGAGTTCCTGCACCTGGAGAACATGGTTTGGTTCCCACTCACTTGAGCTTACAGCACATCAGGTTTATTTTGTAAGATAAATAAGTCCTCAAATATCTAAAATATTATTTCTAAATTACCAAATTTCCATTATTTTTAGCTGAAGCCAATGGAGTCTGAATTACAGTTTTAATGCTCGGGATATTGTTCCATAAAAGTCCCTTCACACCAATATCTCATTTTATTTGTTGGAATACATCACGTCAACTAAGTTTTTGAAGGGAAGTTTTCTGAATGCCTTAAAAAAAAAAAGACAGAAAATTGAATATCTTCACAGTGTTAACACTTTGCTATTTGAGTTCTCAAAATTTGGAGAAAATGTATTTTCAGAAACACTAATACATGTTTCTGAAGTGAAATTAACGTCTTCAACCTTGCAGTTGCTCAGTAACATCTTTGTCATCTTCACTAAGACCAGGTCCCTGATTCACAAAAAAAATAATAAAATAAAATAAAAAAATAATCAGAGCAACACGCATGTTTCACAGAAATACATTTGAGAATAAAAAGCCTGCAGGATCCTGTGAAACAAAGTTTAGTTGAAAGCCTTGTGACTACTTTCTTGATAATAAATTGTAAATTACAGCAAAATACTATTAATATTATAAAAATACTATTAATAATATAAAAAAATAAAATGGCTATTGCAAGCGTATCAGCCAACCAGTTTTATAAACCTAGGAAACTCAGAAAAACATAATAAGAATCCAGACCTGCTAACAGAGGGTAGGAAGGCCAATTAATTTAATGACCGGTTGAGGTGTATTTCATGTTGTCCTATCAACAATATCTGAATTATTGCCTATACATTTAAAAAAAAAAAAAAAGAGTGCTCTTCCTGACCGAATATCCTAGATGTTCCATTCATCTCCCCTCAAAAGAAAAAAAAAAAAAAAGAAATTCTCACATATATAATACTGAGTTTAAGAAACAGATTTTTGTCAGCCGTTAGGCAACACATACTAGTCATGGCCTTGCTGCTAGCTAAAGGCATCACACCAGTGCACAGCAGTATCCATTTCATCTTCACGGTTTGGGTATGTACAATATATTGAGAAGGCATTCATCGCTTTACACCAGAACTGAGAAATAAACCAGAAATAAACCTCATTCAAGTCTCACGTCCCCATCTGCTCTGCTTAACTTCATCAGAAACCTGGAGTAGACTGTGTTTAAGTGTGATGAAAAAGGCAGAAGTTGATTAGGATAATTAGTGAACACCATTAATGTATGGCTTTGATATTGGCTTGCACCATAGATCTGCAACAGTTGCTCAAGAACCACATGGAATTAAAAAAAACCCAACACTAAATGTACTTTTCTGTAGTTTTTTCTCCTTCTACCTGCAAGCTACGGTATATTCAGATGACCAAGCTGATCTGAATAACCTTACACTGAATTAATTTTCAGTAAATGACTAATTGCTGGACCCAGTGAAAGAGGCGAGCTTTGACTCCGGGAACACGCAGGCTAAAGATGATGCACAAAAATTCAGTTAACGCCTATGTGCACAGCAGTGGTTTTATAGAAAGTCTTCCTATTAACTACATTTCAACGCCAGCCCACAGCATTGCCAGCTGGTTGAACAACAGTCATCCAAGGCTACTACAAGCAAGCTTCAGGTACACCAAAACAATTTGCTCGAAGGTGTTCCCTGACGTGGCAAATCCCACGGACAGATAAGAGTCGCAATCAGATGTTAGAAGTTACACTTATGGAACTGCCTGACCTGAAGCTGAAGAGAACCTAAGATTTCCGCAATGTTTATAAAGTCAACTAGCAACTCTGCTACAGGTTGGGATTTTCCATTTAAAATTTGTCAAGTGGCCTGATTTTATCCAAAGGCTTTGTGGTGATAGAGATTCAGCGAGATATATATTATTTACCTAGTCAGAACTAAGAGAGAAAAGGTCAAAGCTTGGCCAAAGCTCAGACTTAGTGGCATTTTCTAACGTAAGCACACAGCAGAGATAGCAAACCCCTTCTTGTGAGGTTTCTCTATGACGGAGCTCAGCTCACAAAATTTCAGGCGAATCTAACCAGAGCCTGACCTGCCATCGTTTTATTACAAACCCACACATCTGTGGGTTTACGCAAGGCTGACAATTATTAGGCTGCGATAATGGCCACTTGTTATTTATATTGCAAGAGAGTTTGAAGAGCGTGCTCTGCCAGGGGCTGTACGAAGGGGTAGGAAAATGCCACGGCAGCAAGGAGAACTCACAATGTAATTACTGCTGTTAGAACACCTCACGCACAGTATTGTTCGCAAATTAGCTTGATAGCCCAAACTTTTAATGACCTTTTAACTTGCGTGGGAATAATTTCTGCAGCAGCCCTTTTTAGTTTCTGTAATTAAAGTTATTTAAAAGTTTTAACTAGAAAGTACACTGAAGGCACATAAACTGATAAAGGGAAATGCAGCTTCAAGAGCTCTTTATTCCCCCTATGCAGAGCTCCCACTGTGTCAGAAAATTACAGAATGTCCATCTTTCAATTTGGCTCAGCAACAAAGGATTTCCACCTACTCACTCTATGCTTTTCATATTTTTATTTTTAAATCTGGGTGCTTTAATGGGGGAAAAAATAAAATACGCTGCTATGAATATGTGCCAGTATTAAATGGGAACGGAAAACTGAAAAAAAGTTTGGAGTACAAGGAAGCCAAGAAACCATACAGGGCCACTCCCCTGGTTCAAGTACTGAAGCATGTGTGTGCTCCAATCTTATTTTTTTTGAGTATTATGCTCCTCTAATTAGTTTTTAAGTACGGTATATTTGTTATGCCCATTTTTTAAATTGATTTGTGTATTGATTGCTTTCCATATAAAGATGATTGCTTTCCATATAAAGATCCATGTGCAAGTTTAACAGCAAATCGTTCTTTTGAATGGGCCAACAAAACATGTAAAGGACCAGGTTTTAAAGATACTGAAGCAATGAAAAAGAAAGGCAGGCGTCAGTCTAATTCCTTACGTGCACTGTGGGAATTAGGTACTCTTGTATCATGACGTTGGTATAGAAGTCACGCATCCTAAATATTTTTACAGAAGTGCTCCAAAGAACTAATTCTTGATGTCTTTATGATGCTCACTGTAGATGCTGACCGACCTTCAAACAATGTAGATTAATTCCAACCAGAAAACATTCTGAAAGATGAAGTTGCTAATTTAACTTAGTAAAAACAAAAAGCATCTATATTCAAAAGGAGAGCTTGATGTGACAATTGAAACATATCAAACTCATTAAAAAATATTTACTAATATAAATCATTATAAAATAATAAATCCATTACATTCTACTATGATCTACCTAAAACTTTTAGACAATTATAGTTCCCAAGGAGGGCAGGAGGTGAGACTGGACTGACTTTTTGGCTTTTAAACGTGTGTTTATGAATACTCCCTCTGGTTTCAACATTCTGCAAGCAAAAAGCTACCAGGGTAGTGTTTATAATAAAACATTATATTGTAAATCAAGCAACATTCATGCATACAGCACAAGAAAAGAATCCACCAAAACACCACACCACGAAAAACCAAAAGAAGAGTTTCAAAAGCCAAAGAGGCCATAAAACCTGTTCTTCACCGCGTGTGCTTGACCCATGGTTCACTGAACCGAAGTTCAATATGCCGCACAAAGGCGCGGTGTCAGGAAGCTCCATTTCAGAAGACAGCTGAAGGATGCTCGCACTGGTTTGTCTGCGCCTTTCCAACTCCAGAAATCATTCTCCACTTTAAATAACAATTACACAGCCTCACCATATATGTAATTAAACTGCATTCATTATAAGATTATTAGCCTATTAAAGCCATCAACCTCTCACTGATAAATAATCAGTGTAACTATGTGCACTTGCCTTGTGGTTATAATTATATAACGATAGGTAGTTTATTACTGCATGTCAACATCTTTGCAGTTGGTGGCAACCATTAAGAGGGTTAACGATGATATCCTTTCATTGGTTTCAGGCAATAACCTGTAATAACAAATATCAGGCAAGAGGGCTTTTGGCCTCACACTCAGAATTTTGGCCATTTCACTTTTGATTTAACAAACAAACAAAAAACCCCAATGCTAAGACATATCTTGGGTTGGCAGAGACATAACTGTATGAAAAGTTGCATTAAGGAGGGCACAGGAGCAGACTCTGCACTGGGTGGGGCGTACCAACCACTTCAGAAATGAGAGGAAGGCAGGACCTTGGAAGAATGCACTAACCTAAAAACATTATTTACTTACATGCCAGTACTATGCAAGAAATTTTCCATGGTCCACCTTAGATTTTGCAGGAGTATCATGGGCCACCACCCCAGGTGGGATTCTCACAACCCCACTCACACGTGGGCGGCAGAGGAAGCGATTACACTGTCATCCTGCTTGCACGAGGCCGTAGCAGATCACTGTGGCTGGGAAAAGCAGAGTTGAGTTTCATGAAGAAGAGATATGTGGTTTTCACGTTTGTTCCCTTCAGCAAAAATAAATCTTGCCATTGTTTCCTCAAAAATCTTGAGGGGAACAAACCCAGACTACAAAATAACACTTTGCAGCAGTCATTCAATCAGGAACTAAACCGTCTTCTCTGGTTTCAAGTACCTTCTGCTTCTACTAGAGATGTTCAACTCTGTGTAAATAATTATGTATCCACAGCACTTTTTTTTTCTAGTTAGAGGAAACATCAGACTGAAAAATTTTGATTTGAAGGTATCAAACAACATAATGTATCAACCAAGAAAAATTGCTATACTAATTCATGGTCTGTCCTCTAAGTCACTTCATATAAAATAATGCAATTGCAAGAGCGCCTTATCTTCATTTTGTTCTGAGCTTCTAACATTCCTATTTGATGCGCTAAAACTAGATCAGAAATGTAAAGTTAACTTCAGAGTATATTTAATTCCAGATGTGTACTCTACCTTCTTTTTACTAGACACCCTGGGCATCAGGAACTTTGACTGAAAAGGAGCACAAGAAACAGAGCATGGGGACTTTCAGAAAGATGAGAAACATTGTTGACTCTGCCTTTTGGGTGAAATTCGTTTCCATACAGAAGACCAACGTACCACTTAAACCTCACTTTGCTGGCATAGTTGGATTTAGAGGGGTCGCAAGCTTCGTGGTTTTCCCCCCTTGGAGAGCACTGGAACCTGATCTTGCCAAGATGATGCTCAGAGCATCTCAAAGGGGACATATTGACCAGACATAAAAAAAGGAAAAAAAAATAAATAAAATTTCTGACATTCACGTTCCCTCAGAAGGTCCCATGGAGGTTTCAGTGCTGAAATGACTCTGTGCGAGGCAGAGCCTGCCCCCCAATGCCAACCCCACGGAGAACCACGGGGCACAGCAGGGCCACCCAGCTCTGGGTTTCCCCCTCGAGCGGTGAGGATGGACCCATTGCAGCCACGTGCCAGGACCTCCCCACAGTCCCACTTCACATGTAAGAGATAACTATTCTCCTTTGAGCAATTCCAAAAGATGTTGCATCAGATTTTCTGCCATTCTTCAACAGAAAATAAAAAAAAATCCTACAGAATGGGAAAAATCCATTTAAGCACAGTGATTAAACCGGACAATGCCGGTCTATTAGTTAAACCAAAGAAAAAGATACAGAACTAGAGTATTAATCCCACCCCCAACTGTTTCTGATCACTGATTTTTAAGTCTCACATTCATTTACTTCACATATATAAGAAGCTTTCAGGTAATACAGTAATTCTTGGTCAAATGAAACACAAAAAAATTACCTCCATTTGTTACTTTGCCATGTTAATCTGCTTTGTTTCATTCCTGTTTCACCATGGTAACACTTCAGCCAATTGTCAACTTTTAAGAATGCAGACAAACACATCAAATAATTCATGCAGAGGTATAAGTCTGGTATAGTGGGTTTAGAACGCACGCAAAATATATGTATCATTTTTAAACAGGAGTTACGTGTTGCTTTTCTTTTGAGGCACTGGAAAACTACATGAAGTCCTAAGCAATGACATCAGTTTTCTGAACTTCGAAACAGCAGTTTTTCCATCACCTCAGAAACACACAGCAGAGTTGGAAATCTATAAAACATTCCCTAATCTCTTTTTATAATAAAATACTGTGGGCAGATAAAATGAAGCAACATGGCAACATATGGTAAAATCTAAAAATCGTGTCTGATCACTAACATTCAACCATGCATGCTGATCAAACTGGTAAGAGTTAATTATCCATTTCACATTACATAAATTGAACATTTTGGTCTAACAAAAGATAGAAAAAAAAAGTAATCACAATGCACTTGTCAGATACAGAAAATATTTTAGGGGTTTTGTTTAGATGATGGGGTCCTCTAAAAACGTTACAAGGCTTACTTAGCGAGACAGAGACCACGTGCCTACTTGAAAACTAAAACTGAATTTTCAGGATTACATCTCATGTTTTCAAATACAGGCTGTAGGCACAGTGCCACTCTATCTGCACTACAGCCCCCACATCCCACGCTAACTAGCTGTCAAGCTCAACATTTTTCCCCACTCATTGACTGGGGGATTTTTGTTACGTCCAGGAAATACCTCCCTATATATCTACCACATTTACAATTCAACTTTTTCTTTAAACACCTGTTAAAAGAACAAATATGGCAAAAGAAAGTACCTGCATACAAGAAATATAGATTAGTCCGCCAAAAAGACAGCCTTAAAATCCTATTTATTTTGGATTGAATAGTTTTTCAAACTGAACACAATGCGTCATTTCTTTTGAGCGATATCTCTGTGTTGGCCGATTTTGCCTTTTGATCATCCATAATATTGATAGAGCCATAGCACAGAAGGAAGGCTAAGAAGAGATCCCAAAAGTTTTTAACTGCTCCCTTTCTGAGCCATCATGGACTAATCCTCCTGTACCTCACCAGACCCAAATCTTTTCTATGCTTCCAAGACAGTTTATGAGATTTCTCACATTGTTCAAATTATCCCACCCAGTCAACTGAGATGACACAGAAACTCTGACAGAAACTCAAATAAAACTTATTGATAAGTTCACCTCTTTCCAGAGTTGTCATCTCCATTTTTATAGTTCCTCTGTCACCATCTACAGAGATACTTTAGGTGGCAGAACAGGTATTCTCACACAGGCTTTTGGTATGAGCCATCACATAAGTCAACATGCAAAGAAAGAAAAACACAGAACATCAATATTTATAGGTCTTGAAAGGCTACTGTCAGGTTTTTATTCCTTAATTTGATGCATGTTAAAGAAAATAATAAGCCAGAGAGAAAAGCAATAAAGAAAAGGAGAAGTTAAAGTGCTTAGAGAGATGAATTCTCAAAGCAAGACAATGAAGTGGCTGGAACACAGAGCTAAAGTGGTGGCAAATCTCCGCGAGATTATAAAAGAGCCTAGTGGACAGATGGATTGGGCAATCATTTGATACGAATCAGTTTAGAGCAAAGATAAAACAGAAGAGGAGAAAGGGAAATAGATGTTTCATGTCTGAAAGCAGCAAGTTTAGGAACAGGGAGTTACCAGCTGACTTTGCTATAACAACCGCTATCAAATTAATACAAGAGAGTGATATGCTTGAACAGGCAGGACACGCGACCTAAGAAATGAAATTCAGAAGATGCAAGAACGATCAATGCTGCTCCGTGGCAAGCCATTTAAAAGGCAAACGAGATGCAAGGAAGAGCAAGTGGTGGAAGAGTTAATGCACACATAGAGGAACCAACAGAAAAATGGGAAATAAAAAAAACCTGATAGACTTTATTCCTAGACAAACAAAATGATAGAGCTCACCTGCAATTAATAGCAGGCTGTATGCTGTTCAGCTTTGCCATGGCCTGTGTAAAATATCTAGGGAGGCAGCTACAATTCATACGAATCACCATCACTTTACTCGTTTGGTGTCAGCTGAGAATCTGGGACTGGGCTCGTGAAATGTCCTTTCAAAACCAGCAAACACCACCACCCAAACCCTTTGGAACATTCGACAACCTGATCTACATGTCTGCTTTGATTTTACCTTTGTAATACCCACCAAATAAGTCCAAGTTTTTGTAATTTCATTGCTGAATGGAACCAAATATTATAGTTTTATGCCTGCCAGCAATGGCTGTACTCAAATAGCTTTTCCCCACTTACGGGAACCAAATCAATCCAATAAACCTGCTGCAGTTTTCATGGTCCCTTATCAAGCAACATTTGGAAATGAAGACGTGGATGTCAGGCACAGGAAAATACGTTAATATTGGACAACTGACATTTCAAGCAGTCAAGGAAGTTCAGAGTTCCCGCTACCGCACCGACTGACAACACTTACTTTGCAGGTGATGGTACAGTTGTGATTTTAGAACACTGACCCAAATATGGAAAGACTAAGCAGTGCATGGGGACAAGTTATTTGTAACGATCCTCCTGCTCCACTGGGACGCCGGATGGCTGGATGCACAGCAATGCCTCTAAGCCCAGTAAGTCCAATTAAGTAAAATAATTTATATTTTGCACCAATTTTTTTTCTTACTGCATGCTCTGAGTACGATTGAAATGCTTCCTTCAGTACTGCCATCAGCCTTGTCATCACTTACACAATAATTGCACAGTGATTCTTACACAAATGCCAAGATGATATGTTGACTTTAAAATTTTTCTCCTAATCTTTAATGTATAGAGTGCACAACAATAAACTCTCATATTGTACAAATACTCAAAGAGAAAGAGAGATACAGTTATTCAAGGAGAGATTTTCCTAGCAGTTAACTAGTAGTCCTGTATACATGCCTACCTATATTTATTTCTCTCTATATGAACAACCTTATACTATTTTTTTTTTTTTTAAAAAGGAAAAAACCAACCCTGAAAACACATGGGCTGTAACTTCACTCTCTGAGACTGCAGTATTTAACTGTTAGGAAGTTTGTTTATAACGCTGTGATACAGATTGTCCATTAGTGTCTCTGAAATAGATACAAAGCTGAGATAGTAATAAGATTTTTATCCAAATCTCCCTGTAATTTAGTAACCTTATTTCCATCCACTGACGACTTCTCAAGGGGGAGTATGTGGGGTTTTTTCTCCCACTTTTTTTTTTTTTTTTAAAAACGGAGATCATCTGGAAAGACCACGAGAATTTCTTTAGGACTTCACAGACCGGGATTTGAACACTAGCTGTCACCCGCGCTATCTGGGGCCCTCCAGACACTTTATGTTGGAAAAACTCCCTGAGCCTGCCTGTGGATTCTGTAGAACAGCCACAAGTGAGCCAGACCTTCTCACGGGCTTGAATTACCGTTTCCAAAGACTTCAGGATTACTTTTTATATACATATATAGATACACACACACATATATTACTTTTCTGCTTCTAACAATTGGTTATTGAACTCAGTGAAAAAAGTTACTAAAAATCGCGCAAATTCAGCCTACAGGAGAAGCCCACTCCATTTCTGAGATGGCTTCGGCATTTCTCCGGCCAGTGACAGACTTTAAGTAAAATGAAGGCAAGTTACTGTCATTAGCACTAACGTTAACTTAAGTATCTGACAGACGTGAAAACAAAGAGGTTACAAGAGCTCTTGGCTAGCTACTTGCCAGGAGAAACGTTTGTGAATATTAGAAGAAACGGCCTGTAACTTAGAAGTTTTCAGCATCTGGCTACCCTCTTCCTTACTCCAAGCCTATTATTTGCAGGCAATGGCTTGCTACAGGTTTGGAGCCAAGTATTTTAATACCGTGCATTGACATTGTCAAAAGCAAGCAGATAAGGATAACACTCCATTGGCATTTGAGAAATGGGCGCATGTTTGCTCCATTTCACTCGCTATGCAGTGTCTGGCTCCACGGCTATTCCCACTGAACAGACTGTTCCAGGGGCAAATCCATGTTAGAATTTGTTCCTTTATAAGTATGCACGTTATCAATCAGTAGTTAATGCACTAACCTTTTTATTAGATTTCTAAAAACGTTTCCTGACTTTCATTCCCTGGAGACTAGTGACAAAATACCAAAGCCATCTCTCCACTTTTACCACCCTTAACCTCAACGCAGAGTCTCTGCCATATCCTCTAAATACATACATCATTTCTCTGCAGGCCTCCGTAATCCCTTACCAATAACATCCCCATGTCTCTTATTTCATTTTGTACATCCTTTCAGTAAACTCTTGATGTTTTAAATCCCCAATCACTCTTCTCATTCAGCCACATCTCACTTATTCCAATAATTTCATATTTATGCTAAAACATTTGTAATTCCCATTCAACAATCTTATTATATAAGACATGCAGCTTTTCGCTCTTAGCTCTCCTTTGATTTACATTCTTACTAGAGGTATCTTCCACCGAACATTGTTAACCAGTGGATAAATTACCTTGGGATTTAGGCAGTACCATCTAAATCTCTCTCCACCCTCATTACTTCAGCTAACAAAATATGGATAGTAATTTTCCAGTTTAGAATTCAGCTGATTTTCTCCTGAGCTTGTGAAAGATAACCCCTTTCCAAATATTATTCTGCTTTTTTAGTGTATTCTGTTTTCTTGTTTCATTTCGGGTTTTTTGTTGGGTTTTGTTGTTTGTTTGGGTTTTTTTTTAAATAAAAATTTTGTTACCTTAAAATGTTTTCCTGACCCAACCCAGTGAGCAGAAAGGCAGCCTTACACAACTGTGTTCTCCTTTAAAAAAAAAAAAAAAACAAAAACAAAAACCCAAAACCAAACCCCAGATCATTGAAGCATCCAGATTTAGACACCCAAGCATTAAAACCCCAGTTAAAAGTTTCCTGCCTGCTGCCCAGAAGGGTCAGGGAGGAACGGCTGCCATGGAAAGGCTCCCGTAGCAGTCTTCGGCCATCGCTGCTGGGACAGCGGGGACGGCACCTGGAGGCAGGGCTCTCCGCGCTCTCCGCGGCATCAGGCACCAGCTGAGCACTGCCCAGAGTGCTCCGGGGAGCCTTCAGCTCAGCCCTCCCCAAAACCATGCCCTGCCTGGGGCTGGAGAAACATCTACAGCATCTCCTCTGTGCTTCCATGCAGGAACGTCGTGGTTAACGGGTTCAGAGGAAGGCCCCAGGGAACAGCTCAGGTTCTCTTTTGCTGAGCTGAAATTGGAGAAAGAACCCAGGAACCCGAGAGCATTTTCCAGCTCTGCTCTTGCTATGCATCCACCACTCCGTGTATCAATCACACAAAGCCTCTAACAGAAATTTCCATCTGTACTCCCTAAAAGCACTGCTAAGCACATCCTGCTTACACAACCATTTCACCCAACGACGCAGTGTTTAACAGATTTAATAAGCACCTTATTTTAAAACCGGCTACCTTGCAATATTGTAACAAATTCAATTAAAAAGAAAGAGCTTGCAAGCATGTTTTAGGACATGATTAGTAAACAAATAACCTTACCTAATACAGGGTTTCAGCAGAAGAACATCAGTAGGAGATATCTTGCATGTACATCCCTTGTTTGATTTATTTCCGCTGTAGCTATATCTTTTTCTCTAAAGCCCTGAAAGAGCTGTTCTCTGAAAAGGACCCATCAAATATCCATTCACTGAAGAAAGAAAAAAAAAAAACCTACCAAAAAAAAGTCTAAGGCTTAAACACAGTTATCCACTTACAAAAAAATAAAACCCAGGCCAAGAGGAACCCTTTTGTGTGCCTTCCTATGTTGCTTCCTCTAAGCTTGTGGTGATGCTCCAGCCCCTTTTCCTCAGGTGAACAAGATCAGCAGGGATTTTCCTGATTGGAGATTAGTGCAAACCTGAGGGCCAGGCTGTTACTCACACTGAGCAGTGATTTACGTTATGGGTAACCTTATTGCCCTGCAGTTAACAGAGCTGTTTTGGAGAACACAGCTCCTGTTGGGTGCACAGGACTTCTCACCTTCCCAACGGGGTATTTCATGTCCATGGATAAGACATAACGAGTTGTGTAGCGGGCAAACCCAAGAAGCCACGCTTTTCCAAACGAGTTACAGAAAACTATCCCTGAAATTTAAATTCCGATTTCAATTGCAAGTATAGAGAAGGTCAAGCAACTAATTTGGAAGGTGCAGTGTGATTTGAATAAGGAAAGCATGACAGCTAACCCTTCAGGAGCAGTAGTTCACCTACAATGAATTAGATTTTAAATTGAATTTTAAAATAATATCAAAGATACTGTGATCCAATGTGCCTGACCACTGTAGGGTTAAGGCTAAAAATAATGTTGGTTCAAAGAAATACAGTAATTATATTAATTTCTTTATTACTTGCAGCAATAATTATGTCATTCTAAAAGTTATCAATTTTATCCTACTGGATTAAAATTCTCACTGCGCATTTGAAGAAGGTGGTGTCATAGGCACATAAAATTGGTTTAAGTGCAGTCCAGCAAAACACTTCGGGCAGCAGTAATGGAAAAGGCTCCGGCCGCACCACTTCAATTAGCTACACGCATGATCAAAACGTTCCGATTTTCGATAAAGGACTCTGCGCTCTAACGTGGTTTCCTCTAAAACGTGACATCTCAAATCATCTCGTGACGCATGGAATGAAAATACCGTACAAGTATTTCTCTGGCCCCTCTGACCTTTCTCAGATCATTTGGACACCTAAAAATTCCCTGCCGTTACGGTGGCACGGCACAGCCACGCTGCCCTTCATCGCCCCTGAACACCTCCCGTGGATTTTGGCCTTTTGTACCGCAGCAGCAGCAAGGCTTTTGGAGAACATTTTTTGACCTGTGTGATCTTTAACCGCAAATAGCGGATGTGCTGCGGACCTTACACAGACTCAGCGTATATTATCCAGTTGCTGCAACTCTTGAGCGTGCCACGACTTGGTGTGCAAGCTGGTCCCGAGTCCTTTTTCACCTGCTAGGAATCCCAGAGACGGGCTGGCACAGCAGCAAAACTGGCCGAAAAGAGTCACAAATCTCTCTATCATTTATTTCAACACACCGTGAGAGCAGAAGAGTTAAAAGTAATGCTGGAGGATTTCAAATGAGTGGTCAAAATGCTGGAAGTGTTTGAAGATGGAGCTGAGCAAACATTTACTCTTTCGCAAGCTAACACCGAAATCCTGCTGGGGTTTTGAACTGCCTGTTTAGAGCCAGGGAAAATTTATTTCTGTAACACATAAGACGCACAGGTTTTTTGTTAATTCAGGTTTCTCCTTCTATTCCAATTCTTCTCACCTAATTTTTGATACAATAATAAAATACAGAGATGACAACAGAGACTGTAGTTTCTGATTTAGAGTAAATTGAAATGGTTCAAACGTCTTTTTTCTCATGACTTTCATAAAAAATGGACGTGTTCATGGCAAAAATAAACCTTAACTGATTTTGTGACTACTCTGGTTTTTTCCTTTCCTGATTGTACAGCTAATCAAAATGTTCTCATACTACCAGAATCATCTTCTTTTCCATAACATGATTTAATTAATTTATAGCTCAGCTTTTTGTAAACAAGGCACATAGAGTTTTCCGTATTGAGTCAGTTTGACTCGAGTGGCTTGAGAGTTCATGACTTAGCTGCTACGGGAGAAGCATGAAGAAACGTGGGAAGGAAATCTCATTAATGTTAATGGAGTTACACTCAGTTGCAGAAACATTCAGTGTGACCAAATTCTGCACCATTATTTCTGTAAGGTAAACATGATTTTTTTTCTCAATATGGCAAACTTTGAAAAACGCTCATGGTTGGTAAAATTCATCTGATTACAGAAACTCTGAGCTGTGAAAACTGCTTAAACAGCTTTTGAATTTCTCTGTAGAACTACCTAATGAATGAGCCTATAGGTTTCAAAAGATAAGCAAAATAAAGATCTTAGTGCTGTAGCTGATAAAGGGAGGCAACGGCTATAACTATGCCGTCATTGTCCATTAAAACACCAAATACGGCATGAGGGTGCTGTATTTTGATAGCATAATGCAGCTTTTCTTAGAGCTAATGCTGCTCTCGGGGGTAACTTTTTGCAATGTTTGCTAGAGCTGCTCATCCATCTGAAGCAAAGCTTCCTCACCAAAGTGGCCCTCCTTATCTCACTTGGTATGCTCAGCGACGGGACTCACTGCTTAACTGTAGCTGTGAAGTGTACAAGCAACTTTGTCAAGAAAAACAAAGCAAATTTCTGCAATATTTACTTCTCAAGAATTGTTCAGTTTGGGGGTTTTTTTCCCTCTTTAATGGGATTGGAATCAATGGCCTTTCACATACCTACTAGTCTGAAAGCCTCAACGTTTCCTTCAGCTGCTTGGGCTCATCAGAGCTCTGCTGTGGCATTCTTCGTCTGGAAGCCCACACCATTATCCCCGTCACACTGTAAGGTCTTATCACCATCTAATAATACCGATCAGATTTGGGCTTCGTATTTCACAAAAGACTTCCAGAGAACAACGTACTTTTGGGGAATGAAGTTAGGATCATCCTTCAGGAAGCAGCAGAACCAGTAATAACATAGAGGCCCATTTTCTAAGACAACACTATGCCTTCCAAACCCAACGTGCCCCAACGAGAGCAGCGCAGATCATGCACTTGGGGACACTTATTGCAGGAAGTAAATAGGAAAGTCGACCAAGAAGCCAATGGGTCTCCTAAACTTCAGTGCTTCATCTTGCAGCCTGCTGTCGCAGCTAATGTTGGCCATATACCATCAAATGCAAATTTATGCAAAAGCCTCAGTCAGGGAGGCTAAGTGGATACAAATGCTGACTCAGCAAGTGGGCTTGTCAAAGACACCCAGCAACTGAAGTCTGACAACTAATTGCTTAAGTCCTGGTTCTGTGTACATGACTTTAATTACTTGGGATTTTGCCTGCATGTGCTGTGATTGGTCTTGGAAGGCTTCGGAACTCCATTTTATTGCAGCATATATGAAAAAGATTAAATGGTCTTGAACATCCCGCTATAAAATGAAGAGCTCCAGATATTTCCTGAGGCTAGTTTTGATGGGTTAGTTAAGAACCATGATGCTTAGATTTTGTTCTTTGATCAAACATCATTCATCTAGCTGTTAAAATAAGGAAACTTGGCATTTCTTGCCTTCTGGTCATTGAAACTGGCTGTCAGGATACCTGTGCCATTTGCTTTATTGTCATGTAGCTGCTGACACAGCAGAATAACACTGTTATGAAGGATTTAGCAAGGGAACATTTGCAATTGTCTGTGAGATATGTCTTGTCTGCTCCTAGGGTTATATAAGGTTTTTTCGTATCTATGTATATATGTCCTGAGACCCTCTTATCCCATTAGATGGGTTGCTGTAAGATGCTTGAAGAGAGGGATGGCGATGACCCAGTTAATGAACTGACTGCTTCCAGGAGGGAGGGAGGTTAGGTTGGGGAGACCCAAACTCTTGAAAGAAAGACTTAATCTACCTTTTACCCACAGACTCAGCTTATGCGGGATGATTTTGCCTGGATAGCTGGTTCCTTTGCTTGAGCTTTCCTTTTGCCACCTGTAAAATGATACCAACTTTCTTTGCCAAGTCTTTGAGCTCTAGGGCAAAACAACAATGAAACACAGAGCAAATACCCCTCCTTTCGCACGGCATCGGTGATAGTTACGAGGAAGGGGGTTTTCATTTTCCGATCATGGATGATGAAATTGCTCTAGTTATTTTAAAGCATGAATCTATTCTAAACGTTAAACTCTTGTGTAGAATGTCAGTTCGTCACTTCTGAGGCTGCCTTCCTCGTACTACGGCTTAGCTTGTATTAGATTATGGAAAGAGTGATTGTTGCAGTGATGTGACTGATGAGCTGTATCAGCACTTACTGGGTAATATTTAACCTATTTCAGAACATCTGTCCGGTTAATGTGGTTTGCAAGAAAGCTTTCTGTCTTCTCAAGAATGCAATATCTCCCCAATTAATAAAAGGGAACTAATTTTAGAATGGTTGAAATGAACAATTAGAACACCCATAAAGGCGTTTTTGTATGTGGCATTAAATATAGCATGAATTAATTTGCTGGAGTGGTTAAACTGTACGTGACAGGATTTCAGTGGGAAAAAAATTAGTGTAATGCAAATAAAAATCTAATCAGAAGAGTGAGAATAAAGCACAATTTATGGTTAGGGACTGTGTTCGCCACACACGTTTTTGCAAACTGTGTATTTGCAAAAGGGGTCTTAATTAAATATACTATATAAATTGGACCAGTAGAGGGATTATTGTTCGTCACATAAAAACATGTTTAAATGAATTGAAACTCATTAAAAAGCTGTATAATTGCAGTTAACTAGCAGAAAAAAAGGGGAGAGTCTGGACATAAAGAACAGGATGTTAAAAAAAAAAAACCAGAAATACAGTGTCTGTGACTGGACAGAAAGGAAAAAAAATAGGTCAAGGGAGCAGGAAAACGAGCCCATAGAGGGTCAGTATGATGAAGTATACCAGCAAGAAAGCACAACCGAATATCTTGTTAGTGGGAAGTGTGCCCGAACAGGAGGGTTATGTGTCTGGGATTTTTCTTAAAGCGTCACTATATTATTCTGCATGCATTTAGTGTATTATTTATCTCCCTTGGCACATAACACTGAAGGATAACAGCCTGACCATTAGCAACGAAGAGCCTATAGCACTGGGCAGGAGGCTGTGCTCAATGACCTCCTGAGGTCCCTTCCAACCTCAATTATTTTGTGATCCTGCACATGCCAGCAGTGCCTCCTTCCCTGGTTGATCTGAACTGAGCCGGGGGAACACCTGCTCAGAGATGCTCAGCCACCCCTGCTGATGAGACACAGGCCAACTTTGGTCTAGGACGTGGTCATGCTTGTCCATGAAGGAAGGATGACTTCTTCAGCCTAACACCAAAAGCAGAAGACCTTCATGCCAATCTGTAGAGGAAGAAAGAGTCATAGCATAGCGGTTACCTAAGCATGTATGAAATCAGAGATCCCGCTACTCTTACTGCTGTTTTTACCCCAGCTGCTATCACCTATGTTACCACCAACGACAAGGCCCTATGTTTGTAGGCACTGTAAAAACACATCTAAAGAGATGGCCTCACCGAGTAAGCTACCATCTAAATAACACGTCCAATTGTACTCCACTATGCACCATGAAGAGACCGGGGCTACTTCAGATAGCAGAAACACGCTGGCCTCAGGAGCCCAGGTTCCCGTGCCGGGTAGTGTACCTGCTTTCTCAGCAGACTGGATTATAGACTTAACATAAATTGCAACACATGGTACATGGCAGCTCTGTGTTAAATGCACCAAAATAAAAATAATAGTTGCCTTTTGCAAAGGTTTCTCTAGCACCACCGTAGGGCTTGCGTGTGAATGGCACTTAGAACAGCTCTCAAGGTCACAGTAAGCTTCCTGCCTCCCTGGCAAAGATGAATTTGAGTTCTGTTCGTGCTTCAAACTCATTTTTCCCTTAGTTAACTTCATGCTTTTACTTAGTTCTATCTTTCTGGTCCAGCAGCCAATTCCAAATTTAATAAAACTTCTCATGTAGATCTTATTTTCTTCTATTTATCTACATTACCGAATTTCTCTGCCTCTTCTTCCCTTTTTCTGAGACCCAGCACCACGTTTCAATATTATTAGAATACAACTCATTTGAAATTCATGCCTTCAGGCAACACAGTTCTCAATATTGTGAAAAACATCCTGGAGTGGATTACCAAGTGCAGTAGGTTGACCTTGGCTGGACACCAGGTGCCCCCCAAAGCCACTCTACCACCACCCCCATCTCATCTGGACAGCGGAGAGAAAATATAACAAAAGGCTCGTGGGTCGAGATAAGGATAGGGAGATCACTCAGCAATTTCCATCATGGACAAAACACACTCTACTTAGGGAAATTAGTTTAATTTACTAACAATCAAATCAGAGTAGGATAATGAGAAATAAAACCAAACCTTAAAACACCTCCCCCCACCCCTCCCTTCTCCTCAGGCCCAACTTCACTCCCCATTTCTCTCCCTCCTCCCCCCCAGCGGCACAGGGGGACGGTGAATGGGGGTTACGGTCAGTTCATCACACGGTGTCTCTGCCGCTCCTTCCTCCTCAGGGGAGGACTCCTCACACTCTGCCGCTGCTCCAGCCTGGGGGCCCTCCCACAGCAGACAGTCCTCCACCAACTTCTCCAACATGAGTCCTTCCCACGGGCTGAAGTTCTTCAAAACTGCTCCAATGTGGGGCTCTCCCACGGGGTGCAGACATTCAGGAACGAACTGCTCCAGCATGGGTCCCCCCATGGGGTCACAAGTCCTGCCAGCAAACCTGCTCTGGCGTGGGCTCCTCTCACCACAGGGCCACGGGTCCTGCCCAGAGCCTGCTCCAGCGTGGGCTTCCCATAGGGCCACAGCCTCCTTTGGGCATCCACTTGCTCCAGCATAGGGTCCTCCTTGGGCTGCGGGTGGATATCTGCTCCACCATTAAACTCCATGGCCTGCAGGTGGATATCTGCTCCACCATCATCCTCCATGGGCTGCAGGGGGACAGCCTGCCTCACCATGGTCTTCTCCATGGGCTGCAGGGGAATTCCTGCTCCAGCGCCTGGAGCACCTCCTCCCCTTCCTTCTGCACTGACCTTGGTGTCTGCAGAGTTGTTTCTCTTATATCTTCTCACTCATCTCTCTGGCTACAGTTGATCTTGGTAGATTTTTTTTCCCCTTCTTAACTGTTATCTCAGAGCTGCTACCACCATTGCTGATTGGCTTGGTCTTAGCCAGTGGTGGGTCTGTCTTGGAGCCGGCTGGCATTGGCTCTGTTGGACGTGGGGGAAGCTTCTGGCAGCTTCTCACAGAAGCCATGCCTGTAGCCCTTCCACTACCAAAACCTTGCCACACAAACCCAACACACCAAGACAAACTGTCACATTTCCTCTGATCTGCAGCACAGAATCAAACATCTTCAGCAATCTTTACTTTGATGTTTCAAAGATACTTGACTTTCCTGGAGACTCCAACTAGCAATGAGAATTCCTGGGTTAAAAGGACCTTCTCGTAGTTCTGCCTCAACACTCATCTCTCTCTGCTCTCATCCTGCAGTCTGGTTCTTGTATTTCTCAACCAATATATTCCACAGTGCTGCACAGGTACTGCCTGGGATCCAACAAGAAGAGCTGTGCAGGACTACTTCCCGATTTGATCATAGAGATGGCAAGACTTTTGCCTTTCATTTTGGGGGATCTCAGGTCTGAACCATGAGCGGTTCTCTACACGCAGTTCACCAAGCCGCAGTGATTTTTCCCTCCTTGCTGCCAGCCTGCCTGTTATTATTAAGTCTCCCCTGGAGGATGGACTCCGAGCCATGTGGCACTTCAGCAGAGGACATCAATTGAGGTAGATACAACAGTACTTACACTGAATTTATGAATCTGGGAGTCTATTTCTCATTACAGCTCACAGTAAATCATCCTCCTCTTGCTTTAGCTTGGAAATTGCTTCAGCTGCTGCCTTTATTTCCATTCTTTTACAAATATATATATTTATATAAAAAAATCTTTCAGAAGAAGCTGTACAAGTTAAAATAAAATGAGCTGTGCTTTAAAAAAAAAAAAAAAAAGAAAAGATTTGCAAGAGGCTCTAGGATCTTTGCATTTGGAACACAAGACACAGCCCCCCCCCCCCCCGCCCCGATTTTTCCTGAGTAATCTCAAACTTATTTATTTCTCTTTACGAAGCTAGGAAGTTGATTTGGACAGGCTGGTGGCTGTGATTGTCTATTAAAAAAAGATAGCTTCATATTTGAGAAAGAATGACCTCTCTGACCTAGCATAGCTTCTAATCGCGCTTTAGTGTTAGCAGAGCTGATCTGAGAGTGGCTCATTGAGAGGGAAACTGGGGTAACGGGAGCACCGGGCAATGCTCGTGATTCCCACCTAGGCTAGCACTGGCCCGCTATTATTGTGAATATAAAGGAAGCCACTTGCTCTACAGAACAGCTTATCAGACTGATTTTTAACACTTTTGGACAACCTGGAAGCAGAAACCTAAAAAAATCAAAATATCATCAAATCATAATGGTTGCTTTAATTTCCTTTTATAAAAGGGAAACTTAAGTGGAAATGTGTTCAGGCAAGTACCGCTCGCTCCTCTTTTGTGTATTCCTTGTCACTGCCAGGCAGAAAATCTGTAAGTCGCCAGGCTTACGCCTCTTCTGTACCAAAAGGAACCAAAGATTATCAAAGATTGTCAACTAATTTCCATAGCATGGAGCCAGATTTGCTTCTCTCCTTACTGTGTACTTTTCTGAAGTGAGAGCAGTTGTACAAGTCCATGTACCCATCTCCTTTTTGCTTGTAGCAAACACACATGCAAAAGGACATCCGAGCACTCATTATTTTACGTACGTGCAGGTCCTACAGAAAGGGCATTACACGTGCATGGGAACTGTTATCCAGAGACCTAGTTACCAAAGCGCACAGATATTAACCTTATTTTGCATGCACAATTGAACTCATAAATGATTTCCCAAGCATCACTTTGCACTGAGATCTTGCCCTCTACTTTAAAAACTGTTTTGTTCTATATGACAAGGGAAGTACCCGCTTACCTCAAATGTCCTTCCTTTCCAACAGCCAACATAGAATTCAGCAGCTGAATTTGGAACAAGACTTTTAATAGCTCTCCATTTTCAGCCTTGCTTGCACTTTGGATGGGAAAAAGCATGCTGTCTATAAAAGCAATCGTTCTAGTCACACCAGCACGAGCCTTTGTCGAAATAGTGCTAAGAGGGAAGGAAATTGGAAAAGCAAGGCTGGAGAGTATAATCCTATTTAAAAATGACTTTAAAATTTCTATGGGTCACCAAAAATAAAAAAAAAAATAAAAAAAGGAGAAAGAAAGAAAAAAACTTCTTCACAAGCTCTTTCTACTTTATGTGAAAAAATCTTGCTAGTCTTCATCTCAGTTCTGTCTGTGTCTTTTAAGCATTCCTGCTTTAAAGAGATAATAATTTGTTCATATCCCAAAGACAGTTCCTTGGCTCCTTCCTCACGATTATTTCCAACTGTCTGTCCTCTATTTCTTTTCTAGGTGATGGAGAGTGACCTCTTGGCCCCGAGGAGTGTCACCTTTACAAAAGGACCACAGCTTCAGCAGAGACTTTTTCCAACAGTAACGGTGTTGTTTCACACCTCAGCACCGGTCAGTAAACATGCCTCACCTGCCCTCGCTCTGTGAAGGCTGCATGTGGTCAAGGTCCGACAAACTCAGGTTGCCGCCAGGTAACAAACCATCGTCCTTCACATCCCATGAGGCTGGAGAAGCTGTTATGCAGTTTTCAAACCGTAGCTGAGACACAATGCAAATGCTAAAGAGGATAAAGACTCAAGGTAAATGGTAATACACAGAGATGAACCCAAGTGAACCCAAGACAGAGAAGGAAGAAATCCCACCATGAACATCACTGAAACAGCCCTTCCCATCACTCTTCACAAAGACTGAAGCTGTTGACATTTGGATCCAGAAGGATGTTGGAGGAGTGTGACACCACAGAAAGTTTTCTTACATAAAAACTTTATTATCAATAAGGCTTTCCTGTATTAATTTTAAGTGCTAGCATTATTGTAACTGGACTAATATTAGTTGTATCTTGAAACACAGGATGGACATAATATATTGCTGAAGTCAACACTGGTTCCCTCCAACCACCTCTGCAAATAACAACAGAAGACACAAAGAGATGAAAAATGTTGTTTGAGTTTAATTATTTACCCCCTGGCAGTAAATATCTACCGTGTTGTATAACCTCCACAGTAGACCAAGTAAGGGGAAATGTTACCATAAGACAATGACAGTAAGAAAATTATATTGGACACAAAACAAATAAATTGTTCGGCCTATCCTACAGACTATGAGCTTTCAAATGATGACGGCTGGTTAGCCATGGGATATCGACATATCCATGACAGTTGAGGTCTTTTATTAGATGTGGTAAAATTAGAGGTTACAGGTGAAGAGTGATACAATGAGCTATTCACTGATCATACAGAAAGTTGATGGAAAGATTTTTCATGTATCGATTGTAGAATGGGATACTTAACATTTTGAGTGCTATTTGATGACGTTCATGAGATGATAATGACTTTGTGTCAGTAATGACCTAGACTGGATTTGGAATGGTGACCTAGAGGTAAAAAACTTTATAAGGCATTACTGTTACCTAAGACGTTGCCATCAAGCTTCACAGCCACTTAAGGTCCTTCCTTTAGACATTTATCTGCATTATTAGGAGTCCTTCACTTTGCACAGTGGTTGCAAAAGAGAATAGAATTAGTCTCACTATATTAAAACTGCCTTTGAGTTAAACAGGAGCAGATCATAGAATCCCACACTGGTTTGGGTGGGAAGGGACCTCCCAGCCCATCCAGTGCCACCCCTGCCATGGTCAGGGACACCCTCCACTTGCCCAGGTTGCCCAAAGCCCCATCCAACCTGGCCTTGAACACTGCCAGGGAGCCAGGGGCAGCCACAGCTTCTCTGGGCACCCTGTGCCAGGGCCTCAGCACCCTCACAGGGAAGAATTTCTTCCTTCAGATCTCATCCCAATCTCCCCTCCTGCAGCTTCAGGCCATTCCCCCATGTCCTGTCACTCCCTGTCCTTGTCACCAGCCCCTCTCCAGCTTTCCTGTAGGCCACTCTAGTTACTGGAAGGTGCTCTAAGGTCTCCCCAGAGCCTTCTTTTCTCCAGGCTGAACAACCCCAACTCTCTCAGCCAATGATGAACATATCTATCATTCCTTTCTCCTTACCCTCCTCTATGCCTTCCATTTTCTGTAACCTTGCTCCATGCCCTGCAGAGCAGAGCTGATGAAGTGACCCCTCAAGATGACATATTTTATGATCTGCTCTACTTGCACCTTTTGTTGCTGACGGTATGGGAAGTAAAATTAAGAATGTGGTCTAATTAAATCTCTGTATTATTACATTAATAAGGTGGGGAAATCTCTGGCAAGAGCAAATAAAAAAACAACCTCCAGTGATCTGCTGGCTAGAACGGAAGAGGTATAAGATGAGATGAGTCCTCTTGCTCCAGAAGAAACTTTTTTTACCCAGTCTTCTCCTCGGGACTCAGCAACTTTTCTTTGTACCACAAAACTAAACCTGGCAATTTGGAAGTAAATGCCTGTAGGCTGTGACACCCTAAGCCATCCTAAGAAAGTGAAAGCCACAATCTCACTTGGGTTTACTCCTCTTCAGGACATCCTTAATGTTAATTCCCGTTCTGGTTTACTCAGGGACTGCCTGGAGAGTTACAGACTGGTCTGCTTTACTCTGTTTAAAACCACTAATGCAATTGGAAGCAATACCCAAAGCACGTGTTGGGGAACCTGACTCTTCTTCCTGGCTTTTGAAAATGCTCGCAGAACTACTGTCAGAGGCTGGTTTTGGTTTTGTATAAGTATGTAGATGAGACTGCTGACTTTATTTAGATGTTACACATCAGTTGGCCATCTGGCCTCTCCCAGAATAACACAAGAACAAATTTTTAAATCATTAGAAATATTAAAATCATAAAAGCAATAACATTTATTAATTATTATCAAGGACAAGTCTGAGTCATTCTTACTCTCCTTCTTGATTTTTTGAAATGTATTAAAAATTAAAACCAGTTTTTATTAAAGATATTATTGGATGTACAATTTTAAGTAGATGCAAGAATTTTGATACATGAAAGAAAAGGTAATAATCACCTTATCTAATGAAAAATAATTAAAAATAAATCTTGACTGAAAAGTGCTGCCATATCATCTTCTTGACCAGTTCTAATTTTTAGGATTAAAAATATCACATAATTATCACCTAATACTTTATGTAACCTTCCGTGTTAAACATTAGCTGAAACGGTAGCTGCGAGCGAAGGTCTGTTGGTAATAATACTCCCGTAAGATCACGGAATTGCACAGAATATAGCTACTGCCACACATTCTCCTTCAGGGCAGGTGTGAATTGAGCCATGCTATTGTGATAAACATGTTGACAGTAAAATCACTTGTGAAAGAAGAAAACTATTCATATTTTTTGAAGTGTACTAAAATAGAGAGATTTTTCTCATTTCCCAAATGGTAGCTTCTTACACAATTGCTATGGCAGCAGTATTATTTCTCATTTAATAGATTGTGAAGGTCTCTTCCTTGTTTACAGTAAATATTTAAGTGCTACCTTAAAAAAAAAAATTGCACACTGTATTTTTTTAATAAATTGTGATTTTTCTGAAATCAGGAAGATTTCATTTGCTGAAGAAAATCAATATATAGGCTCATTTGAAGATATACAAAAGGTGCATGTTTATACCTTTTCTTGATTAAAAGAGAAGTGGCTTTTCCCATAAGTGTTTTATCAGAAGACACTCAGTTATAAGCACAAAATTCTTCCAGCCATGGCTTGATAAGTAATGCATTATTTCAGTGAGGATGATAGAGTTATATTCATCTAAAAATTCCACAGAGGGAGGAGAAAATCAGGACTCTCGGTACTCATCAGTGATTACGTTGCGGCGTTCTGTGCTCAGTCATCTGGAGAAGGTAAGCTCATCAGGCTATGACTCTCCATCATTCACTTACTCTCCCTTTGAGCCATGGATGTGACACGTTTTCCTTTCCTTCCTTAACATAGCTGAATTTCATATCGTTTTTCTTTTGAACATCACAGCAAGCGAGAGGTCTAATTTCAGCCTCAGTTCAGAATCCGTTCAGATACGTGCCCGCAAGAGTGTCATTTTCCTGGCAATACAGCCAAAGCAGAAAGGGGTCTGGAGACAAGGATGCATCAGTCTCGCATCTCTAGGATTGCACTTCCAAGGCTGAACCACACCAGGCGCTCGGTGACATTTCTCACTACAAACGCCCCTATCTCTAGTAACGTGCTTTACGAACCTCACTGACTAGAAACTCGGAATTTTTGTTCGTATCTGAACATCTAATTAAGAATTGTTTCTAAAAAAGCCGTCTCCTGAACATGAAAAACATGTCTAACAATCCCTGCAGAACACCCCAGTTTTGTGCCCCATTGCTAGGTTGCAAAAACTTTCATCTCTTCTTGATTGTTTCCAGCCAAGGCACAAAATCAACAAAATTAGGATGACAGACATATTTAGTTGTTGTGTATGGAGTATGAAACAAAACCAATGAGGTGTCTGGATCTGGGCACTAATGGGCAAGTGTCCCATTGAAGAGATGCTTAGGAGATAGAGCTGTTAGATCTCCCGGTAATATTTCTGTTCATTGTATTTTAAATACTAAATTAATTCTTGAGTTTTCTTTAGTGATTATAGTTACCTAAAAACCAACCAAAACCCTCCAATTTATTTTCTGAAGCATGCAATTTTCTAATAACATGTTATTCAAACATTTCTTCAAATAATGGTCTTTTAAGTTCAATCAGAGAAGAAAGTAAGAATTCGAATCTGTATCTTAACGTGCCTTGTTTAAGTACAGACAGTCTAGAACAGGGGTGGCCAACATAACACAGTGAGGAAAAAAGTCAAAAGTCAGTGCCGGAGTACTGGCAGACACCATCCAATTGGTACACAACCCACAATCCAGGTAAATTCCTAACCATTAAAACACCTCGCACATGCCCATGCACATCAATTGCTGTTTCTAAAACTGCCGGTTTGTGTTAAATTGTGAAGCAGCACCCACCCCGCTCCGAAACCTCGCTTTCTGAAGGAGTGTCATTTTCTAAAATTAAGCCATTTTTTAAATTATGCATGACTGTGAAAAGTGTTCCATATAATTAAAGACAGTTTGGTGGCAAGAAATCTTGTTTGCACTAAATCCACAGTGTCAGGAAATTAACTGCAAGTACTCCCATGAAAAACGATTTCCGTGTAAGGACAGGGCACGGATCAGACGTCGGAGAGCCGCTACAGGAAATTCCTAGAAAACAGGGTTTATGTGAGAAGCACAACCAGCTTGCTAAATATTTCAGGGATATAACTGCCAGGCATGCAGTAATAAATGGAAGTAGATGATCTTTAAGGTCCCTTCCAACCCAAACCATGCTACGCCGGCAAGAAAACTTTCAAAAACCAGTTTTGTATGCTGACTCTTCAACTCTTCCAACACACTGAAGACCAGGTTGTCTTTGCATTGCCTCGCTTTGCCTCGTACAATCATTTCAGTCTCAACCTGATGATATTTTGATAGGAAAAAATAAAAATATTTCACCTTACATTTCCGAATTTACCCTCAAATTTAATATTTCTCAAGTGAGAGAACCTTGCTGTGAAATAGTGACTTCTATATATATGGTCAAATATGGACTTCTATATATGTATATGGTCAAAAAGTTTTCTGAAAGGCATTTTGTTTTTAGTTTTTAATACTTGAAATTCTAACAGAAGTCTACTAGAGGAGGTATATTTTCTTAGAGATGTTTTAGAGGAGTCAATGAAAGTTACTGATTTTCTTCTAAAAATGTTTCCAAGAACGTCCCATATGTTTTACAAAAGGTACAGTTTTTCAGAGGCAAAAATTTAGAAAAGTCCCATTTGATTAATAGTTAATAGATGATCTCCACCAATACTCCATCCTTCCACTTAGACTAGCAATTTTAACTGAGATCTACAAGGGAAACGAAAACAGTGGATGAATAAACTAATCCCAGAAATACAGACATTAACTTTGGGGAAAGCTGACTTCTGATGAACTTGGACTCCTCATTACCAACCCCCCCAGCTCCGTAAGGCCTTTTAGTGGCAACAGCTGAATTTGGTTAAAACCCAGGCAATGGTGGGACAGCACGCTGCCAGGTACACGGTCACTACAGTAATTATTTAATTAGTTATTTTGTTACTAAGCAAATTCAGAGTTTTAACTTTTTGACATTACTCCAGACTGTTCAGGGACCTCCAGACTGAAGACATGTGTTAATTACTAAACATATAATAATAATGATCTATCCTTTGTATTAGGTTCATTTTTTCTGGAAATGTCAGCATATAGCTACTCTCACTTTTTCTCACACTTTAAATCTGTATTGGCTGAAGCAGAGATTTCTGCATTCAACAGTGCTAAACAGCTGTTAAATTAATATTAGTTTTATTAAATTAATGTTAGTTTAACCTGAGTTGCTCAGTAAAGAAGGAACAGCTACGAGGAGCTTTACTCAAATGAGCTGAACAGCTAATGACAAAACTGCAGGAAGAAGAAATTCTTGTTTGGCAATTAAAGGAAAAAAATGGATTAATGAAACTATTCCAACACACGACAATGAGTAAGCATAAATTAAAATACTACATCACATCTCAACGTGGCCCAAGTTTCAACGCATCCTCAATGAAAACGGAAAGTTCTGCAAGTCTTACCCGTTATTCCCCCATCTGTCCCAAAGAAAGACACGCTTGTAAGGGAAGTATTTTGTTTGAGCCATATTGCAGAACAATAACAAGAAAAACAGTCCACTTTGCTTTGATTTCTTATGCACTGGAAGAAATATGTGGAGCTGAAGAGGCTTACTCTCTAATCCACTTGGCACTCGATGATACACACCACGGCTGACGCTGATACCCTCCTCGATCCTAGGTGAGATCAGCCAGCTTAATACAAATTCCCAGCTGGCCTGGGGTTGGCTGCCCACAGTCCTGAAGCTATCAACCTTCCTCCGGCAAGAAATTGAATTGCCACTCGTGGCAGTCAGAGCTCTTCCAATCTCTGTCCCGCCTGCCGTTACCGTCCTCACCCGCCTTCGAATGACGACAGACAGCTTGAGCCGCACAATACGCAACGGAGAGGTTCTGCGGGACAGAGGCTGTATCCAAAGCTTTTGACATTGTCTGCAGGGACTATGTTAACCTGAGCACGGGTGGGGGAGTATATACTTTCTTTTACCATTTATCACCGCATTATTAGTAATTTGCACCAATTAAGCTCTTGCACACCTCCAGACTACTAATTTTAGAGAAGGATTAGAAGGGGATTGTCGGTATACTGCCTTACACCAGATGAGCATCTCTCCCAGATGTCAAAGAGATTACCTGGAAAAATGATCTCTCTTGTACTGCTCTAAGATGGACTGAGCCTGCTGAGATGTGAACTTTGAAACCACGCAATGCTGCAGAAGGCAAATGGAGCATGAAACCCTGTGCGAGAGGTGCTGGTAGGAAAGTTCCTGCAGGATAACCCTGATCCTTATCAGTCTTTTAACCTTTTTAATACTGAGCCTGTAATCCCTTTGCAAGCATCTGTCCTGTGTAGACAACCAACCTTTGTCTGCCAGATGCTGCAGAGACGTGGAAAAGACAAGTCATGCTTCGGGTGGGAAAAGCAGCAGGCGCGGGGCGGGGAAGTAGCAGCTTTCCTTTGCATACACCCACTGAACAGCGGGATCCCTTAGCTACCCCCAGTCTGCTAAAACACAGGACTAACCTCTTCATTTACAGTCTTTCCTCCCTACTGCAGACTTGCTATTGAAGAAAAATTTGTACTGCACACTATCGAGAACAATTTCATCAACTAATTTGCTTTTACTGCTTTCCAAGGTGCCCTAGCTACTGTTTTCTCTCCAAGGCGGGCACGGGGAAAGTTAAGACTGTTCTCATTACCGCCTTTCGCTCTGCTGAAGTTAAGCGTCTGCCCGCAACAGTCTGTTTAAATGCTAATAGTTTTGAATATTGCCCATGTCCAATAGGAAATTAATTTATTCTAGAAACCACCTTTACCCACCATCATGCGATTCCTGATCGCTCCCGAACCCAGCAGGATGCTGTGTACGTGCTGCACGCTCGCGATGGGCAATTCTGAGCAGCTCCTTGGAATGAAGGTTTGCTACAGGGTAGGGGAGAGAGCACTCATCAGACAAGCCGGGTTAAAAGTTCACCAGAGATGGAGGCAGTCAACCTGTACCATTTTAATATCATGGTTTATTAAAGGTTGCCTTTTTAAATTGCTTTTCACGGTAAGAGAAATGGGAACTGAGTTTGGGACAAATTTGCTTGAAAGCAAAGGTCACTCTGAAGGAGCTGAAGACGATGTGATCAGCACGGAGGTGAACGCGGTCCCTCCAGCAATGTCCTCGGCGTTGCCACACCGAGGTGTTGTCCTCTGCTTTACACAACCAGGAAAAATCCAATTCTGTTTCCGAATCCAAACAGATAAACCGTTCACAGAAAACAGCCTGATGGATGCAGCTTTCTTCTGAGAATCATTTACAAACTTCCATGAAGTGAGCCTCAGTTAACCAAATGCATTCCTTTTTTTGCAAACGCCGAGTTGTTTATGGAAATGACCTCCAGCTTGTGCCTGACGGCGTCTCAGCAATTTGGTTTTACTGTTCATTATTGTTAGCATCTGACTGTTCATCTAAATCCCAGAGCAGTCTGCCTACTCCCTCACGGTGCAGCTGAACACTTCAACAGAGGAAACCAGAGCTGGAGTAACCTGCAACAAGCCGCAGAACTCTACTGAAAACTGTCGGAAAAAAATCTCATTTGAGACAGTATCCTAGGAGAATTAGAAGAAATGGGCTGGATCTGTTATTGAATCACTGTAACCTAGTCATAGCAACGACAGAGAAGAGAGGAAGAGAAGGAGGAACATATTGCTGCCATAGACATCCAATAAAATCCACAAACATTTGGGTGCCTAGATATTAATTATTTGCCTGAGCAATCCAACGTATTTTCTCATTCAGAGAGTGGCAGGGGAGGACTCAGGTGCCATTACGGGTGCAGAGCTCTCCTCTGCTCCCCCTCCACCTGGACTATCTCCTCCACGACCTGCAGATCCGCAGCGGAGACCCACGTGCCCCCAGTTAACACTTCTCTCTGCAGCCACCTGAGGCTGGCAGAGCTCTTGCTTTTCACCTACAACCCTCCAGCTAAATTAATTTTTGCATGTGGAAAAATACAACAGAAGGCTTAGTAACAGCAAAACAAAGACAAAATGCCGTATTTTGTATTTTAGAGATCCGAACTATATTCTAAAACCTGAAGATATGACCTACTTTTCTGCAAACCTTCATAAGCAAAATGTTGCTATGGTGGTTTAATTTTATTTATCATTGGCTATTCCAAACCACAGGTCTACGAGGCATTTGAAGAGCAACATCCAGCACGACCACTGTAATTGCAGCTTCCAGTTACTGGGAAGAATCACAGTTCTACACTTAGAAAAATTATCTCATCTCCCTTCATTACAGATTGATCTTCGCCCTCTATTATTGATGCAGCTGACGAGGCAATCACATTAAGACGGCTCTGAAGAAGCTGACACAATGGAGCTTTCAGATATAAATGTCTAAGTGTCCTGACTTGTCAGTTTTCCCATTACAAATCTTCTTTGGCAGGGGATAAGGGGAAACGGCTAGTTATAATTTAGCCATGAAAATTTAATTACTGGCTAAAATATGCTGAATTTAGAAATGAGGTTTGGACATAAAACTGCGTGTGAGAGAGAGACTGAAACCAGAAGATGCTTGACATCTAAAAGGTATTGGTTTTGCTTGTTAATAGAACAGGTAATTACTGGATTATAAAAACTTCTTTGCTGTAAGGGTAAGAAATACAGAAAGAGCACCTGAGATACATCAGCGAGGTTCCACCTCTCCCGTGTCCATATACGTTACTGACATTTGGTTTACAGTTAATCAAAACAAGTAATTATGCGCTAAACATTTCACACCTTTTTTTATTGTCACTCGTGCAAAGGTCTTGCAAGTCCTGCTGAAATCAAGGGAGAGATTTACTCCGCTGCAAAAAGCGCCTGCCTTTATTTCACGCTGTGCCCTGGGCACGGACAGCTGCCCAAGAAGCCACCCTTGCAATCTGGGTGCCTGAAGACAACCCTTCCCTTGGGAATTCAGGACATTAACCTTAACCATACTTTTCCAAGACCTTCATACTCAATTCAAACTACTATGAAAATGGCAAATGAAGCAGTAAAGTCAGACCTTTCAAACTAGCAGGCAGCTCTGTGTAACTACGTTAGATGTAAATGAGTCCTTACAAGGAGAGGATATAGAAGCATTTTGTGTTACAGATTCTGAGTAATTTGAAGCCAGGATTAAAGCGATATTACAGGCCGCAGATCGTTAATGCAAATGCCCGAGTTAGCAATTCTGGACGCAGCGCTGGGCGCAGACATTAGTATTCACAGCAAGGACTTCACAAACAGAGCGGCACGCTAATAAAAAAAAAAAAAAAAGAAAAAAATCACTCTGCAGACTGCAGCTGCTCAGTATAGGTCATCTTTCAATTTTAATTTGAATCATCATCTTTCCAAGTCAAATTGACTAATACTAGGGTACCTTATCCAAGAGCCATGTGGTCCAATCAAAGATCAATTTAAAATGTGTTTGAAGAGATTGATTCTTCTAATTCATGGACATAAGAAGCTTTAAGCTCTGCTAGCATTGCCAAGACATGACCAAAGCATCATTCCAGCCACAAAGACACACAGACAATACTCAACGGATGCAGATTAATTTTTATTAACTCACCTGGAAACATAAGCCAGAAATAAATCACCCGGAGCTTGTCCTTCCTTGAGTATTCCACTGTCTCAGCCAGGCTTAAACTTTCCTGACCCACTGAGGCCTCCTCAACGTTCTTTGGGTAAGGTCCTCCAGACCTGTAGGTGCTTCCTCATCAATGCATCTGCAGTTCTGGTTTGTCGCCCTGGTTTGTGGGTGCTCATGCCCATCACAAAGCCATTGGAAAAGACCTTGGCCGTTCATGCCCTGCTCAGCCCCATGGTCTCAGCTTGGAGCCACCAAGCCACCACTTCCTACCCAGCACCAAAACAGACCCTCTGCGGTCAGGAGCACAAACCCAGAGATGTAAGGTACCACAATATTTTCCAACCAGTTGCATACAAATTTAATCACCTCCTGGTTACTAAACCAGCTAACTTTCCCAACCTTGACAGCATCCCATAACGTTCTTTGCTGCAATACATAGACTGAATTATGATTAGTTCCTCAGGAAAGATTATGGATCTACAGACTGCAAAGTCGAGCAGCGCTTAGGTTTGGGCAGCCATGTTTCTCATTTATGGTCTCCGAAAAGAATAGAAAACTGTCTTTTAAAATATATGTCTAGAGACGACGTGTCACACTTCAGAAACACTCTCAGCAAACAGCGGCGGAGGCCTGAAAGGAGAGGGATGCAGCAGCAGAACGAGCAAACGCACCACTGACAATGCCAACTGCTTAGGTAAGATTAGAGCACACCGCAGTGCTAAAAAATGCCTCTGTCCCATGAACCTCTTGTGAAGACAGGTGTTTTAAGGAGTAAATATGTTGAGAGGCACGTGGGCACCTATCCTCCACCTTCGGAACCCGCCAATGTCTGCATCTACAGTGTCTGTGTAAGAGTTGCCGTCTTTCTTTTTCTCTCTTGTATCTCTTGTTTGGCTCCTCCAAAGGAAAAAAAAAACCTGAACAAAAGTTCAAACAGTAGATATAAGAATTTCCAGTGTGCTTTGATTGGAAATTGCAGCATAGCAAAAACAGGGCATAGATTGCATTTGAGTTCCTGAGCCGTCCAATAGCTTTAGATACCCCTCAGGTAATGATTTTTACTCCCACTTGCTGGATTTTATGCTGAAATATAACCTCTTTCGAAAATGGAACTCTTCCTGACTTTCTTTAGGGTGGAATTTTTTCAGAGTTTGTATTTTTCAATTATTTCCTACACAGAAGAACTCAGCATAATTGTTCTGCTAGGTTTATACATTCAGATTTGGGAAGCTGGACAGACCTTTTCCTTTTTATTGTTGGTTTTGCCACACCGTTAGTTTGAATTGGTGATGCTAGTAGCATGGCATGCAACACAGCACTCGCTGCTCCCCCTTTACTCCCTCTGATGGCAACACCAGAGTTCCTCCGTGTCAAGTCGGTCTTTCTATTTACGGCTCACATCTTTCAAAACAATGAAAACTCTTAGAAATGTACTTCTGAAATCTCAAGACGTCATTTCGGGCTTTTTTTTTTTTTTTCCAGCTTCATAATGCTTTCTCTGCTTCCAGAGAAAAATCTGTTAAAAAATGGAAAACAAAACATTAAGCTACTAGATAGTCTAAGAAAATAGTGTGAGATTCCTCTGCCAGTCCTCCTACATGGCACTGGTCATCTATTTTTTAATTTTTTCATAAAACTCGATGGTTTGAGCATGTAGTTATATGCACTTAGCTCAAAAGAGCTGTAAAAGTTGATGCATAGTTGCAAAACTGTTCGAGAGGGGCCCCGTGGGTGCGGAGCAGATCCTTGCACAAACACCGTGCTGGATCTGAAAGACTTTGAGCATCTTCTGCAAAGTGCAACCTGCACCGGAGCGGTGGCGTGCAGAGACACCACGTGCTGCCACGGGAAAGCTGGCTGCTGACCTTGGGCTGAAGTGACACGGACTGAAAAATATCACCACTGAATTACAGCATTTCTTAGGGTTTTTAAGTTCTTACTCTTGTGAATTAAACAAACTCATGTTTTCTAGCATTTTCATTCTTTCCTCGCGGGAGCAGAATCGTAATTGTCTATTTTTTTTGTATATGTATTTTTTAATGAGTCAGATACATTGCTTTGGCTGAAAAGCTTATTCAAAAATCCAAAACAGTTAATGTTTGATAATGAAATCAATAGTACGTCTTTCTGGCAATGTATTAATCTGAGATTTTTCTTTTTTACTTTGTTTATTTTTCCACTTCAATACCTTCTGCAAATTACTTATTATTATAATTAAGATATGGCAGTGATTGCAAAAATGCCACAGAACAAAGTGTTTCCATGCATTTGGGCAGGACAAATCAGATTACACAAAACACGATGTTTCGACACAGCAGTGAAGTAGCCCGGCCGACAGTGCCACAAGAGGCGGCGTTATTTCAAAACTGCAAATCTTTAAAGCAGCCTGAGCGTTTGAAACAGAAGTTAAAGACTGAAGCAATACTTTATTGTACCTGCAAAATGGCAGAGCAATTCTATTGTCTAGAAAAGTGACTCTCTTGCAGGTAGGAAATGAAGAAAGAAGCTGAGGCGTTTATCACAGGAAGGCAATTTTTTTTAACTCGTTGGCAACATATCATAAACCATTTACCCAAACGTAATTTCACGGGTTTTTTTTAATCTAAATAATTCAGCCAGGATTACCGCTGTCACAACAAACACAATATTGAGATCTAGTCAAAAAAATGGTATTACAAGGCGAAACCCTGGGGCAGTTGTTAAAATGAGCTCCCTTTCTGCGACAGAAAATGCCAGCATTGACCCCTGCGCACGTTGTAGGGTCTGGGTCCCGCGCGAGGGTCATCTGCAGGATGACGGCAGCTGATGCTCTCCAGGGCCCGGCAGCAAGAGTTCTGCATCCTGCTCTCATGCCACACACAAAACATATGGATATACTGGTGTAAACAACCAATAAAATCACCAAACTCTTAAATCAGCCTCTGCAGGAAGAAAGTGTTTGCAGGGCAATGCATTTTAATTTAGTGAATCTTTGGCTTTCGTGTTTGACTATGTTTCAGTATATTCAGAGATCTGAATATGTTGCGTATAATTTGTATTTCAATTTTCATAGAAAATTCAGATTTCTTTACATTTAAAAATATATAGCGTGATTGAATAAAATAGCCTAACTGCCTAAATTCCGCTGTGAGATTGCACATCTCGTTTCCATAAATTGGGGAAGATAAATACAGGCACTGAAGGTGTGCCGGTACATACAGAAATGGATTTTCTCAATGTGGGGGACACACTTCTGTGTCGATAACAAACGTGAAGATGTAATAGTCCCTACAAAGCATGCTCCTCAGTAATTTCTACAGCTTATTTTACCCTCTGACATTTTGGCCAGGACTCCAACCTCTTACCCCCAGTTTCCTGAGCTACAAGTGGCTTTCCAAACAAAAAAAACCAAACCAAAAAAACGCATCTCTTTTGCAAGTGAACCTTACCTTCATTTTGTGGCATTCCTTCACTACTAATGGTGGTGTCCCTCTAGTGAGTATTTTACTACAGTGAGGATTTTTTCACCTTGGATTTATGGTAAAACTAGGCATAAGAGGGGTCCAGGTGGGAGCAGGCTCTTGAGTGAGGAGAAAGAGCTCTCTGTAACCTAGAGAGGAACAAAAAAAATAAAAATAGACAAGCATTGTGCAGTGATGGAAACAGGTTTGTGCAGTGACTATGCTGTTTTCAGTAGGTTTTGTTTTATGAAGCCTTTATTTATACAATATATATCAAAATGTTTAAAACAAACTTACAGCAAACTGAGCCCAAATTAGCTTTCTAATGGCTGATATTCCACACCCTGAGAAAGTAACGTATTACCCAACAAAACAAACAAGACAACCGTTTCATGAAATACAGCAGAGCAGTTTCCTCTAATGCAAGAATCACGGATTAAATTTCCTGGCTTGCAATACACAGGAGGTCAGAAAAGATGTTTATAACGGCACTTTCTTGCTTAAAAAAAATCTATGAAAAGAACTGATTGATCTGTCAGGTTCAGGCTATATTCTGCTCTGTTACTTTCCAGTTTGACCTCTTAATCCCATCCATCTCTGAAACAAAGTTAATATCTTCCTAAATTCACTTAAATTCTCCTTCAAAGGTTCAGAAATCAGTGAGAATTTTTCCATCGGGTGCAGGCTGGACCTAAGGCCTGTTTTTTCTAAAAATGTATATGGATGTAGAGAACATATATAATCCAAACATAATTAGTCTTTACGTAAAGTACTTCAGTTTGAGTTCCCCACACACTCCCAGTAAATGAGACGAATTACATTGCTATTCATCTTTTTTTTGTCTTGTAGTACTGACAGTAAGCATAACCAATAGTCAAAACCCAATTAGTTTCCAAAATGCAGCAAATTAACTAATGCACATAGCATCTAATACCATGACCACAAACCCAGCGTCAGAGGGACTGGGTGCAGAATTCAGGGTGGTGGGACAAGGTGCTCCACCCATCTGGATCTGTCCTTTTACTTTAGCTTTCTTGACTTTGTTCATGTCTCCAAAATTAAAATTCATTGGTGTTTTTTGGAGAAAAAACAGACTTTGTTGTCTCCATCTCATGACGAAAGATATTTCTCTTCAAGCGCAAGCTTTCTGAGCTGGCTTGGTTTAACCGAGCCCCACGCCTGGACCAGGAAGACGCCCCTGTGCAAGCGACTGCTGAATGCAAAGACAAACCCTACCAAAAAGATGAAGATGCTGGAAGTGAATACACCCAAAGAGTTTGCTCTGGGTTAGAAACAGTCAGAAACCATCGCTGAGTATCGCAAGTCCTAAATTGTAAATCCAAAGATAAACATTGCCCCACTTAAATTCTAAAATATTTATCTCAATTATTATTTTCAGAAAAAAATGAAAACACTAATAAGCACTATGAGGAGTAGTGTATCTGAAATCTAATCATTAATGAGTTGTAAGCAGATAACATTAATTGTACATACTCTTTGTGAATTTCTAATTACCTTGTAGCATTTTCCCTAATGATAGTAGGCATGTTGGGATATGTCATTCTTTCTAATAATCTGCATTATTTATTTATGCTGTATTTATACTCCTAAAGATGTTGAGACATTTTAAGCAATTCAGGATATTTGCAAAGTCTAATCAACTGACATAAGCCCTGGTTCAGGAAAGCACTTAAGCATTTGTTTTGCTGTGTTTTCGAAAGGGACTATAATGCATTTAAAAAGACCAAAACCCCGAATTATTTATCCAGGTATGCAACATCTATTCAGAATTCTATGTTTTAGACTCTGTTAAAAGAAGTAAAAATAGCCACCTTGGCAGAAGGTAAGCGTGCAATAAATAAAAACACAAACGCTGTTCAATCACACTGATTACATCCTGGGCAGTTGCAGTATTGTACTTACAAAATTAGAACCACATAAAATGTTTATTGAGCATAAACTCCATGCTGTAGACTCTGAAGGAGACGGACTTCTATTAAGTAACTAACAGCCTTCCTTAAATTAATGATGGCGTATGACGACTTAGAAATTTGTATTGGTCAACACTAAAAGCATTTGAGACAGTTGCCATTGGGTACTTACATTTCGAGAGGTCTTTGGTTTTGGGATATCTAATGTCACATGAAGTCCATAGCTTCCCTGTCCTCTTCATTTGAAAAAATAAAGGATGGACTAAAAGTACTACCTGCCCGATAAGGAAGTTGAGCAGAAAGGTGTTGTACGTTATGAATAGGACAAATACTCCAGTAACGATGAGTATAACCAGGAACGTGACTGCCACAGCCTGAGGCAGGCACGCGCTTTGGCAAAGAGCTTTCCGTGAGACCGGAGGCAAAGCACACGTTCGCTGCATGTCCTGTGCATTTATCCTTCTGATTTGCAATTTATCGTGTCTGAGATAGAGCAAAGGTGCCATTTTTTGAGAAGCAGTAATTTTAATGTTTCACATTTAAATACAAGATATGGAAGGAGGCCTTTCTATGGGCTTAATCACAATTGACTAAAGTAAAATAAACAATATTGCTTTATGAGTACCAAGATGTGATTTGCTGCACATCATTAGTAACTTGACCATGAAGCCAGTCAATTAATACTCAATTGAATGTCATCTTATAGCACATAAACTGAAACCCACTATAGATGTGAGGTTTGACAGCAATGTATTCGAAATGTGGCCTCTGTTACCTCTCCCGTGTGGTCCACCCACAACTCCTGAGCCACAAACTGGTCTTCTCTGTGCCCAGGTGTCTACACAGAGTGTGTGCACAGCTTGACCTTCCACATTTCCCCATTTTTGTTGCTCCACAAAGCTTCACTGCATCAGCTTGATCCCGTACAGACGGGACTCCACACGCACTGTGGAGCAGGAGTCGTTACAGGGCAGCACTAACGCCCTCCCTTTGCCAGAGGCTAACGGAAATTCCTCTCTTTTTCCAGCCTGAGCAATCAGTATTCACTGACAGAGCGACGATCCCTCTTGTTTCAAACAACTTGAGCACTTGCAAGATCACAGTCAAAACCACTAGTGACAGCCAACGTTAGAGAAGAGATCGTCTGCTGAACATACCACCTATCCTAGAGTGGCAAGCCCCTGGAATTACTCCTGATAAGCCTGGGCACGTAGGTCTGAATGAATTTATTTGTTCTCACGCAGTCACATCATAGCAGAGAGGTTCAGACAACCCTCAGTGGATAAGCAGAGCCTCTATCCCCAGAACGGTCCTTCTAAGCAAGGATCGAGGCAGAGAGAAAACACAAACTGCTCCCACCCCGCAGCGATGCTCACGCGGACGCTGTCCAGCTCGGAGCAAACAGCACAAGCCTTTTCGAGACAAGCAGTTGCTGGTTCACAATATGGTATTTTAGGACCAGACTCTGAAATCTTCGTTAAATGAATTCACTGTTTCTCTCTACTAGGATTCATTAATTTTGATAGGAAAAAGTATGTTTTGTAATATTATATAAATCATACGTATTACTCTACCAGTCGTGCTCAGCAACCGCACCAAGATAGAAGTAGAGATTGCTAATTATGTGCCACAATAAAGATTATAATGTATGCTATCATTAACAATTCCTTTATGTTTGATGAACTAATAAATAATTTCTTCCTCAGCCATTATAAAACCATTTTGCATAAAGACCCTTGATGTACTCCTGCTAGGGCCTCCGCTTACAAGCCCCTCCAGGTAAGTATTTATTATGTATTTTTAATCATCTCTGGAACACGATGTACCTTTCACAACTCAAATACACGTTCGCGTTTTTTCTATCGCCAACGACATTACGCACGAAGGGCTTCAGCTGGCAACTGCTTGACTTGTGCTTTGTTGTGGAGCTTAGGGCAACTCTTACCACCTGGAACAAGCGATCCCGCGTTGCTCATCCCTCTCTCCACCAGTCCCCCAGACGCCTCTCAAGTTCAGTCCCCTCTCCCCTGCCAGGCTGAGGAGATGCTCCAGAGACACGCACTAACCAGAGCGACGGCGGACATCAGGCGCAGAAGATGGTCCATGCACCCGAAGGCTAAAAGCGGCGGCTGCCAGCTGATGGGCGATGCGCATCCGCCCAGCGCGGTGCGAACACGCGGGGCTGGGCTCAGGCAGCTGCCGCAGCCCCTTCCCTGGACCTCCAGAGGTCCGTGTCAGCAGCGGCCGCAGAGCAAAGCCGCCCGAGCCCGCTCTGGCCGTAGACGTGTGCCCCGGGGCAGACGGTGCCTCTGCTCACATCTCCCCACTCCACGCACAAAGCCGCAGCTCGGAGCCCATCAGCTGCTCCCGAGAGCCGGTGTTACTGTTTGCAGCGATTTCGGCCAGAGTTGAAAGACAGACAAAGAGGTTTCCTGTCTCTGCCACTGAACTTCCCATTCCACTTGCTTTTCGTTTTAAATTGAAACTAATATAACAAATCCCCTGTAAGAGAACAACAGTATCTGCTTCCATTAAAATGCTTTTTCTCCCTGCAAGAGTGAAGATAGCACAGCTAAAGCACCAACTCCTGCATGAAATCAATTCTATCCACTGTGTACAAGTGAAATGTGAAATATAAATATGACTATTCTTGCATTATTATAAACATTGGATTTTTTTGTATGAGGAGTGTTAGCTTATCTGTATTATTTCCACAAAGCTTTTTGGAGTTGTACGTATAACAGCAGCCATAACAACTTGTTCCTTCAAAGAAACTGTGATGCAGCACAAGTAGAGCAACTTAAATAGCAATATTACAAATGAATTGCATCTGCAGCCCTAAGAGCCACTTTTCATATTTGATACGCAAGCCATTTAAGTCTGAGTGTATTTCAGAACTGAGGACTGGGTAAGCTAAGCAGAAAATCCGTGATGATAGCGACAATGACTATATTTATTTGCACTTCGGTCGCGGGCAAGAACCCCAGTCATGCACCAGGAAACAGGAGTGCGAAGCACTGCGTAACCTGTGGATATTGAAATAGGTTTTATCCCTGGAGCTTACACAATACACGAAACGTCTTAACAGCAGCTCCTTTGCTATTCACCACCGTCACGCGCAAGTATCCCGGTTTAGCAGGCACTCCATTATGGTTCTTAGCGTTGCAGCTAGGTCATGTCAATCTAGATCTATGCTCCAGACCAGAAATCAGTCAAGAAATGGTAATTAAGAGAGCTCTGGCTCTGAATGCACTGACTTTAGAGAAGCTTGTCCAATATAATGGAATAAGCGCCCACCGCTTGTGGTTCTAGGAATTCCACCTGCTACTTGCAACGCTTTCTCAGGAGGGTTTTTGGTTTTAATGACATGACTTTCATTAACTCAAATGTAATCTGAGCAATGCTTTCATCATTGTCGCTATACAGCCAAACATATGGCGTTGTTTAGCCTGAGAGGAGAAGGGAAGATCCTTGAGGTCAATTCATTGTTTTAGCTATAATAAACGCACCGTGGGCTTTATCCACATCCTGCTGAAGTCACTGACAGTCAGCCCATTGACTCACTGCATTTTGGATGAGCTTTCAAACAACAGCTCCTGCAAACCTTTCACTGGCAAACAGTCCCACCAAAGTTTTACTGCCTTTTGCCCGGAAGCATCAATTCTCTTTGCGAAACTGAACCCCAGAATTAAACACCCATAAGTAACAGCAATTCCTAAAGGCAAACCTATATGATCAGGGAGATCTGAGAAGGCTGTTGTTAACGAGAGAGACCGCTGCCACAAACGTGACTCTCAGCATGCATGTCCCTATCTGTATCGGCAACTTGAATCGCACCGGCATGTTATACGGCCACTGAGTAAGTAGGAAAGCTCATCATCATCACAACCCAGCGCGTTTATCACTTCCAAAAATGCAACCAGAAAATTTCAGAGCAGGAGAATAAGTAAAATGACCAAAAGAAAGAGGAAGAGATGGAAAGAACTGCTGAGTTGAGATTGTCTTTTAGCAATGCAATATTCATACAATAAGCCTCACTGATAAAACCAATTTAACAGCTATTTTTTTTAACTACATTTCAATCCCCGCACAGTATTGCTGTGTGCCTATATTTTGTTCCTTGCCTTTCAATAATTTAATGGTGCTTACTCTCACCTTCAGCTCGTGAACCTACAGAGCTTGGAGACACTTTTTATTAGAGATTCCTTGCCAGGAGCCTTTCTTAAGTTTGCAAAGGTCACACATCCGACTAGCCAGCTTGCTTCATTATGCAGAATGCACACTCAAACCTATAACTATGAATGAAATGCTACAGCTGAAAAGTGTATGAAATGTCATGAGCTAACTCATAAATATAGAAACCACGCTATTAGAGGATAGGAATGTGGCCATTAGGGAAGGCAAGTGAAATGATGCTGGAGAACAGACCCACTGATGTTATTTTAGCATTGTCCCAAAGAAAAATATTTTTGTTATAGCAACAAGTAGTCAAGAAAAAAAAAAATCCCTACTGCATTACGGCAGAATTCACAAATCCTTAAGAAATAAAACCCCACACCCATTAAAATCTTAGCCCAGAACTCACAGAATGTGCTGCCTTAATTTTTTCTCTCTCCACAAGTTTTCTCCCTCCTTCATGGTGGTGTTATATGTTTATCCACTTTCTGTAGAACAGTATCTGTTGGCCTAACAGAAGTTGTTACAAGAAACAAAAATACGTAATTGGGATATGACACAGATATGAACATGGATGAGCCAGTGCACATACATACACACACATATACATATATATACACACACCCAAATACAAAAAGAGGCTGATACTAGGAGGAAAATGCTCCTCACCTTTGCTCTCCAGCTTCCCCAGCCATGAGACAAGTCCTGACTCCTCTTGGAAGCTGTGTTTCAGAACCACTGCGTTTCTTATGACATTTTGCAGTCCCGTCAAGCTATTTCCCTTACATCCAACAGTGATTTACCGAAACAAACACACAAGTTATACACTTGAATACCTGGTACTTTCATAGTCAAATCTCAGGATCCATTAGTGCCCGTCTCAGGGACTGGAGGCTTCTCTAAGTTTGTTTACTGTCCTCAGCCTTGCTGAATATTTCTCCTTCTCACATAGGAGAGCCAGCGACTGAAAGTAAAAAGATGTGTACTTGTGAAGATTAAAATCGCCTTCACAAATTGAGTGTATTAAGCATCTGTGCTACTTGGCAGACTTGTGCATCAATTCTGAAGTAAAATGGTGTTAACAGCTCTACAAGATTTTTATCTCTCGTAGCTTCCTGCTCCCTGGGTGAATCACGTGGGCAAAAAATGGAACTAGCCTTTTAGACAATGAGCTAAACAGCTCTTAAATCAGACAAGCACGATGGCCGTGCGAGACAATTTACCTTTTTTATGCCATTTTAAGCAGCAAACACTCTTTTGCTCTTCAGGGAGTGCCTCTGAATCTGGGCATTATGTATCTGATCACCGTCTCTGTTGCACTACGATACTACTTCGGATATTTATTTACACCGTTCTCATATTTGTGCCGTGCTGGCTCATTACCACATCATGAGGCTGAACTATGATCCCTGCAGTAGTGCTGACATTTATTACAGGGTGTAGTAACTCACACTGCAAACGAACTCTGCTACAGGAACCTTCTCTCTCCCTGCGCTACAGTATACGGGGGTTTGGATGCTCACGTTTTGTTGGCAACCACCCTTGTTCTTTTACAGCTACGTCGCCACAAATTTGCTCCTTTCTTGTAAGCGCAAAGGTAGCTCAGTGACCTTAGGGTGGTGCATGTCTTCCTTACAATATGGTCATACGCATTGGTATGCACTCAAAGGGAAAACTGAATTTACAACTCATTGAGAACTAAGTCTATTAGTAATACAACTAAACGTAATTATGGGTAAGTGCTTAGCTTTAGGAAAATATTTTTTGGGGGTTTTGCCCATGCATGATTGAGCACCCAGAAAACTACCTTGCTCTACTTGGCATTATTCTGTGGATCCTGTTCCCAGCACATTACAAAATAATTGAAATTAAAATGCTAATATTCAGGTTTTTACAGCTTAAATTAGTCTCTTCATAGGTGCCTCTTTAAATAAGAGAACTACATTCAGAAAGTCAAAGATCACCAAGCCTTATTAGTGGAGCACTGAAAGAAGAAATAAATAATTAGAAAAATCTTTTCCAATAGGAAAAAAGTTCTGTTTGTCACTTTCATATTTTAATGAGTCATGAACAAATTTCTTCTTAAAAATGGTAAACATTTAGATAAACCAAGAATTTAGCTTATAGCTGGTTGATAGGGCAATAATGAACATATGCACTCATTACTTTGGAGCAAATTTCTGCTGGGCAATCAGGGTCTCCCCAGCTGCTCTCAGGCAGCTTCCATGGCGGGAGTCAGGGGAGCCATCGGGAGGAGGACAGGACCCCCCAGGGATGCCAACAGCACCGGGGTGCTTTGAGTCCCTGGCACCAAGTCTCTGACCCCTCACACGACAGAAAAGTGGAATTTTCCTTCCTCTGATGACTTTCAAAAGATTTTTCATGAAACAATGAGCTCGACTTTCTTTTAATATCACATCACCCGTTCTTTACAAGACCAGATTTTTAAATGCCTTTAATGATGCAAATAAACGCTGGGAAGAATTGCTGAGGCTCCACTGAAGTCAATGGGGCTCTGCCAATTACACTAGCGGAGCGGCAGCCTCTGTAAGAGGAAAATGCCACGAAATCAGCAGAGCCTACCAGCGAAGAGTGCTACTGGGGAAATTACAGGAATGTCTTGTCTGTGAATTATTAATAGACAATATGCAGTTGAATTATTCACCCAAACAAGTCGTGTATACATTAATAAATATTTTCCACAACAAGGTTTAAACAGAATGTTTTGTGATTAAATGGAGTTTAATCAACGGGTACAATTACCTAATCGAAAGCAAGTACTTTCCTATTATTAGATAGAACCTGCAGTAGAACAACCCTGTTGTGAACATCCGCTATATGTTGAGGAACGGCAGAGCCAAATTCTTTACAGAAACACTAATAGTTACTGAATTTACCTACATACAGTGATTATGGTAATTTCAAATTTTAATTTTAAATGGTTTTATTCTACTGAAAAATAAAACCGGGATACAATATGTGACACGGGAATAGAGGTATTGGCGATTAAAGTGTTCTACAAATAAATTATTGAAAAAGCCCAATTACTTAAAAAAGTGATTCAGGTAAACAAAAGATATAAACTTACGTGATTTGAATCATCACCACATACTGGAAAAGAGTAGCTGAATGGAAGGAGAAACATTAATAATTATTGATAATAAAACAAATACTTTGTACAAAAGAGTTATTAACTGTAACATATTTCTCTATACGAATATATTGCTGCCACTCATTTAAGATTTTCATTTTGTATTACAACATTTATGCCTTCTGTAAATGGAAACAGTAAGACAGTGCTCCAGTATTTCTGTACTGTACTGTAACAAACTCAACAAACTCCACTACACCAAATTCTAGTATTACCCACAGGACAGTCAAGTAGATTAATTTTTTTTTTTTTTCAAACCCTGGAAACGGCTCCTGCTGTTTCGTTCTTTTGCTTCATTTTTTTTTAATCAAAGCCCCTGCTTTGCAAGGTGAGGCTGTTGAGTGCATCTGCACTGAAGACAGAATTCTCCCTGCCCTTGCGACAGCCCTGTTACTGGGCTGTAACTACTGCAGTAAGGAGGAGGATCCCACGTCGCCATCATGTCAACTAGAATATGAGCAAGCAACACAGCTTCCGTTGTAAAGAATTAGTCATCTAAGGAAATACTTGTTCTACATCTAAATTAAGAGTGAGAAAATTAACAAATTCAATGTAGATACCTGTTGAAAAGGAAATCTTCATTAACCTCTAGAAGCTACCTACTACCCAAAGGACAGGCTCCACCATCCCCTGCCCAAGAACCCGCTCCCATGGCTAACGTGCCTCCAAAAAGGGCTTGGGTGCCAGTCTTGCAACCTACAGTTGCTTGAACTGCGCATCACGTAGTTAATCTACTATGTCTGCCATTCTATCAGCCTTCCCAAATATTTGGTGACTCTCAGTCATTTTACTGTTTGCCTAGTTTCTTGCAATATTGTACTTCCGTTTTATTTTATTTTCCTGACTCACTATTAGATCTCTTCAGCACTTTATAGCCCTAAGGTTCACTATATATAATATAGAAAATGGCCTTTCATTTCAGTAGGCATTCCCCACTCCGTATACACATCTGCTTCCAGCTGCCTTAGGATTCTCAGACCTTCCTTTCTTATTGCTTGTGTGTCTCCATGATGACTTGTGTGCATATCTCCAGCACTCTTAATAAAATAATAATCATCTGTTTTATAAACTTGCTTCAGCCGAAGCTTTACATGCAGCACATTTTACTTAACCTTAGGTGTTTGCAATTCCACTGGGAAAAGAAGTTTACTTAGACAGTATGATAGCAACGTGTTTTCCCATTTATTCTGACGCAGGTAAAAATCAGACTTGACAAAATATGTTTATCCGAGGCTGCACAACATGAGAATTAAAGGAAAAGAGGTGACAAGGTTCCTTTGCAACATGGAATATTTCCAAATCACACTGGTAAACAAGTTGAAGTTATGATGACACCTGACAATGTGATAAGACTTAGAGAACTTCAAAATTAAGCTTTTATTCCTTGTACTGCTTTTATTCACGCTGCATAAATGGCAGGACATGATCTCTCAGTCTCTTCAATGTAGTCATGCAGGAGCATGGGCAGCTATGTGTTTTCACCAGGGTGTGATGAAATACGTAAGTACGCAATGGAGCAGAACAACAGGAGGGTAGTCTGGATGACTGTCTTAAATCAGTGGAAACCCACGTACAGTAAAGAAATCGGACGTAAAGACATAGTCCATCCTCTGCTGCGCACCAGCAGCTCCTCCTCGGAGAGGGCTACGTGGAACCGGTCGCACACGCAGCGTCCTGGCGCGCAGGGATCGGCGCGGTTCAGCAGGAGCTTAGCAGTGAAACGCGTTCACGTGGAGTTGTCATCGTGCCTTTCCATGCCTGTTTCCACACAACACGCATTCCCCATGCCTACCGCTCAGTACACCGAGAAGGATGGCTCTTGAAGAAACTTCTTAGGTCCCTGCATGGGTAACATGATCAATTAAATTCATGTACAACAATAGCAAAGTAGCTGAATAACAGGCTTTTTAGGGTCACTTTAAGCATATTTGATAATAAGTGTTTCTCAATATCAACTCAAATCTTTTTCAGTCTCTAATCACCGGGTTTACAACTTTTGAAAATTCAATCAAATGCACATACAAAACCAAAAGACCCAAGAAATTAACTTTATGCTTGCAGGCAGAAAGACATCTTCCAATTACTTTTACCATGTAATGTAGGAAATACATATAATTAGGATTTCTTTCTTTTTATCCATGCCCCTATAAGAGTTACAGCTTTGTGGGATTAAACAAATGACAGGCTTTGTTTAGAGTTTGCATTGCTATAAAAGATTTTCTAACGCTACGGAGAAAATGAAGATTAGTACTGCCATGCTCTACTTTTGTTCCAGACATATTCTGAGCGCACGGGGAGGAGGAAGCGCTCTAAGGCACCAACAGGAAGGCTTAGCCCCATTTCACACCACTTAATCACAGATTACAAATAGCAGGGGACAAGAAATCAACTCTTTTCCCTTTCCTAAACATTGTGGGGTTTGTTTCTAAGCATGTTTTTTCTTAGGAGGAAATAGCTAATTTAACATGCCTATTAAGACAAAGGGATGAGTTTTATCCTATTTTTAATTGGGTTATATCAAACCTTGATGGAAGGAATGTGATTTTGTGGGGTTTTACGACAGAGCAGTTAATTTAATTTACCATTTACATTCTGCTTATTATTAAATTCACTAAGAATTAACACCTAAATTAATTAATACCTAAACAACTGTATATACAAAAGCAAAAAGCCCATGAAGTTCAAGAGTAAACACCAGGGACGCGTACTTCCATTATTCACTGAACTCTTGTAGCATTTGCTCGTTTTCAAACGCCAGAGTTCAGAAACACAACATATGGACTATACGGTGCCGCACGCTCCAATGCAGAGCTCCACCGGGCAGGTGACTTGTGCCGAAAGAGGAGCCTGAACCTCTGTAACCATCTACCACCACCTCCCAGAAAGGTGTAGAGCTACTTACCACTTGTTGCAAAACCACTTTTCATCTTCTGCTAACGCTGCATGTCCAGATGCGTAAAAGTTGAGTAAAACGTCATGAAAAAGAAATCCGAAATTTTTTATAGGGATGGAAATAGGTTTGAATAGATGCAATCAAAATTAGTTCTTTGAATTCTGAAGCTTCTGCCACTCAGTAAAACACAGAACTTTGAACAGAAGGTATTTGAACAATTCTGTATATAGAGAGAGAGATGTTCAAAAGCTTTGTTACAGGTCAAGGTAAGGCTGCCGCCTCACAAAAGATCCATTCACCAGAAAAAGAGCGCGAGAAATGGCTCGTGTGAGATGAATACATTTCTCTCACCAGTTAATTAACAAAAAGGTAATGACTCTTTAAAAAAAGCAATGGCTTGACATTATTATTATTTTTTTTAGTGTCACATTGGACTATGTGGGAAAAGAAAAAAATACTTATCAGGACAGATTACTGAATACTTATATTGAATAAATGTTCAATTATTATTAACTAACCAATTGTACATATGAAAAAACTCCATTGAGAGTAAGAATAAATACCTGGAATGTCCTCTTTTGCTATTCATTTTGGATACATGAAAAATCATTGCATTTGAGGCAAACTAATGAGTTGCAGTAGCTTTTCTGTACAGTCTAAATGTTCTAAGCACATTATGGATTTTACGGTGCCTTAATATAAAATTTCAAAATGCATGCAATACATTTAGCATTTGGAAAAGATTTTAAATGTTAACGTTTAAGTTTAGGTGTGAAGTCTTAGGAACATGTGCAATAACTTGTGAATGCCAATACATGAATTTTAGAGCAGAATAAATAAGGATTTGGAAAATTAGTAACTTTGTGTTTAAGAAAAGATTAATACTAAATAATCAGTGGTATTGTGGGTTTGTTTTGAGATGAACTCCTGTTTGGAATAGCGTGTCTTTTTTGGACCCATACTTGATTAATTTGCATTCTCTATAAATAAAATACTATAGCCACCTTTGGTACCAGATATATTGTCACAGAGCTACCATGTGGCAGTGCCACTTCCAAAAATCTCCCCATCTCCTGGAAGCTTTATTGGCGTGCCACATTGAAAGGTTAAAAATACTATTAAATAACAACTCCAGAATAACCATAATAGTCAAAACACATCACTTCTGCCTGACAAAACCATAATTTATCACAACACTACTCTCATAACCAAGGTAAGCCATGCCCCTTTGTTTCAGGTTATTTTTTTCTTTTCACAAGGACTACTTCTCTCCCGCTCCCTCGCGCAGCTTTGTCTCGCTCTCACTCGGGCAGAGCCGTGCTGAAGACTTGGTCTAACGCCAGGCAGACCAATTTCATGGCACTCTTCCTGGCATCCGACTCGCATCTGACTGTTTTCCCAGGCAGCAACATGTCGGGTGATTAGATTACGTGTGATTATATCGCTGGCAGACGCGGTTACTCCAGCGCTCCGGATATTTACCCCTGTGCTTCATATTGTTTGCTACAATCGCAGCCAAAAGCTCCCACAATAAAAATACATCAGTGTAACTTATCCACCAGCCATTCAAACTCCCAGCTTTGGGCTCTAACAGCCGCCTTTGCTCTGATGTTTTTCCCACCTTCAGGAGCGCAGACGTGGTAAGAAAAAATAGAGTCCATCTCTCAAAGCACTTGGAGCAGCAGTCGGTGCCTTCTTCTGGCCTGGGCGATGCTGATGTCCTGTCTTTTTATTCCTCTGGATAGGAAAAAAATAAGATGCCCTCCTGAGCAAATGATGGTGCATGCTATTAAATCTAATTATCTTTATTTCTCATACATATATATATTTTTCTTCTTAATTTCTGCCCTCCCACCCCGGGTCTAACCAAACTCTCTTTATAGACAGAGGAAATTTTCTTATTGATTTCAAAGTGAGTTTTAAAAAGTCTTAAAGTTGCGATTAGACCGAATCTCCTACTTTCCTAATACGACTTGGCTGCTTCTGTTGCAGACCTTTTGGCTAATAAGCAAAAATTGTGCCTGTTTTCCCTTATATGCATTTCGATGGTAAAAATATTTGTAATCTTAACCTTAAGAAATCTGATAAAAAATGTATTTTACTAACCATAATTAGCAAATACACAACAGCAGTTTGACATTATACTGCAAAGAAAAGAGCAGCCTCACATTTTGTAGATTGAATTATAAAGTTCCTTCACACCACTGCATTTTAAAATAAAGGCATGAAATAGTATTTCCTGCAGAAATAAAACTACAGATAAAGAGTAAGTATTTAAAGAAATAGAAGGATGCAAACCTCACGTTCATTTTCATTTGAATGGGGATAATTCCTACTTGTTTAAAGAAAATGATATAAGTGTCACTCCACTGAGAAATGATTTCTGATCTCTGGTATAATCTAACTACAAGTCTTAATCAAGGAGGATTATTACTGCAAATGGAATGGGCCGGGGTTTGTGATATATCCAACCTTCAATGTTTAATTCCATGTCTAAAAATATGATTAGATTTGAAAGCATAAAAACTCATAATCCACCTCTTTCAGCGTCTCCATTTTTCACAATATGCACAAACTTGAACAGAGACAATTTTGTAATCAAGACTGATATTCTCTTGCAAATGCCATATTGATCAGCGCAGTCAAGGGACACTAAACGACACGTTTCCAAGTACGTGTAATACATTATATTTCGACAAACAGCGGTGGGGAAAAAAGCTAAACATGGGGTCATTTCAGACTAGATCCTACAATAACTCACAATAATAAATGGGCTTAATATGATAATAATAGAATAAAATAGCTTTAAGAACATGTTACAGGTAAATGTTGTTCCAGATGAGGGCTCCAGGCGTTACAGTGTAAATTTTAATTCTCTACTTGTTCTAGAAATATGGCACAAAAAAGCTAATTGGCAGTTTATCGGCGTTTTATGTAAACTGGCTACGTAATATTCTTCTATGCAAAGCATTGCTCTATCTAGAACTTTGTTGTGACTCTTAAAATCTACACAACAGATCTACATGTATGGACTTTTAAAACTCACTTATAAGCTCATCAAAAAAAGATGTATCTACCCCATATTAAATTGTAATAAATTTGCATGTGGTATTTAATCATTCAGATTAAAGTATAAAAATAGGGTGTTCATAGTTTATTCTTTATGAACAATAACATTTATTTTCAGATTTCTGTTCTTAACTGCTCAGGAACCTTAGAAAATTTGACACTATTCAGATTTAATTTTTTTTAAGTTCCATAATTAGATATTAAGTCCTAATTAACCAAGAATATTAAAGGCCAACTGATGAATTCTTACAAGAGAACGATGCAACTTTCACTAATTAAACAATGAGAAACAGACACAAGATTATACAATGTACCTAAAATCTAAGGAAAGCATGGAAATTTCAGATGAGAAATAACATTGAGAATGAAAACCAGTTACATATAGCTCAAGGAATTTAATGCTTGTGGTTATTTCCTTTGCTATAAAGAACGATATGTTCATTGTTGTTATAGTTCAGCAATTTTTTTCTTCCACGCTTTACCTAAGTTGCTTCTCCTTTCGGACAGACTTTTCAGTATACATGCAATAAAGATAACAAATGCCCTTATTTAATAGAGAACATAATATGTACGACAAAATGTGATTTAGAAATCCCCTATCGGTATCTGCAGAATCTAGCATGAAGAAACACTCAGGCTTTTAGGGGTTTAAGCTTATGAGTGCTATTGGTTCTCAATATCAGATCGGTCCATACGACCAGGAGACCAACATCCGCAATCTGGTTGTTGGATGCTCATGGGGAGAGAAGAGAGACTGGGTGTGACGGAGTGTAGGCAGAGACGGAGAAGACACAGACACATCGTGAAAACAACAAATAGCTGCCCTAGTCCTGAGCTGCTGCTTGCCTTACCTCTCAGAACAACTCGAACCCTCCTGAAGCTCTGTGCCAAGGTGTTTTCCGGTTATTTATCCTCTCTCCTCTAGCTAACCCTCTGCCTCAGGACAAACCACGCAAGCGCACGACCGACTGGACAGCCTGCAAAGGCTGGATGAAGCTCCCAACAGTAACTGAGAGGCATGGGCGAGGCAGTAACGACTGACCGCTTATTCAGTAACTATACCATTTTACATAAGCTGATCTAAACTTTGATGAAGAACAGAGCACGAAATGCAGATTGTCTCATAAACGTCTTCTGTACTTGTGCCTCCTGGCAGCAGAAACAGCAGACTGGAGAAGCAGCTGTAAAAGTTGCTCTTCCTCCTGCGGCTGGGCAGGGAGCTTCGACACGGCACCCGTGCGGCCGGCATGGTCTGGAGGAGTCGGTGGCCGTGCCCACGGCCTTGGCTCCACAGCCATTTCTAGATTTCAGCACTGGGATACAAATGAGGGCGATCATACGAAATCTCTCGTGATGGTGGTACCCAGCAGTCAGCGATCACCGCGGGTTGCAGCACCGTTAAACCTCCTGAGCGGAGATGCTGTGACTTAAGGACCTGGGTGTTTCAGGTAAGGATATCGTATTTTTTTCCCCTTTCCCCTCCCGAACTACATCCTTCCAAGCAGTTGGGATCTCGCTGGGAAGAGGAGGGGGAAGCTGGGGTCTGTCCCTGAGCTATTCCAGCACAGACACCAGGATAACTGACCACCAGGCAATTTTGGTAGCACTGATTTAGCACTGGGAAATAAAGGTAACATTAGTAATACATCTAGCATTCAACCTATTTCAAGCTGTTATTTGTTGTTCAGCTTACTTTTTTCTTCTTTTTCTCCCCATGTCGCCTGCAGCTACTCAAATACAATACATACAATTCAGAAAACACTGGGAGCTACCTGTTAGCAGACACAACTAAAATGGAAGTTACACGTTCTGCAGGAATTGAGATAATTCAAAGCAATGAGAGACGACTCAACTTTCAGCACTTTCAAGTTCAGCATCAGTTTGGGAAGGGAGGCTCTTCCAGCTGATAGTTTACTGCTGATTTTAAAACACTGAACCATCAAACTCAAATTTATCTCCAACAACAAAATAACGAGCAGGGGCGTGGGACAGAGAGCTCCGAGATGTAACTCCAAAGCAGCAGTAGCTTTGTAGATGGGATGAAATGAAATCGAGTCCACGGCTGAGCGCATAACGTTGTGCCATGCTTCACAAAGCAAAATCACGGGCGCTTTTTGTTGGAGTAAAAAAGAGAAGAAAGAGCCTTTTTTCCTCCCAATTAAATTATTTCCAGAAAATATTTCCTTGCTGACAAAGTGCATGTCCTTCTAAAGAGAGGGAAAAGAGTGTGCCGGTAACAAATGAGGATCTATACAGAATTTCTGATACAGAACAAATTCTCTTAACCTGGAGCAAGATGGATTTATAATAGACAATCAGCATATTCATAAAGGAGGAACTGGTGTACTTTTAAGATAACCTTAAATGTCAACAAATCACATAGCAGAAATGCTGTATGTTAAAATAAAAAGTCTTAGCGGAAGTCTCTTTTGTGGAACTGCTATTAATTGGGAGTACTTTTTCTTCCTTTTAATTATGACGTGGGCTTTGGAAATGCAGCAACTGAACATTTGCCTAATCCTTATAACTCCACAGTAATTCTTGAGGAACTTTATATTACTCCTGTTTTAGAGGCCTTTAAACTAATGCCTTCATCACAGGACTATCCGGTTAATAGGATGGGCCCAGAGTACATCAATACCAACAAAATCAACATCGTGTGGGAACAGACCCATTAATATGAAAAACAAGAATCAATCCATCCGTGTGACACATTAGTCTTGTGCCTGCCGAAAATGAAAATATGTGACTAAATTAAAGATTAGGTCAGGAAAGTCAGAGAGTCCTAACAAATTCTCCGACATTAACTCTTGCTATAAACGCAGCTGTCACGCTTGACAGCCATTTAACCAGGCAGAAATTCCCAAATAAATTGGTACCCACACTGTGTGCCGCTCAACCCCTCCGACAGCTAATGGCTGACCTTCGAAACACGCTGCAAATTACCAGGAATATTCAACAGTCATTTTTATGATGCTGTTACTGACAGACCTTCTCCAATAAAAATTTATGTCCTACACACAAGAAACTGTATAAAGTTTACCTGTAAAAAGTTGAAGTGCCTCAAGGAGTGCAGCTCTTTAGCCATCAATAACATCCCACCTTCTGCTGACGTTTCGCACGAGACTCTCATCAAAAGTACAATATGGTTGAATAATTATAGAAGAGGAATTTCTTTTGTACTAACATATTCGTTTTAATTAGAGGTCATAACCCACTTTTTGCCGTATTCATGCCTTGCATTTTTTGTCACCGATATTAATTATTTCATTATAAAGACAGCAGCACAAGCTTTGAAGGCAATGAGGTATAGATTCAAAGGTGGAGTGTGGGGCAGAACCCACAAATCATCAAAAAACTGAATAAACTAAACTGTAAAAATTGTGGCATCCATTATACACCACCTGGCAGACCTTAATGTGTATTTTTAAATTGCTTCATGATTGAAAAAATGCCGCCTAATTAATCAGAAACACATCAAGCTAAGAGTACTAGTGAAGTCAGGGAGAGTAAAATTGCCGCTGTTATTAGGAAAACAGAATATTATTTTCTGGAATTTTTTCAGTCATTAGGTGCTCGGCCATAGACACATCCCTTTGCTCGCATGATGAAAAACGGTGACATACCACAAAAAAAGAAACGAATAAAACACAATACAGAGACGTGACGGACATAGGTGTTATCTTTGATTGTTAATTGAAATTGGAACGAGCCCTTAGGCTGGAGAACTGGAGAGAACAGAAACGATCAGCTCTTTGGTCTCTAAGAAGTGGCAGATGCATGAACTGACCATACTGGTCCTGAGTCATAGTTTTCATAGATACGTTTCCCTTCAGGTTCCATGAGGACCCAATAATGAGCTTTTTCACACAGCACTGCTGTCTGCACAGTGAACTATTTGGACCGGTACTCTACTTCGTAATTTAATGGTTAACATGGTTAATATTTCTATAGGGTGTTATCCTGCGTTCTCCTTAAAAGAAAAACTGGAAGGAAAGAAATTTTCCAGCCAGGATTGGGTATTTTTCCAGTATTTATATGTTCGAATGAGGAAGCAAAAAAGGAAGGTCCCTTAGGATACGTTCAGCACTATTCAATGGAGAATTACATATGAGCACCACATACACACATCGTTGTTTAACTGCTTTCGCTACACCAGTCCTACACCTTATGATTAATTATCTGAATTGCAGATGAGCCAAACACGAAATTTCACATCATTTATGTACAGAAAGTTCACTGAAAAGTCATTTTCCTATCCTTATCTGTTACTCATAAGAAACTTCCAGTGCTGGGAACCACCGAGCTGCCCTGTGCTGCAGCGTGGGCAGCGCCGTGTTTTACAGATCCGCCACCCAGCTGATTTAATGCACTCAAGTGCAAACAAACAAGCAGAATTCTGGTTTTGTGGATTTAAGTCTTTGAGTAATGCCTGTGGCTTGCTGAAAATCCTTTTTTTATTGAAAATTGAATATGTCAGCTCAGTCATCACTTTAATTTGTTTTAAAAGATTTATTAGAGTTTGATGGTTTTTCTCTTGCTTGATTTTCATGTATTTTCCTGATAAAATTAAAATCATTGGAGCTTCCACTAGAGAAGAACTTCATCAATGTGTCAGTAGGAGCATGATTTTAATAAAACACTTTGGGAAAGTTTCTTGCCGAAACATTTTTTCAACTTTGGAGGAGGTACAAAGAATTCATGGGTATAGAGAGATGGAAAGTACAACACTAACAGTGCCGTGAGGCTGATCTTCAGTTTTTTTTCTTTACTAGAGCACTCCTCCTGAATTTGCCTGCTTTGCCTTAACACCACGGAAACACAGCTCTCTCCTCTGTTTCTCATGCACATACAGGCACTCATGCAAAATCTTTATATTAACAACTCCTCTCGACAGCATTCAAGATAGTATTTTAATACTCACTATAAGCCCAAAACATTCAGACACCTAGAATAAACTTGTAATTTATCATTCACGACGCTATTAAAAGGCAGAAGGTGAATTCAAAACAACCTTCACCTGTGCCACACTCTGGAGACCAGGAAGCCCTTTCCAGCTGCCCAGCTGCTGCAGCCACGGCGCGATGCTGAACACAAACTGTGCCGGTCACAGTGCGCAGGTGGGGGATGACGTGGCTCTGGATGCCACCAAACTGGGGGTACCAGCACCAGTGGAGCTGGTTGTGTACCAGAGAGTGACATCTGGATCCCCATAGCACTCTTGCATTTTGCATAGGTCGGTGTAAGACCCTCTGTTCCAGCTCGTTTATGAGTCATTGCAGTGTGCCCTTTATCTTTCAAATGCACCCGCCGTCATCACGGCACACCGCAGCCATAACGTAGATCTTCTCTACAATGCAGCTCTCATCGCCCAGCACAGCGGAGAATTAGCAAAGTCCCCTGGAACAGCACAGGGAACATCAATAATGTCAATCAAGCCTAAGGGACAATAGAGAAATACTCCTTTCTGCTGACAGACCCGGAGGATTTGCACGTGGGACAATAATTAAACAGAGTTCCATTAATTACCCCACTGAATTTTGGGAATCTCAGACCACAGATCATCCTCCCATAGGCTGGCAAGCTATATAACGTGCATCCAATGTACCTTTATCACGGCCCCAGTCCCCTCCATCACGTCCATTTTCAACAGGTGACTGGCCTCCACCAACCGCGTGTTATCAGCAGTGGCCAGGTCCAGACAGCAGCTAAAGCCCCATGCTTCCAACAGCGAGGAAACCGCAGACGGGGGTGCTGATGTTGCAGCAGATAAGATCTGTTCATTTGTCCCCTTGATATTCCTCATTATCCTGAAACCCCAAAGGTATTTTTGCCATCCTTGCAGTTATCTGCCAGCTCTGCAGAGTACTGAATTTCTTTCCTGAACTCTGGAGCTGCACCATACCAAATGAGGCTGATCCAAGAGAAGCTCTTCCAAAAGTAAGTAGTTGATATGATCTTCTTTTGCTTTCACAGTTCCCTTCCAGTACAGCCACAAGCAGACTAGCTACTTGTGGGGCTGCTACCGCTGCTTTATCACAGTTGCTAATATACAAAAAAAAGGCACAGCATGGGAGGAGAAGGCTCACGCTATGGATCGCAAGGCAGTGACAAACTGCACCAGGAAAATGTGCCGAAGAGCCCAGGGCGCAGGAAAGCCAGTTCCAGATTTGCACGTATCCTACCAGAGCCGTACGCATGGCAGGAGTGGCGCAGGATAGACATAAATACAATGCAGAGGGCTTAAAGGGGAGAAGTCTCTCCAAAGCAGGAGCAATAAATCATAGCGTACGCGTTGGCTTCACGGCCACAATTGCACTGTGGCGGGTGAAGTGTATTCCAGCGCAAAACCAACTCACCCCCCCTGCCTTCCAACGGGTCAGACCTCATCTTGACAATAAATAGTCCTTCAGTTTGATTTTCATTGGGACCCAAAACTCATTATGTTTGGTCCTTATATTTATAGGTACAAAAAATGGTTTGAAATATAATTTTCAAAAATCTAAATGGTTATCAGCCAAATATATATATATATATAAATTAAAGGTATTGTAATAGTAATAAAAATCAAAGCTTAAAATCTTATTTCATGCAGCTTGAAATAAAATATGTCCTATTTATATATGTTTCAAAGTGTTATACTTTCCTTTGGTACTCAACTGTAATAAGATATAACTTCATGCACTCTTTAGGTATTAAGGGAAATATAATATGTACCTGCACAGGAATTCCACTTTGATTTAGAAAATTGTCTGCCTCCCACAAATTATGCTATGCCAGCAGAAACGTTTAAAAATAAATTTAAAATACCCTACTAGGCAGTTAAAATTACTTAAAATGAACATTTGGGGTAAGCCGTATGATAGACATCCGAAAACACTAAGAGCGAGCCACATCCAACATGGAAATGAAACACTATTACCAAATGCAAATGCCGTCAGGTCTGCATTCCCAAGCTTCCCCATGAAGAACCAGCCGAAATTAATATTCAGCAAGACAGCAAAAGAAACCCAATGCTAAGAAATACAAAGTAATGCATACAGGAGAGAAAAGTCTGAACTACCCACATCCCTTATGAGTTTCAACATGAATTGCAGCAAGTCAGGAAAATGATGGGCATCATTTTCAGCAGCTACGAGCAGATCTCTCCAGCACGTAGTGGCAGCCGAAACACCAAACAAAGCATTAGGACATATAAGTGGGATGAAGAATAATATAGAAAAGATTATAATATCATTATATAAATCCCTGATTCACTCTTGCCATCTGAAACATGGTGCTCAGTACCTATCATCTTCTCAGAAAGCATCCACCTGGACTAAATGGCTTTTGGAAAGAGGCAGTAGGGATCATCAGTGACATGGAAAACTTTTCTAGTGAAGCAAAATTGTTTACCTTAGAGAGGAGGCAAATGCAAGACGACTAATTAAAATATATGGATTTACTAACAACACAGGAACGGTGGAATTCTGTTCTGTAAGTCCAATGATGGGATAATTCGGGGGCAGTGTGTGAAATTGAAAGGTTACAAGCCAGGAAAAGTGTTTCTTCCAATACAAGACTTAATTAGACAGTTGAAATCCCCACCACAAGGATATCACTGAGGGCAAGAACTTAGCCAGATGCTAAGAACTGGTTTTTGTTTGTTTGTTTGCTTTTTACAGATGAGGGCAGCCAAAGTTACAATATTAACTTAGAAAAAGGAATTCGAACATTAGAATTAGCTAATTTCTAACCGGTTAGGATCAGATATGTTCTAGAACGCAAGTTATTTTGTTCACTTGAATACTTGAAATTGCTTGAAATGAATTTAGTGGCTCTCTTCATGTCAAGTCAGACAGAGGACAGTCTGAAACCAAACACGGGATGGGCTGAAGCTCAAAACAATCCTCTCTGCCAGCACCTACATTTAAATAGGTCTTTGCTTCTGTTTAGTGATTTGGAAGCTCCTGGTTATATTTCAGATTTAACGTTTAGCGTTGTTACTTTCTGAAGAAGTCTGTGTGCATCAGGAATACATATCCACTCATCTGTGGCTACCCCAAGGCCAGTCGTGGTGAGGATTAATGCTGGTGGCAGCAGTAGCTCTAGGAGAGAGAATATTCAGTCCAAAAATATCCATAGAGCAACACTGGGAACTCAACTCTCAACATTTAAACTCCCATAATTTAAACTGGGGGTCCTGGAAAGGAAGAAAGCGAGAGCAGGGCCAAAAGGTCTAAGGAGCAAAATGACCCAGATGGGCACGCAGAGCCGCCACCCCGCGAGGGCTGGGGCAGAATAGGAGCAGTCATCGGTTGGGACGACAGAATTTTGAAAGACCTTTACACCCCTCTGGTTGTGCTATGGACACTACAGCTGTGGGCCTGTTTCTCTTTCCCAAGGGGATTTAACTGATCTTAAATCCATCCCAAACAAAATAACTCACTAGGCTGGCTCTAAGCTGTACCCACAGGCTGCCGCCAGCACTGCATCTCTCCATCGCAGGAGCTACCCCATGCTCACGTCTTCGTGCTTTCCTCCCTCCACGCTGGGAGCTCAGCTATTACAGTCTCACGCACGAGAGCAGAAAGGTGCTAATTTCTATAGCTACAATTCTGTCAATTTTTCAACTGTTCGAAGAAGTTTAATATTTTAAAATACATTCCTAACTACAAATAAGGCAAGCAACCATACGAATAATATATCTGGTGTAAATGCCAATCACTTGGGGGCAAGGAATAAAATACAACAATATTTTCTCTGTTCTTAGTTGGATCAATGTGAAAGATTGATTCATTTTGGAAGTAAGTACTGAGATTTCCCTCATTGATTACTGATGTGGTAGCTACAATGTTTCAAATGAACGGTCTGGACTTCCAATTTACACGAAAAAATGTCGTCTTTTTTTTTAACCGTCTTAGGGTACTGCGTATTTTTAATTCCATTTCTGGCTGGATATGAAAATTGGCAAGTTGCCTTGTTTTGAGCTTGCCTGGTGGACAAAAGGATGCGTGTTCTTCTCCCAGCACATCCAAATTCAAAATGCGCAGTCTGGGGTTTCGCCAGATGACAATGAACTTCCGACTGTGTTTAACAGAGCTCTCAAATTGATTACCAAGCAATGTACAAAAGGTAAAGTGATGTAGTTGGGACTGACCTAATTACTATAATTATATAAAATACTATCGGTGTTGATAAATTCTTCAGACCACAGTATAATACGGAAAGGCTCGCGTTGCAGTAATGACATGCATTTCCAATCCAGTATACAAAGTGATAGAGCCACAATAAAGAATTTGTAGCTGCTTTTCCTGTTTGTGCCCTGCACAGTAATTGCTGAAACAGCAGTTAAATTGTGAACATATTTTATTTTAATTTAGCTTACTGTACAAGACTACTACATCCTACCAAAACTGTAGTTTCTCTATTTGCTTTATTTTCAGCCCTAAAGAGTAAGACGCAATAGCAGCTCTGGAGATGACAAACACATAGATCAAAGCTTCTGGATTCTCATCCAAGACAGCCAGAATCTGATAAGCAATGTACAGCTAGGACTGGGGAGATGGGAGAAATTCTTGAATTTCAGAGGTGAGATAACTTATAGAAAGCTTGTCTTTATTTTACACTTTCAGGATTTTTCTAGGTCCTTTGTCCTGTCCACTAGATCAGCACTGTATAAGGATAATAATTCAGAAGCCTATCTAAAGTGGTATCATTAAAAAGGAAAAAAAAAAAAAAAAGTAGAAAGAAGATAGTTGAAGCTTTTCTTTTCCTATTAAGGAATACTTTTCCTGTGAAGGACTTCTCTTTTTCTAGACACAAATGTAGCGCTTCATCCCAGCCTGGAAATTCTATTTCCGTACGTGGGACCTCTATCACAGCAACAGTTTATCCCTAATGCTCTCATCCTTCCTAATTCTCTCTCATTCAACAACATATTCCCAATGCTTTTTAAGAAAGAATAAACCCCTATGAAGGTGTATCACACACTAGTTTTCAATAAAAAAAGGGGGGGGGGGGAGAGGATTTAATATTAATCATTATTAACATGATCTTTCCATTATCCTAAATTGAGGCTTATTGCAGCTAATGTAGAAGAGGGTTAAATTAAAGCTGCTGCAGTCTCACCTCGGCAGAGCTCTAACCCACCTTTCGCGTCTCTCCAGGGGCAGGTTTCCATTAACGCAGTGATTAATGCCATCCTCTCGCCTTGATCGTGCCACTACAGTGACAGTAATACGGCTAAAGAATATTTCATAATAGTACAGCCTTGTTATTCGAGCTGTCACGAAAGCTACTTTGAGGGCACACTGACCACTTAGAAGTTATTAATAGAATAAGCAACTTCCATAACAACTAATTAGCATCCTTTGCAGAACTGCTGCTATTTTAAGTTGCCAAATGCTCATTGCCATTTGGTGCAGCTGCATACCTACTTATGTGTTACATAAAATTAAATCAATGACTTTATGGTCTAAAGGCTGTTGACGTTGGTACTGCAACATGGATACAAAACTGGGATTTTGAAGGTGCAGCATGGTTTGGAGCTGGCAGCTCAGAGCAACGGTGCAAAATAACTTCAGAGTTATACCTCGCCACTAATAGTCTCCATAAGCAGCAAAATGTACTTGTCATGAGATTTTTTTTTTTTTTTTTAAAGTCATCCATCTTTCTCAGCAGCTTTTGCATAGCATTTTTTCCTTAGTTTACAGAAAGCCACACGGATGTCTGTCTTTTTTTGTGTCAATCTTTCTCAGGCATGTCAATACATACATGTCATTCTTATCTTATTATTTTTACTACACTGCTCTCACATGAACCTTAATTTGATTATATCACTGTAATGAACAGCATTATTAATTGCATATTTTCTGATGTTATTCTGATACATTAAGCTGTATCTCATAAGTATAATAATTTTTAGAAATCAGTCTTCTGATCGTTTACAGACAAGAACCTCTGAATTAGCTTGTTTCAATAAATACTATATTTCCAGATATTTTAAATAAACTGTGCTTTCAGCTTTCCTGAAGCGCATTATCCACGCTGCCATCTAAATTAATATTAATCCAAATATCCACATACATACATCTCAGGCTCCTCAGGAGTGAGTTGGACACTTCTGCAGGCATCTGTGAAACTCAGCAGTAGCGCTCACAAAACGTATACACCAGTGTTGGCACTAGACTTCAGCATGTGTCTGACTTATTTGACTTTCACTAGGAAGGCTGAGTTCAAAAACAGTCCTGGGTGACAAAGGATAGCTCCTGGGTCAGCTTTGTACTTGATGTAATCCAGATTTGTGTGAAATCCCACCCCAGCGGGCTCTAGGAAAGCTGTGTGGCTGAGAACACGGACTTCACTTCTGAGCTCTTTCTGTACAATTTAGTACGGAAACTAGTATCCGCATCGAAATCCTACAGGCAGGCTACCTTTTGTGCACCCTTCCACATGTAAAGTTAAGCACAGATTTCCTGGAACATAATTTATGGGATATAGTCTTCTATGAGATATGCAAATCTGAAGATGAAAGAGCAAATGCAATTTCATTTTCCACTCCTTTTTAAATATTACCAAAACCTGAAGCAAAAATCCTGCAAGAACTCCTACAGTAGCAAATACCACCAGTCTGGGTGTTATGACCTTTCTGAGAAAACTGAACAGGAAAGGAAGCGGTGTATCAGAAAGGGGCATTGACTTCAGAGGATGAAAAATGGAAAGTCGTTGTAATCTTCAGAGCTGAGCAAATCCTGTATTTTTTAGTTTAGTGCATAAACTATAAATTCCTCACATTAAAAAAAAAAAAAAAAAAAAAAAAAAAGCTTAGCATCAAATCAAAATAGAACTGGAAAAAGGACCCCGACCATTAGATTTGGAAAATGTTTCCTTGGAATGACTGATGACGGTTCAGTCCCTGATCTGGTCGTTCCCGTTCCGTGGCATGGCGCTCTCATCCCTGACCAGCGACAGGAACTGAAGCAAGTTCCACCAGAAAGCAATGGATGGAAGTTTTTATAGTAGATTAACTAAACTGCACATAGACACATAAGAAGGAATTAGCAATAGTAATAACAAAAAAAAAAGTCCATTGGTAAGCAGCCGTGACGAACCGCAGAGCTGAGCTGCAGGAGAGCTGCTGGTGGTGGGGACCAAAGGGAGGTTCCACCATCCCCGTGGAACAGCCATTGCCATCCCACCGTTACTTTGCATACACTCTGGGCATCAGGATTAAGGGACCATGGCACTGCTTCAGATAAACTTCCTGGGAAAATTGAGGGCTCCTTTCATCATTTCCAACCCCCCTCGTATTTTAGCTTGTACTCAGTTCTGCTAATTTTGCTATAGACACTCACAGGCCTTGGTTTAAGCAGCGCGTGCCACATGTACAGATGCCAAAAGAGAAGAAAATCCTTTTCAATCCTCAAATGACAAAAACCAGTGGTGCAGGACAGCACTAAACACTAGCAGTTGGGGTTTTGGCTCTGGTTTCTCAGAGGAGATCCAAAATGCAAACGTGAATTTGGACAATATTCTGAAACTCAGGCGCTGCCCTCGTAAACACCAAGAGAAATTAAGATAACTTCAACTACCACCAAAGACTTCTTTTTTTTTTTTTTGCTACGATATCCCCCCAAATTAAAGCTGTTCTTTCAACAAAATGTCAGTTGAAAACACTAAATTTATCGCATGAGCGATGGTTTGTTTGTTGTAGAGGTTGCTCAAGAACAGCACAAAATGACCCTTGCGACGCTGGTAAAGTTAGTGTCAGCTTGAATTACAAGTTACATAAATCTAAGTTACACAAGTTATGCCCCCAAAAGCTGCTCCAACTTGTGCACTAAATTATCTGGCAAGGTTTCTGTTTGCAAATCAGACTGGTTGATTTGACGCCTTTTTTCGCCCACTCTGCCATTTTCTCCCATGGCTTAACCTCCTCTCTGAATTTGTGTTTCCAGGAAGCAGCAGTGACCAGGAGGAACCTCATCCTGCTTTTCCTCCCAGATGAACATCTTGTGAAAGTTCTCCATGAGTTTTCCTTGGCAAGAGAAAGCAGGATGAGGGTTCCATAGAGGCTGAAAGGGAATTTCTAGAATAATACTGGGAGGGTTAAATGGGTCAAAGTAACCAATCTAACACTTCGTATGAAATCATTTCTAAAATCCAATCCCATTTTCTGCAAAACCCAAACACATTAAAATACCGCTTAAAACTGTTCCGATACGTCTTTAACTACAAGAGGGCAAGAATTTTAGTATAGTGACATCTCATCATTAACTTGACCTAAATACCTACAATATTGGCATTTTACTCTGCAATTAACATGATTTACACTACAGATCTTATCTTCTTCCCCAAAATCAATTTCTCTGCTCTGTATATGTTCTTGAGGAAAAAAGATAAAAATCTATTTCCAAAGACTTTTATAGAGCAAAATCATTTAGCTGCTGGATGGGCTTAACTGCCCTGCTGTGAGGTCAAATCTTAGCGACAGATAATGTACTGATGTCTTCATAGTTTCTTTCTTTAAGCGCTATTCTTCACAAGCCATTATTTTACCATAAAAGTAGCATTTAATTCAACTACTCAGAATCGCTGCCTCTAAGTACGCAAGTTTTCTTTTAAGAAAAAAATGATACGTACAATTTATAAATACATAATGTCCAAAATAGGAAAATATGGAAAGCTAAAGTATTCTAAAACACATACATAGAAAAAGACAAAAAAAAAAAAGGTGCAATTTATTGGAAACTCCCCCCCACCTCCTGGGTCTGTAAACCTCAACCACGCTGCTCTTAGGCTTCTCCTCTCCAAACAGGGGTTGCAGTCTCTCCGGTTCCCCCTCCTGAGGCTGCTGCTGCACCACTCCTTGATCATTTCACTTCCCTTCCTTGGTAACTCCTCTAATTTCACCGTGTCCTTCCCGAGATGCAGGAATCAAAGCAGCACACCCTGCTCAAGCTGCGGGCACAGCACGGGTTTAGATAGTGACAAATGACGTTCTCTGCCTTGTTCTCACGGACTTTTTCTGGTTTAGTTTCGTGTAAAGGTCAAGTTTTATGTAATATATCTAGGACATGCTAGAATTTTGTAGCAGATTCCTGTTTTCTATATGAGTTTGGTTCTTGTACCCCTCTAAAATGAATCTACAGATATACCACAAAACACCGTGCCACTTAGCCCGAAAAGACAGCGACAGCAGCTGTAGATTTACCCTTTCGGTTATAATCTTTCTCTGCCGCAGGAGCACGAACAAGGAGAAGATACTGCATAAGCAGAAGAATGACTGGAGGTGTGCAAGCAGTGTCCATCTCCATCAGATGATGGACAGAGACCTCACTCCTTGATTAGCAATTGCAAAAACTGCAAGATAAGGCTGTTTCCTTCCTGAGCAGAATCCCCAGAGCTTCTGAGTTTCCATGAGGGTCTCAGCAGGGACTAAAGGCAATCAGCCAACGCTTGCTCCAGCAGCAGCTCTCAGCTACTCTCTACTTAGCAGAACAGACGTATCCCCCTCGCAATGTGTTTCCCCTCCTTGTAACAGATCCTCTCTACTGCTCCTTCGCCCTGGGAGGTGGAGGTGCAGGTTGCACACCAGAGCCACACTCAGAAAGCTCCCCTGCTGACGTGGCTATCCAGAATTACTCTTTCAGTGGAAATCAGCCTTTTACTCAGAATTTTAGTATTTTAGAATTTAACTGGAATTACTTTAAAGTATATTTACCTATATGGAAACAAAAATATCTAATTACATCCATTCTCTCAACCTTCTGCTTGTATTTTACAAAACAACAAACCCCAGCCTCGCTCTAATGTCATGAAGGGAAAGACAGAAGAAGTATTTTTAATATTATTTAATTCTTAATTGCAACCAATGAAATGCAAGTCATAATTATGCAACCAGTAAAGAACATCAGTACATGTTCTGCAATACAGGTCAGTAAATTCACCATGTCTTACCTGAAGTTTCAGTTCTTACCTAAACAATATTTGGAATAGGCTTAAGCATGTACACTGACCCAAATTCCTGACTTTTAATAAGGGGTTACAAGATATTTCAAAGACCCTGCCCTAATTTTGTTTCTTAATCCTCAAACTACTGAGAAGACCTTCACTTTTATTCCATGTTGATGTCCTTCGCGGTTTGGCGTAAATATTAAGTGCATTAGGGGTTAATCTTCAGGCTATAGGGACAATGTTCATGGGCACTAAAGCAGCACAGAGTACGCTCCCACTGCCATGTCATGTTCCCTCACTGTTTTCCCCAACTTTTTCTTACGACACTGCCCAGTCCAGAGTATCTGGGCTAAAGCCATCGGTCACCCCATCCTCTAGCACACCAGAAAGGCTTGTAGCATTTATTGCAGGCTTTCTTCAGCGGGAGGGGAAGACTAATATAAACTGTGGCGGAGCATCTTCTATAAATAATAGAAGGACATTTTTTCCAAGGTTCATATGACTTGGACAGATTTAAACCAATGAAAAATCTGATGTACAGGCTGTTTTCCTTTTTTATTTTGGTCTCAAAGCAGACATGCAACAGATGGCATTTCTCATTATCTCAGGAACCAAATTACTCCTGGCTTGCTCTTACCTACCTCCAAGCCTTTTGCACCCCTCTGCCAAGCAGGCCAGTATCCTTTGCTCACCTCAGTTTTGACAAAAGCCTAGGCACAAAAAAACCCAAGACTTTTTTTGTGACTACAAGCCACACCACCTATCGAAGGCACGTTCCTTACCCAGCTCGTTGGTTTTGCCTTTCTTACATTTCCGTCTGATATAACAGTCTTTACGAGCCAACTTTACAGCAAATAATCCATCAAAAGCAACACACAGGGCATGCATATTATTCAGTCTAAAATAATATATATTCTCATGTTCTGCACTCCTATCTGCATTGCAGGTGGCAAAGTTAGAAAGAGAGCTGCTGAAACACTAATCATCTCTTTGGGTGCAGCTGGAAAGGCTTCGGAGGGTGGGCAAAGAAGGGGGAATGGGAGGGAGAGAAAGGAAGTAAATCAGGTGTGTGCTTTTACCTCAATACATCAGAGCAGGTATGGAGGGAGAAATAATGTGCACATCCCTGCAGGGTTAATAAAGCTCCTTTCTTGGATGCTGCAATGACAGCCTGTTCTCAAAGCAGACCAGTTCCCAATCAGTAAATAAAACAAGATGCAAAAATTCTAGCTACACGGTGTGTAGCTGGTTGAGAAAGAGGGGTTCCAAATTAATTAATACATCATGTTTTGGTCTAGTGCATGGTTGCATTTGGTTCAGTGAAAAAAATTATTATTTTCCACCCTCTGATCACTTTGTAATCTTTAATAAGCAACTACAATTTAAAAGCACCTAGTTCAACAAGTTTACGATGATTGGCTGTATCTGCATCAGAGAGATAGCACACCTTCACTAAGGCGGAATAAGGGTGATTGCCCATCACTCCACGGCACATTTGTAAGAAGGAAATAGAGCATGCAACTAATCCTCCAGAGTGCTGGTATTTTATTTGAGGAGATTTACTCCATGCTCTGTTTCGCCCATCCAAAGAGGCAGTTATTTTAATTCAAGAGATTTGTGTCCAATGCTTTTTCTCCCTATTAAGATTTAGTGCCATTAATTTGGAAAAAAACATTTTTCTATTTTCTGTTTGTCTTAGGCGAAATCGGAACAGCTGAAATGCAAGTTTATTCTACAAGGTGGCACCTACCAATAAGTTAAACTTAAAACGACGCATACAGTACCCTCAGATTCTTTTGAAGGCAGTCAGAGGATTCACCACAGCCCAGAACAGATCTGTCTTCTTGTTGCTAACAAAATGTATTTCATTGTTTGAAAGTAACAAAATGAGAGTTCAGCACTGTGAGTCAACACTGCAGGTAATATTAACACCATGTCCATTATGGCCCTGAGGCAAGACCCATTCAAATCGGTGGAAGAAATTCCATCGACGTCAATAGGCTTTACATTAAACTCTACCTCAGCAATTCACAGGGTGAAATCTCGGCCCCACTGAAGGATAATATTAAAACTCTCATTGACTTCGAGGAAACTGGGATTGTTCCTACTGCAGTTAATGGGCAAACAAAATACTCCCGTTGCCTGCTTACTTGTGTACTAAAGAGCGGTTTGGGTGAACGACACCTCTGATATGTTATTTACCTTGTGTGATGGTTTATATAAAGGAACACAGATCAACAGAAAAAACAAGAAAACTAGGAGAATTTCTGAGTACAACTTAAATGCATCAGTTTTATTCTTAAAATAACAAATCATATTCCCTAACCTTCCTCCTCTGTGTTTTTGAAGATATAAAAACAGTATTACCTTTAATGCTTTAAGTTAGCTTAGATTTCAGGTGGATTTTTTTCTTGCTTTTATTTTAGCAATTCCATTAAATGGTGGACTGTACCCAGGAGATCACAGCTAATTACGTACAACTACTGCTACAAAGGCTTTATTTGCTCTTCAGCTTAATTCATTGTACAAGATTAGAGTTCGTTCTTCGTTAGGATTTTTTGGGGACATATTGCAAGGAGCCAGATCTAGGCGACTTCAACCTGAGAATTAACTCCCAGCCCGTGTCAGAGATAAAATATGTTATTATGCTAGTATTGCATATGAGTATCTATGACTGATTTAAATGATGCCTTGCACAGACTACTTAAAACATATTTCAATCTCTATTTATAGTGCTTAATCAGATGTCTAGCACAATCCTTCCTATATAGACGTTCACATCTTCTGGTGCCTCTGTGGCTGTTCACGGCATATAGACACCATCCACCGCTGCATCAGTAAAGCCAGAGCTGAAGGATATTTGTTTTCTATTCAGTACATAGTGCATAAGTACATATGCAAAGCTCTTCTTCCGAGACCATTCCCTGCTCTATCACATAGTCTAAAGTATAGCACATATCATCTGATACTTGAGAAAGAAAATAGAGTCAGGCTAAAGCCAAAACCTCCTAATATGCAGGCCCTTTCAGCCAACAGCACTCAGCCCTCTCAAGAGATGAGCTACCGTACTTAGTTTGTCTGGTCTAATGAAGTTATTACTTACATCTAGAAAATTAAAGGTCTAAGCCCTGACACCAGCCGCAGACTCGCACATCTGCCCGTTTTCCTTCACCCAGACTGGTGTAAAAGCATTTTTATCTGCTGAGCGATCGTTTTCTGTTCTCTCAACCTCACATAGCTCAGGTGCCAGACAGACAGCGTATTGACACACTAAATCTAACAGCGATTTCCATGTATCACATACATGCAAAAAGCCCTTAACTCTCCTTAATCAATTCCTTCCCTTTCCCTTCTCAGCACGGATCCTTGCTCCTGGATCCCCCCTTTGTCCCAGGTCGGCTTGGCTCAGGCAGGCAGCAGGATTGGGAGCTGGTGGGACAGGGCAGGCACGGACCAACACACAGCTCACGGTGGCATGGACCATCGGCTGTGGTGGTGAGCTGTCCCACTGTCCAGCTCCTAAGGAATCATGCCACTTACAAGCTTTGAGTTCTTATGCAGAGTCTTGGCATCGACATTTTTATTTAAATCAGCAGAATTTTCCAGCATACTTGTTTGGTGATGGTTAGCACCAAACAGTGATACACAGCTTCCTGGGGACAACTGATGGCCACAAATATTAATTTCAGCATCCGGCATTTTGTGAAAGAGTATAAAACAGTAAAGGAGTACCCACTATACATGACTATACGTGACTTTACATCAGCCTACACCATTATTTCTTGATACCTTCCTACTCAAATGACACCTTTATTCCACGCAAAAGGTGGCTGCAATAGTCGCAGAAAAACCTGAAAAGGTCCCAAAATGTTCAGAAGAGGACGAGTGCAAACCTGTCGCTTATGCCTCGCCCTTGTTTCAAGCAACAGAAGCTCCTCTGCCTTCCTGCCCCAGGAATTTGCCAGGTTTGTGGCTACAGCTTGTCAAAACTGAATAGCAGAGAGCGTAGCAGCTTTTATAAAAGTCTAGCAACGTGGTGTTTCACATAAGGAAATGATGAGTGCAGCCTCACCAACAGTGACTTTCTGCCTCAGCTTCTACTACTCAACTGCAAGAAAGGAAGATGGGGACCATCCTTGGAAACACCAGTGACCGCATGTGCGGGACTTGGACTTGCTCAAATGCTAAACTAAAATACTACTATCCTAAACTAAAAGGCAGGAGCTCCTCCTGAAGGTCCATGCTGTCCTCATCAAGGACATTCTCCTACCTCACCCTGGATACAAACGTATGTTCTGTCCTTCTATTGCACTTTGCAGTATTTTTAAATGGCAAACTACGTTATTAAAAATTTTAAAAAGCAAAGCCTAGCTGCCTTTATAATTTGAGGTTCTGTTTTCATATAGTAGGAGCAGATGTGCAAATGTTTGTTTACTCAGTTCTTGATAGTAGGCATTTGCTAGCAGATGCATGAAATTAATTTCTGCCCTAGTATTAAAAATCATTTCCTTGATTTAAATGTCTCTTTGATAAAGAAACAGTATCATAAAGTGGTTTAGCTGATGAAGCAGCACAAATAGAAACAATACTTGCTATTTTAGGATTGCTATTTCTATTTGCTTAGATTGCACAGTGTGTCTTTCAGGAAAACAAATAATTATTTGTAAAGTCTTCCATCCAAACAGTTTCCTTGTGAATGTGTTTCCAAGAGCAACATAGGAGAATATTCATTTTTAACTGTAAGAAAAATAATTTTAGCATCAGGCTGCGATTTCTGTAGGCTTCACACAGTCAAAAGAAAATGTAGGATTTCATACTCTTTTTTTTCCCCCCTGTTTACCAATTTATGGGGAGTACTGTGCAGCTGCAGTAAAACATTATGATATTACCAGCGTTCGTTTATTTTGGCCGCAAGCGCGCGCCCACAAGAAGCCTTTGTGGCAGGCGGAGAGCAAGTAAAGGGACTTGTTACAGAAGCAACGTTCCTCTTGGGCTCCTTGTCGGTTGGTGGAGTTCTCACATTTACGAGCGGCTCTCACATCTGGAAGAGCAGACGGGACAATTGGGACCCTGCCTATGCTTCAGGGATTCCCAAATACTTGACCCTACGGCTCCTGTTTTTCCTAATAGAGCTCTAACTGCTAGCGTGGTCTTACCTGATGTAAACCCATTATTTTTCAGCAAAACTGCCTCAATGAGAGAAACGGGAAGAAGCAGGCTTGCATTTTCCGAGCTAACCGCCTCATCCACTCGACAGAGCGTCCCTGGGCACGGGCAGTAGAGCCTGAGCCCCGGTGCAGCCCCCCAAGTCCCGCGGTAGCTGTTTGCAGAGCAGGGAGGGAGCACCGGGCTCAAACGTTATTTCGGGGCTTAGGCATGGGCTAGGATCTGTATCGACAAATCTCCTGGAATTTCTAGAACAAGGGAACGTAAAATTTGATCCATCTTATCATGACAAGTCTGTAACAATTTTGCTATTATAAGCACAAATAAAAATAATCCTTTAACCCTCAGCGAGGCATTATTTCGAAGGTGGCTTGAACAAGTCGGAATTGCAGAAGTGGAGCAAACACAGCCTAATTAGTAAAATGATAGTCTAACCTACACTGTTGAATTTGTTACTCTGTATTTATTTTTGCCAGGCCTATACACCTATGTTTGGGGATATGCATCTCATTCCTATTACAGTCGCATTTCCCTTTCACATAAAATTTATAGCTAATTTATTTGCTTAATTTCAGATGACAAAGTAACATGAAACTATCAGTCGAAAGGATGTTCCGTCAGAGTCACCATCTGTGAAAGTGTCACCTATAACTGCATAGATTACAACTGATCTGCCACAGAAGTTAACGAAGTTGATGTATGACTTTGTGTCACTTAGGAACTGTATCTCCTGAATAGGAACATCATAAAATGCAACTGGCTTTACACAGACTGATGCTCCTTTGCAGAGTCTCTCAGTGCTTCACCATGCCCTAGACTGCCTACAGTGGCAGAAAGCATATCTAGAAAAAAAAAATTTAAAAAAATGAAAGTATAACTTGTTTCTGTCCTGTATGACACAGCCCTTCCAAGCTTTGTTAGATTCCAGCTTAGTACCAGCATCACTGCAGCGTTATATAAGTACAATAATAAAAGCACAGACACACAGAGCTCCTTTTATGAAAAGATCCCATAGCACTTTGCAAACCGTAATTAATTAAGCTTCACAACACACCACTCCACACTTGAAGACAATTTATCTGTGTACTACTACTCCCGAGCACTAACGGGTCTGTCGCTGGGTCACTGTGGATACCGTCTCACGGTGGCGCAGCGGATAAATAAATAAATATTCATCTTAAAATATCCGCATAGTTTCACGCTGACAATATCACTCTTCCAGACAAATGACCCGGGAGAGCAGCAGCTCCGCAACCCGGGCTGCTATCGAGCACGTACCGTTATAAGTCTCAGCAGCAGTTTGGGTTCCCCCTGACCCCAACCCTACAACCACATTTTAAAAGCGCCCTTAGCAATCAGATGTACAGCTCCTGGGAGTCACAGGGCAGGGGATGAAGCGACGACCAACGCTTCCAGAGGAGCAGTACCGCCGCCCTGCTCAGGTCCACCCCGCAATCTCAGACTGTCTCTCAGGGTGCTTCGCGCAGAGAAACGGCAAACTTGTGAGCGTGGCCCTTGCCAAAGTGGAGCCCCCACAGCTCCTGGGGGGTTTGGGGGGTGGAGGGGGGGCTGACCACGCTCAGCTCTCCTCTGCCAAACCATCAGCAATGGGGACAGCAACGCGGTCGGGGTAAGCAAGTCTCGGGGGAGCGCTTTGGGATGTTTAATGGGGAATGGCAATTTAACCGACCCCTGGGATGTCCGCGCAGTGTCTCGGTTAAAGGCTGTGGGGGCACCCCGTTGTCCTGCCTTAGACCTGGTGACTTTTTTGGCACGTGCTGCCCCACCGTGTCCCCAACCCCCCGCAGAAGAGGGCTGCAGTGGGGGTCAACCCCGAGCCTTGTGACAACGGCCATAGGAAAGGCTGGCACAAGGTCTGCTGTAAACATATCAGAAATTACTTCACTCACCTAAATTTTATCTCAGGTGAATCTCTCCAGTGCTTAGCAACACCTTATATTAAAATTCTGTTTTAAAATACAGTGTTAATTAAGCAATTAAGGATGGCAAGGCTTATTTTATGGCATAATTTACTCATAGTTAGATTGCGCTGTAAGGTTAACTGCACGAGGCATGTTTTATGGCCTTATAAAATGCTGTCTTCCTTATTGCTTTTATAACAGATTATAATGAATTCTTCTTTATGTATTTTAAATTATTTTTTGATAACAAAGTGGTCTTATTATTTGCCACATTACCATAAGATGCTGTCAGCTAGAGTTTAGCTACAGTTAGAAGACACATTTGCACTGTGCATTAAATGAAAGCACACCAGATAAAACAGAGCAACCTATAAAAAACAGCAGCAACATTCATTACAAATTTAGAACTATAAAGGATTTGGCGTGCAGAAAATAGTGCGCTACAACTTGGAGAAGGAGCACAGGTATTGGTAGCGGACGTAGGCATTGCTTGTGAGATCAGTATGGTACAGAGCCTTTGGGCAAGGTATGTGGATCAAAATGACGGACTTTATCCAGGAAACACAAATTCCGGGAATGGTGGGGCCAAGTCAGCAGTGATATTTCTTATCATGAGCTGTTTTATACTGAAGAACCAAACAGAAAAGCTCTTCGATAGAATAAAATTGCTTTAGTGCAAAAGCACGCGAAGACTCAGTTCCCAGTCAATCCCCAATCCGATCCAAACTGCAATGAACATTCCTCAAATTTTGTGGCAAGAGCAAAGTAGGAAGACAATAAAGCAATATGCCTTTTAATAAAAAGATGATTCACTTTATTGACGTGCCTGTACGTGGGTATGATTAATATATTAAATATGAATAATTTATCAGAATGTATTTGGAATAATGTGCCTGCCTAGAAACACTGCTAACATTTTAAATTCTCCTGTGATGCATTTTTAAGGAAAACAGAAGAAATGCAGCCATTATCCATCGCACACGCTACCAGAACACCTAAACTCACCTTCCTCTTCTAAAAATACACAAAGAAAGCACCGAGTGCAGGAGTGAGAACAGGTTAGCTGGGAAAATAAGCGCCTGGTGGCAGTGGTACGCAGAGGGCAGGACACGTGCGGCTCTCGTGGGACGTGGGCACGGACTGAAGGATGAGAAGAGCAAAGGAGTCGTACAAATAGCTACCTGCACAAATCAGTTCAAGGCCGGCACAGGGACTGTTTAATTTTCCCTTCGTAACTCCAGTCCTTAACTGGAAGGCGTGCTGGGTGCGTATGACCCAATGGTCCGTTCGACCAACGGGGATCGAATTAACGTACCACGTCTTGCAGACGGCGTTAGCCTGAGATAGTGCCCGTGTCTAACTCCAGGGAACGTTATCTCAGCTGGTGACTGCAGCGTCTAGGTCCCATCTTAGTAAAAGAAATAGTAATGGTAGTATCACTCATAATGACTTAAACAAACCACCAAGTCTGCTGCTTGCTCAGCCCATGGCACACAAGAGACCAGCAAGTGGATTTGCTGGGTATTAACGCAGCGACACGAGGCAAAGGAATAAATGGCTGCAAAGGGTTGTAACACTTGAGAGCCTGTGAGAGACAATCAGAAGATTCGTGGCGTGTTAATTAGTAACGAGTTATAGATGAGCATTCCCACCAATCTGAGGAGGCCCAGGGAGCCCTTTCCTTCGATTCCCGTTCCCGCTCCGCTGGGCAGCACCACACGCGCGTGCAGCGGCAGATGCGCTGGGAAGGCACCCGGACCAGGCGATGCGGGGTGCAGGAGCCCTTCGTAAGACCCCGGAAAACACTCTCGCAGCTCTCAGAGCTCAGCTCCTCAAATATAAAATACAAAATGAAAGCGGGACAGGATGACAGCGTGGCGATGCTGGAAGTACCCGGCCCTGCGTGCCGCGGCTTAAACCAGCTCTTGGTAGAAACACTTTCCCATGTTTTTCACAGGCAGGAGTACTGAAGATGCCCTTACAGCCGAACGTATCCTTATTTTGGGCTGCTCATCTTTTTTCTTTATTAGGGTACGCTCACATCCCCAACTTTAGCCATCCAGGAAGGGATTATCTTGCATGTTCCCATCCTGCCCACTGCAACAATTAGCACCTGAGGACAGGGATTGTTTCTGCCACCACATTCATGTGTTACTCAGCCTTCATTTAGACTGTGCTTGTAGTAGATGTAATTATTGGTAATAGCCTACTCGGAGCATTACATCTATACCTATTGCATTCCTGCTCCCTTCTCCACTCATTCTTATGAAATACTGCTATGGGAATGGGCTTAGAAAAACAAAAAAACATTCCTCCAGAATTGCTGGCATATCAGATATGAGGTGACTGTAAATATGCTGTTTAGTAAATATATTCTCATTAGAACCCACCAAAGGAAAAACTTAATAGAAACGATAAACATTTAAAAAAAAAAATCACAAATTTTTAAGATATTTGCAGTAGGATACACATATCAAAGGCCCAGTTTTGACTTAAGTGGGCTTTTGGACCTATAAGCAAAATTTTCAGCATATTCACGTCATCGGTTGAAACAGGCTCTAATCCTGTCTCAATAATTTTATTTGTTTTTATGCTTTATTCAGAAAAAGTCTCAAAGATTATTCAGGAAAACTCTCAAGCTTTTTTTCTGAAATCAGAGTATCAGCGATCTCCTATCAAGTCTTAAAGCAAATATACATCCATTTATATTTCACCATAGAGAATGAGTCTTTGCAGCAGACGTCTCCTTACTCAATAATGACACACCAGCGACTTCTTGAGACAAACAAAATGTCAACACAGATTTTACATCAAACTCTTTACCATTTATCAATCACAGAAACATTTGATGTGCTGCATTTGCCTTCTGTCTGCAAAATATTCATCCGAACCACGGGGAAATCCCCTACTGATAAACCTTAGACCACTTTCCCTTTCTAGTTCACTAATAGACATAATGCACTTCCCATTAAATTGTTAAATTTGCAGCAAATGCAATTTCTCAGCGGAGGAGACCTCTGCGGTTTCAGAAAGAACATACAAGGTTTGATCCCTTTAGATTATTGCACCAAATGCAAAAACCAGTTGTAAGTCGTGTTGATCCTTGGGTAAACCTTAGCACATCAAACTTTTGCAAGCAGCACTGAAGTAAGGCAGAAACAGCGAGGCAGAAACCTGGATTTACGAGGCAGATTGTTTAAAATTTATCAATTTAACTTGCATGAACTCCTAAAATTTGGCATAAACAAAATTTCACCATAGCTTCTAATAACATACACCAAATACTATATACAAAAGAGCACAAGAATTGAGCAAAGGCACTTCTCAGGAAAGTAATTTCCTCTGTGCTTGTGCTAACCGCTCAGCTCTCATCTAAACCAAGGCTCTACATGATTCCCACTCTGCTCCACGTGTGTCAGGTGGAGAACATATTGCTCTTCTGGGAACAGCAGCCTACATTCCCTTTTTCATGCTATTTTTTTTCTAATTGACTCGGGGTTACGTGCACACGGTGCACACGCTGGCATGCAAAGTCCCCAGCTACTTCCCCAGGAGCAATTTCCTGCAAAACCTACCACGGATCAAGCCACTGGGGAGGTCATAAGTGCATTGAGCTCGTTGCTCCCTTTTTCCTTAGCTAAATTATACTTAGCTAAATATAACACAAGGATGTTAACAGAGAGCAAAGCCTCACGAGGTACCAATGCCTCTACTTTTGAGGCACACAAAAACCTTCAACAGATGTCACTGCTGCTCATACAGTACCGAGCTTTTCAGCTACTCCTCTTCTGGTTTCCGTGATGCAACCAAAGAATTAGTGATTATTCATCCATCCGACTTGTACATCCTTTACCTATAGCTGACCAAAAGGAAGGTCCTTCAGTTAAGCAGGATAATCCTTGAAAAGCACTAAGGAGAGTGGGCAGAGCCCTAGCCCCCTCCACGCGTCAAACCCTGCCCACCCTCCTCGTGCAGGAGTTTACGGTCGTTGGCCATCGGCACTCTAAGGAGCCCAGGCAAATGTAACCCAGGTGACGGACTACAGACATCTTTAGACAAATGGGGACAAAAATACCGCCACTCTCTCTCCTCTCCTCTTCTCCTTCCCTCACGTAACCTCACTTAGAGTTGAGGGGAGAGCAAAGGCCTTATTTTTAATATCCTGCGTCACCCTGGTCCCATAGCACGTCATCAGCAGCTTAACAATTAGGTAGTGTCTCAACAGCTCTGCTGCTCAGCTGTAGTTTCCATTTAGATCCGAACAGAAATAAGACCTGCAATGACTTCTGGAGCACTTTTTCTTTCATTTTACTGAATTCACAGAGAAGTAGATTTCTTTTTTAACCTCCTTGTATGAAGCTCCTCTAGTAAATGAGTGTTTAAGCTACTAGATGTGGAGTAAAAAATATACAGACCACTGGCTTGCAATGACTTAATATAAAGCCTTGTTTCCCATTTTGCCTTATAAACTGCACTGAGGTTTTTATGGTAGTAGCACATACCTTGCGGGAGAAGGGTTAATGGTTAATCTCAAATCCTCCAGCACTGCAGCACTAACTCTTAACTTAAAACATGTCAAATTTATGTAAGGTTTTACAGTGATTTCAGTAATTATCATTGTTACTATGGTGGATCCCAATCACCGTTATAAAGGGCACTACTCAGACGCATAATAAAAGTAAGGATCTTCCTAAAACACGTACACCCAGTCTTTAAAATTATCCGTTGATTTTGTTAGCAGTTTGGCATCTGAGTAGTTTTAAGAACTTTCACATTAGTATGGTGAGACCACACAGGTGGACACAAAAACCGGCATACAGGGGTCCCTGTTAATTTTTCAGGGTGATTTTAAAGTGTATTTAAGACAGCAGCATTTCTTCTGTCCTCTACTCTGCTCCCAAAAACACCAGCAGACCTCGTGTGCAACATCCGCAGTACATTGCTCCCACACTCAGATCTATAGTGGCCCAGGCGGCCACAAAATTTAAAAGATGAGACTTCTGCCGTAACCTCATCCGCACATCAAACCTCCTGGTGTCAACAGATACAAATAATATTCCACATTTGTTCTAGAAAAGGTCCAAAGGTACTTTCTAATTTTTGTAACTGCAACAAAGACATTGAGTGCCCCAAGAAATGCATCGTCTACGGTGAGCCCATCCAAGCAGTGGATTTATCTGGGCTGTGAGCTGAATCACTTAACCAAGAGGCCGTAATAATTCTTGATGCTATTTCCAGACTTTTATTGCAACCAAGCCGTCTGTGTAGTTCACGCTGCTAAATGCGATGGTGCTGAAGAGACGCTGTTTGCTGTCACCGACCTTTAGAAACGCTTACCCAGTTGGCTGTTGTGCCAGTTCCCTTGATCGTATCAACTGGCAACTCTGCTTTAACAAAATGGTTTTCTGAACAAAATCCAACTGTACCCTGTAAACAGCTCTTCCATTCTTGTTTTAAGCATGTCACTTCATTAGACAATAAATATCAGAATTCAAAGGTCACGAAGAAAAACGCAAATGCCATTTATAAGGGTGCTATAAACGGCGTATCACTAAACAGAAATAAAGTAGCAATCTGGACAAATTTCAGACTGAAGTTCACAAAGAGAAAAGTATTGTCTCATTTACAAGACCAAGTACAAAGAGGTCTTCACACTTTAAAAGAGCAAGATCCATACATTCTTTATATAGCACAAATCAATGCTTCATGGCTAGATAATGGTCCAATAACTTTGTCTCCTGAAGGACTGCTGAGGATCAAACGGATACAATTAAGTGAAAAATATAAGTACTTACAGGAAGAGTTTAAAATGGATTAAATCATAAACTACACATAATGGCTAGTGAAATACTCTATGCAAACTGACTGAGGTCATATTAGTTTTCTTCTTGGAAATCTACTGTAGGTAGTCAGTCAAAGCAGTAAATTAAATTTATGGGAAGATAAACCACCACACAGTCACTCCAACATTTCAAAAGGCAGAAAAATCACACAAAAAAGTCCTGCATTTCAGAGCAGTAACTCTCAACACCAACTAGAAAGCATGCCAGACCAAATCCACAGCTGAGAGCTGTTTCCTGCAAAGCCGTGTACGCAGAGAACCTTTCTCCGTGAGCTTCGGCACCAAACCCACCTTTCCTTAGCCTGGGCTCTCACCTTGCCCAAACCAGCTTTGTGGTAAAGACATCAGAAATAATTACAGAAGGGGCATATATATATATATATATATATATATTCTCAAACCAGACGTAACAGAGACGCTCTTTGCACCAGAGCACTGTTTGCACCAGGGATGCGCGTGCGGCTTGGCCAAATGGCCATCCCTGCCTACGTAGGGAGAAGTGGTCCTTTCGGAGAAGACCGACCCCTTCAGCCACCCCTGCGACAACGTGCGTTAAACGGGGTCTGGTGCCGAGGCACAGACTGCGGGCAGAGCAGGAGCACACGCGCTCATCACTCCCCCTCAGCTGCTCGGTCTGCGTATTTGTCACTGCCACCGAGAAACCGCTCTGCCAATATTTACAGTGATAAAGCCCATTAAAACCAGAAATTGACTCTTCAGTAGCACAAGATTTAATGTCCTCTGCCCTCCTCCCCTCAAGAGTTGGTTTTGCTTGACTTCAAATAACATATTTATAAAATTTGAGCATACAGGTTCTTCAAATACTAAACAGCTATTACTGAATGCCTTAGACTTCCAACTCTCTCCCTGTACGCATCTCGATTATACACGTCTTGTATCAGCAAGGCCGCCTCATTTCAAGGAGGACAAGAGCGAATGATGGAAAGGCCTAGTTCTTAAAATAATAATAATTAAAAAAAAATGCTACAAGCTGTTTAAAGGATGAGGAATTTTTGCAGGAATAAATGAAGCACAAGTATTCTTCAGTGGATAAAATATTGTTGGACTATGTTAAAGACGACTGTTTTCTTCCTCTAGTATTAATGAGAGAAAAAAGTGATGAATTTCAGTAATTCAGAACTGTGCATTTATAAAGCAAAATTGCTCAGGAGCCATAGATTGATTAGACTTCTCTGATCATATCTGTCTTCGTTGTAAATCAAAAAAAGCAGCAAATAAAATTACTACAGGAGTAGCTTCAGCTCATGCAACATAAATTCTTCTTAAATATTTTAAGATCAGAGTTTGTTCAATTAGTGAACTGTTTGGAGGAGATAAGGAAGATTCATCCGCTGCCAAGCAGAAGCAGAGGAAACCACGGGCTGCGATTACAATACCTACGCATAAACATTGTAGAGAGTTTACGTGTGGTTATTTCAAAATGAACTGTCATATTTACTATAACTGAGATCCACTGTGAAGCAGACAGAGCAGACGTGATCTCCTGTCGCATCACGTGAAATACCAGAAAAATATTATGAGAGAATTACATATTGTTGGTCACTTTTATTTTTGCTTTGGCTTCACGTTGACAAATCCTTTCCCCAGGCTTTTTTTCTACAGAAGTTGGAAAGATGTGAACTGTTCTATGGCTACAGGGAAATTTCCAGGTGTTATTTTTTATTAGTCATTATCTTTTTGCCGTCTTTGTTATATGATACTACATTCTTTGAAAGAACTATCCTGAACCTCAAATCTTATACCAAATGTTATCCATTCAGCTAACACCACACAGCTGACTGGGGAATTTCTGATGTAAAGTGAATGAGGTCAGATGGGAGAGAAATACAGCGCCAAAAAAAAAAAAAAAAGAGAAAGACAACTCGCTGCCATCTGTTTGCAATTGGATTAATAAACAAACTACTGAAGAACCCTCACAAATAAAAAAAACCCCTCTCAATTATTAGGATGAGGGCATGTTTTTCAAATTAACCTTTCAAATTGAAGCAGTAATAAAACATTGATATGCATGTAAAGCCTCTCTAGATCCTTAATGTGTCAAGAGACACGTTTAAAATTTATTTTAGGATGTATATCACCTCTAATAAGCATAAGCTGAATAATTCTTTCTTCTCCAGCAACGGGCAGGAAAGGTCCTTTCAGAAAACTTTGTAAAATGGCATTGAATTTCATTCCTAACTGTGCTTCTGACAGGAAAATAACCTCACTGAGGAAAAGCTCTCAAGCACTGCCTTAACTTCCACTGGATTCCACCCAAATGCTCACTCAAAAATAAATATACTTTCAGGCTTTATATACTTGGAGTGTTTAATGAAATGATAAACAAAACTGAATCAACAGGGAAGTGAAAGGAGAAACTGCTCAATTTATGTCGGAGTTTTTTTGCACAATAGTCTGAAAGGACTAAATAAAACCTGGAAATTGAACCACAGCAAATCTGACAACACCCACACAAATGACTTCATTCTAATACAAAAGAAGTACAAGCCTGGAGTTGCTAAAGGCTTACGATCGGTCTCATTGCTTCTGGTTTCCAGTCGCATCTATACTTCAGCAATCATGCAGCCATTTGCTCGTACCATAAAGCAGTTGCCTACCTGCGATCACACGCTGGTTCAATTTTCCAGCTCAAAATCAGATGTAATGTTTCTACCGCAGCCGTTTGGGTCTGGTGCCTTAACTACGGGAACAGCCTGAAAGGTTTCAGAACAGATGCAAAAATGAAACAAAAACCCGTGCTGAACCAATACCTGGCGATTTGTTCCTTCTTTTTACTGACCACAGGTGTTCCAGCAGGACTTACAACTCCGCGCGCCTAGACCATGAACTTCTAGACTGAGCTTCTTATTACACAGCAGTGAAATCCTTTTACGAAAGTGCTTTTGGTAAATCTAATCTTTATTTCCTAAGTAAATTACTGACTCTGGTTTCAAATTTCCTGACTTTCTCTATCCATCTATTTACCAATATAAACCATCATATATTTCAACGTGCACACATGCAGCGGACATGCGCACGTTCATCTGTTCTTTTCTCTTTTGAGGAATAAACTAGTTTTCTTTGGAACAATTACTGGAAAGAAAATCAATGGCTTACATTCAATCCTTGGGTTTCTATTGCCCGAAACGTCAGAACAGTCTCCTAGTTATTTCTATTTTCTAATACAGCAAAGGGAATATGATAGCTGAGATAGTCGGCGTTCTTCGTTTGGTTAGGTTTTTTATATGGCATATACATCATAAAAGAAATCAAATAAATTTGTTCCTCTGTGAATTTGTGGCACTCCAGTAGAAAATTTGATGGTTTGGGGGGGGCCTCGAAGCCTACATATTTTCATAGCTCATTATAACCAAAATCATAAATACTATCTTCTACAGAATTTCCCAGAAAAATGCGAAAAATTGTAATTTTTCTAATTAATTCAGTATGACTTTTCCATATGGAAACTGGCCCAGGTCTTATCATTTGAGAGAGTCGTTTCTAAAGCTGAAAAGAGAAGAGGACTTTTTTGACATCGTTATGCAGGTTTGGCACCTTGACAATTCAATCATTCTCACAAAGGTGGTCAGGCCTCAGGAATAAAAAGAATAAATGAAGAATAAAAAGATGATGAACAGAGAGAGATAATCTGGCTTTTTCCCCCATGGTCATTAGATTCTCCCACTAAATTTAACATGTAGTATACATAAAAATGCTGAAATGGATTGGTAAAGGCTACAGGAATCTGTGAGTAAAAAGAGGAGGATGATCAGTGTTAGAATTGATAGAAACTAGTTGTCAGAAATAAGTTGATTAATCGAGGATCTTATTGCCTTGCATTCATAAGCGTATAATTTAGGATTTCTTGAGTGCCGTGTTAGCATTAACTGTTCTAACTCTGGGTATTCTTTGAGGATGACTCATTTGAGTCTTTCATGCTCAACACACACCAAAAAAAATGCAATCTCTGATGAAAAGAAAGATGCTCTTTTTAGGTACAAAAGAGAGCCCTTCCCACCTAGTTATGTTGGGTATTCCAAGTACCTTGAGACCCTTTCCTGCCTGCAATGTTTTACAAATTCTAATTTGATTTTCTTGCTGGTTTTCCAAACTACTACTAATCCATCCCTCCCGCAAATTTTATTCCTCGTGCTTTTCTGCGGGGACACTACCAGCTAGATGGCTACAGCGCTTTCTCCAGCCGTGGACGCAGACAGCTTGGAAGGCTCTGGTCGTCTCCTGTCATTGGAAACTGGCCTCACTGCTGGCCAAAAGCTCCCCTGTCTGTTAATATAATCTATGCTTTGCTTTAATTATTTGCTTTCTGGGGAAAACATTACACTTGCTGACAAGAAAGAGTCATATAATGTCAGCCAGCTTAATAACTACGGTTGCAGCACACTGTGATGTAGAGAAACCGAGCTCAGCAACACGCTATGTTAGAGAGCAGTGAGTTATTTTACTTGGTTTTAAGCTCCCTTTAGGGGATGATCTGATTTCTTTGCAAGCCAGTTTATTACGAGTTTATCTTGAAGAATTAATTTTTCAATCATAGTATGTATATTTTAATTGCAATTTTTAGCAAAGTGTTCCAACAGTAACAGAAGTACCTAGAGCCTCCTTTCAAAGTGAAGTAAACTGGATCCCACGTAACATAAATGAAGTTTTGATTAGGAAATAATAATGTTTTACCTTCTGTGGCTTGTTCCCCTCATCACCCCCCCCCCCTTTCTGATAAACAGTCACCAGAGCAATGAAAAGGAAAGAGAAAAACATAAGCTTTGATAGTTACAAGTGAAAATAACATCACAGGTCAAAGAATTCCCAGCGCCTAGAGTAAACATTTGGACAACTGTCCATTAAAGATTATCTGCAAAAATAAACAAACCAACCAGCCTTCTCCATAACTGTATCACAGTCAACCGCTTGTTGCAAAACTGTTATCTAGGGTTTGCTTAACACAAGACCTGCCATGCTCTCGGTCTGGGGGGGTCAGGCTGCTTCCCACCGCTGGCCAAGGCGAGCACCTCCACCTGCGCTGCTCGTGGTGCCTCCAAACACCGCTCACCAGAGGAGAAACCATCGGGCTTTCCTTTCTGGCCTGACATTTTCATCATATGTTAAAGATAATTTCATTTCAGGACAGAGAGAACAGTGATTCATGGTGCAGAAAACATACTTTGAAACAAGGTCAAAGCAGCTCTGTTAGTCACTGCACGGGACAGAAAGGAAAAGGCCATATGACTATTAGAGCTGATGGATAACAGAATGCCCAAACCTTAAGAATTACAGTTTCAATATTTTTACTGGGAAAAAAATTGTTCAGGACAAAATGCTTTAGCTCATTGACCATGAAGAAATTGGTTTCATTTCATCGTTCATTTTATATACACAGCTTGACGCTTGCAATCAGCAACCTGGACGCATTATTCTAAAAATGCTGGAACGACATACTGATCTTAAATTTCTCTCAAATTTCAAAATTATTTTTTCTCTAAATGATCTGCTCTAAAATCCCCACAAAAGCTATTTGAAACAGCATTTGTTAAGTTTTTGTGTTGGTTTTTTTTTTTAAAGAAAAAGTCAAATTTTTAAAAGTCACAACTGATGAGCAGTTAGATCTGGAACAGATTTCTGAAGACTTTTGAATGTACCCAAAAAAAGCCTTTGACAATCTAGTTATCTAAATCAGATCTATCTAAACTCTCTTTGATGCCAGCCCTACAGTTAGTTCCACTGTAGGTTATCTCCAGATAGGGGCCAGCTCCTCAGTTCTCGCTTTATTCATAACAGAACTCAAGTAGGACAGAATAATTTTTACAGAATACACGACAAGGGACATTGTGCAGCTTTAACCCCCCCTCGGCTGGTTTCCAGCTATGGGAAGGGGTGCGAGCCACGTGGCAAAAGCAGCACTGAGCAGGATTTGGGAAGACAGGGATGAGCTCGCCATCCCATGTGAAGCTCCCCGTTATCAGACAGGGAAGCATGATGAGTAAAAAGTACCGGTCAAGTATTTCATAGGAAGTCAGCAACATGGTAAAGCTAAAACTTGATAATAATAGCACTGGGCAAAAGATTTTAAACACACACACACACACACACACTGCCCTCCAAGAGGAATCAGGGAGAGGGAGGGCTCACAGGACTTTTTTTTTTTTTTTTTTTCCTGGAAAGTGTCTGATTTCCACAAGAAAAGAATAGCATTTCATTCAAAAGTAGACTTCAGGCTTCAATTTTGATCAAAAGATAGTAGTTTCCATGGAGAGTAAAATCCAGAGCATTGTCAACAAACTCTACAGAAACACATACAGATGATATTTGGTATTATGCTTGTGCTCAATATACTGTTTTCATGAAGTTTTTTATTTCACATCTCCTAAGACGACCTTAGTTCTTGCATTCGACGCTAGTGACAAGCAATTCTTTTTCCTCATGCGGGTAAAGCATATTGGTTTTATATTGACTTTTAATGAGGTAAACAAAGACAAGATTTCTTCTAATTTATTGTGTTTTCATTACATTTGTTGCCTACTTAGTATTAGATGTAATACATCATTGGAAGCAAACGTTCCTTGCAAGTTCCTTTGAACCTGCTCTGTCTTTTAAGCAAAGGCTTTACTTTTTCTTTCAAACCTGATCTGTGTCTTTATCTGGTTGAAACTAATCCCGTCCTCGATAACCATAATATCTAATTCTGCCCAGATATTGCTGAACTGTTGACGAGTTATACAGGGAAGTAATAGAGCTTAGCAAGAGTTAGGGAAATCAAATGGAAACCCAGCTCTCCCAGTCAGCAGTGAATTCGGCACTATATATGTAGGGCACAATTATAAAATTGCTGAGTTCTGCCTGAATCACAGCCATGGCACGTAGGGGCATGTTGGGTGTTAAATACGGCTTCAGTAACATCAGCGGTAGTTTTGTGAGCGAGTAGAGTCAGCACAGATATTTAGCCACGATTCCTATGTCACGCTCTTGTCCTTGACTGTAGCACGGTAACTGGAATCCAGTGCAACAGAAAGGGAGAGCAGTGATATGAAGCATAACCTTGGCTTTATCAAGACTCCATAATTACTTTTCTTTGCAAGTTCTTAATCTGCAGGGTATAATAGCAAAGCCAACTAGACAAATTAGAGGACCCTGACTAGGGCAAAATGAAAATACAAGACCACAGAAATGTACAAATCAGAACAGCGGACACCACGTAAGGCACCATGCTGCCAACAAAGACGGCGATGTGCCAGGAAGCGTCACAATATTAATGTCTTCTCGGCTCCAACTCCATGAAAACATAGCAAGCGTAAGAGCTTATGCCATCCTCATAAAACCAGTAGTACACAATTTTGTAATTCCCCTTAGGTTCATCATGGAAGATAAGAGCAAATGTCACTCAAAGCTATGCTTACATTTCATCTAGATGTCTTGATTCATAGCAGGAAATTGTGCTAATAAGTCATAAAGGTTCTGTAATTCATTATGTTGTCATTATCGTTTGTAATCTTCCTGTAATTAGGTATCAGTGGGTTTCCTTGGAGAACATATGATTGAGCCTTAAATTGCAGAATATTCTCAGCAGCATATGACTGCGAGTGGAGCACTTGCTACGGAGTGTTTCTCAAGTGTATATTTAATGTATGGAGCGGTTTTTTTTTCTACGTGCAAGCCAGTCTGCCAGGGAACGCGTGCTCATTACTGCATGTGCGCTTAGCGTCTGACAGGTCTGTGGTTATTAATAACAACGAGCGGGACCCCCTCATTGCATAAACCAGCATAAGGAACCTATTCCAGCTTATGATCGGACACGGGGAGGGGGGAGTTCAGAGCAATATTGATGTATTAATACAATTATTTTAGTCTCATACTTTAAGCTGTATCAGTGGCCAGTTTTCTTAAAACATGAATAAATCATTTTATTGTTCTCAGTGTAAAATAATTAAGCACATGAACCTGCAGTACACATGCAGACTTTTCCATCGTGATACAGCCCAAGCGGGTTATATACGGCTTTCTACATATGTATTTTTATATACACACACACAGAATATAGTGCTGGAAATCTGTCCATCCACTGTAACGTACAAATGTTGTCACTTGAGGCTCCTCTCCACAAAACCAGGAACCACCACTCTCTCCACGTGCTCTGCAGCTCCTGCATAAAGATCGTCCCGCTGGCCACCAAGGGCTCTGATGGCTCAGCTGGGCTCCGGAGCAGCAAACAAACCTTTTTCTAGCAGAAATTTAAGTGTGCTAGAGAAAACTCACTCTGGTGTAAGCAATAATGGCAATGGTATATCTGTCATCATTAAAACACTGACAAAAATACAATTAAGAGAGCTCAATGAGTATTTTCGACTGATGATTTACAGGGAAAACTGTTAGTCTTTCCACAAAGCCCAGTAATACGCCAGTAGAAACCTATTACAGCAAGTACCTGTCCTCAATGAAAAGCAAACAATGAATATCCCCTTATCTCTCTTTTTGTGCAAGGGAAGCCATTAGCTGGCAGAACTGAAATTGAGCGTGGAAGCAATACATATTTTTCCCATACTGCAGCAAGAAATACTGAAATAATTAATAGCACCGAGAAGTCTAATTACCTGCATATTTATATTTACTAATTCAGTTAGTGGCATGACACTGACATCATTCTTCCACTTACAGCCAAACCCTTTATCTAGTCTATCTCAAAAGCGTAGTTCCCAATAATGTCGTATACTTACTGTCTTATCTTTCGTTTCAGACATTTGCGATAAAGTTTTAAAAATAACTTTAAACATCTTTTAAAATTCAAATGAAACTAAGAGATACATCTCATTACCCATGATTGCTATTGACAAAAATAACACAGTATCACAGGGTTTCTATCTCCAATCTCTGTAGCCTGATCCTGAGCCACTGAACTCAAAAAAAGGAATTGTACAAAATGGAAATATCAGACTCCTACTCATGAAATGAGAGCTCCCAAAAGCTATGATAACGATCCCATAAGATATCCACTGTAGACGTAAATTCAGAAGACTCCAAATCTCTGAATTTTAAATAATTTTAACTATTTTCATTACTTACTGATTTCTTATTGCCATGAAAGTTGCTACATTACAAATGCTGCAGTATAAACCTAAAAGTCACTTGGATCTAGATGCTGAAAATCAGCAACTTTCCCCATGATCTTGAAAGTTGGAGGTTTTTCTTTTTATTGGACCACAAAGCAGAATCCTAAAGAGATCTTTGCACAAAAATACCCCCACAACTCACCTCTCCAAACCTGTGTTTATAAAAGTTGGATCTCGATATCTTGGTCCTGCAAATCCTTAAAGATAAAAAGAGCAAAACTGGCAGCGTAAAGCAGTGACACTGAATTTTAAGTCTCTTTCTATTTTCACAGGGGTCAGGAGTAGATAGTGGTAGCAAAAGAAAATATTTAAAGAAATATATGTTAAATGTGATCCTCGGCTCACATGTGAAGCTCTCAGCTTCACTACCAGGAAACAGGACTCAGAAGTATTTATTAACCTAAGTCTGAGCTCCCTTGAGTCTCCTGTCATTAGACAAAATGCCTCCTTCCCTCCCCGAAATGCGGTGACGCCTGTCTAGCTGTTATCTTTCTACCTCCAAGGAAGCTGCATTTGGGTGATGGGAGCTATAGTTTTATTATGCATACAGTTTTTTAAATACTTCTGGTATCCTTGAATTCATAGAAGAGACATCTGACAAATTGTGCTGTACCTCGTCTGAGTTTCTTGGAAGAAAAATGTTATAAAAACAGAAAATACTGTTACGATATCAAGGGTTGCACCAAACATTTAATTGGCTATTTGGTGAAACTTCTTTTAGAGTCAGATCATCTTTCATTCTTCCATAGTTAAAGTATTTAAACCACATAAAGATCACCATTTTATATAGAATCAGCAAGAAAGACATGATATATATGCACAATAAGAGCACGGCATATCTTTTTCAGAAAGAATATGAGTTTTCAAGGATTCGAATAGGAGTGAAACACTTTTCTATGGGTGAATCTTTCTGTGAGCTCCTAGAAGCTGACGGATGGTAAAAGTACATTTACGTGGTCAGCAGCAAGAACGTCTCCCGGATCTAGCAGTGTGCGGAGAGCATGCGCGAGAAACGGAACTGGAATCGATCGCACACTGCCGCACAACGAAATGCAGCAGCAAGAGGGTAAACCCCAAACCCCTCAAAATCTGCCACCTTCTTCGTTTTCCTCGGAAACCCAGACCTACAGCAGGTAGTTGTAGTTCCCTAGCAGAAAAATTCACGCTAGGTCTCATTTACGTAGAGGAGGAATAGGAGCTCGGTAGATCCGTTACTCTGCGTGCACTGGACTGGAAGAGGCAGGTACAGTCATGTTTGCAAGTGTCGTCCCCGTGAGCACGCACACACAGCTGTAAGCACGGCGTGCTGCACACCGAGCTGCCTACCGCACAGGGGGCTATCACCGAAACCGGTGGCCGGCCCTCAAACCTCGCGAGCCATGGGACGGGGAGACCCGCTTCGGTGGGCGACGTGCTAAAGCCTCCTGAGACACGCGAGGCTCCTTTGCTCTGTAAAAGGGAGATCTTAGGGACATTGCATTGAGAAATCGATAGAACCGGTAAAGCAAACTAAAAGGGTAAACGTATTTTTTCTTTGTATTCACTCTTGGTGTTGACATATCAGAGCATTTTTTCAGGAAAGAAATGCCAGCAGACAGGGACAGGGGGTTGTCTGGAGTTCACTGTTTACCGCATGTTTATGCCACAGTGCTCTCAGCTGTAAAAAGATAAAAATTCTCTGTGTAAAGAAAAAAAACCCCAAACACATCCTACCAGATACATCAAGCAATACCCACCAGCAGCCATACCAGATGAACAACTCTTCTCCCCTCCCTCCCAAGCTACCTTTAGGAGTTACCTCTTTGAAAGAAATTTGCTTTTGTCAGTCATCCCAAGGATTTCTGCTTAACCTCTGCATCCCAACACCGGATGCAATTACAGCAGCTGCTCTTCAGAGGCCACCACTTACCACAGAGGAGAGGAATATTAGCTGCAGAACATATCGGGAATACTGGAAACGAGATAAGGACGTGGCAGGTGAGTGACACACATTAGCAGCAGGAAGTACTTTTTCCTTTTTACCACTAACATGAAATAAATGAGAAAGGTGCTCAGGGCAGTGATATGCTCAACTGTAGCTGGTGACGCCGCCCAAAAATTGGTCCCAGAGCCTTCGTTTTCTCAATGGATGCCAGGATTAGGGCCTTCATGATCTATAGGGTCGAAGGAGGAAAAAACCTTTTTTGAAGTTCACGTAGTGGGTCACATTTATGTTTTATTCTCTCTTTTTGGTGATCTGCCGATACCTACCATGGGATTAACTGGACCTGCCCACAAGAAGCCATTGGCCCTGTATTTTGGAATCAAACACTATTATCATAAAAAAGCTGCACACCATATACAATATCCAAAATAATTTTGTAGTGTTAGAGGATCAGTCGTATGAGCCTCTTTTTCCCTCAAGTATTTTTTAGACTTGTTCATTTTACAAAAAAACATGCAATTTAGTATCAGATATGCAGGTACCAAGTATGTCACCAAATAGGTATTTTCCAGCTAAAAATCCCTCCAGTTGCATCTCTTACCCAAACCAAGCTATGCCATCTATTCTGAAGGTGAATTTCTCATTGGCTCCTATATTTATTTGCTTTAAAAAATCAAATGTGACAACATGACAACTATCACTAGCTCGCCTATGTTACACAGAACATGCTGTATCCCTCAAAAAGCGTTGGGGGAAAAACTGTTCCTCTTCCTCCTATTTTCATGGAAGTTATACACTTTTGGGACTGCAACATAACCCAACAACATCATCTATCTGTTTTCGATCTACTACTGATAGAAGAAAATGAAGATATGTGGATTAAGACCAACCATCTGACCAGATTATGTGTATTTGATGCTTATTCAAGAGCAGCGTCTCCCCACAGTGATGAATAAGTCAACAAAAATGCCCGGGATGTGCAGAAGAAGCAGTGTTATCCCTGAGAATATTCGCTGGCCATGATCAAAAGCTTTCCCAAGCTCTGCGACCCGCCCCATGCCCCGCTGGATGTGGCTCCCGGCAGCATTGGCTGAACCATCTCCAAAGGTGGGGGAGAGAAAGAGGGCAGATGCCATGGGGCAAAGACAATTTCCAGGCTAAGTTCAGAGCAACAGCCAGGCCTTCGAATTCTTCCATCACATAAGGTTTTGTCTCAGAATAATTATATTCCACTCTTTTTTTTTTTTTTTTTCCTGAGATATTGACCCACTTTAACTCCTCAGGTAGGGATTCTGCCACCCTCTCTGCTCAGCACTGGAACCAGCTCATTTCATCCCCATCAGTTAAACAGAAGCTTTGACAAACTTTCTAAAATTATCCTGTTTCTTGTTTGCTTTCAATGCTTTGTTTACTCAATTTCTTTGTGATTTTGCATGATGTTTTCAGTTCATGAGAAACACTTCAGGAAGTTGCTCAGGATGCTCCTGTACACGTTGCTTTGCAAGTACGATGCTATGAATGTTATATTCTGATTTTTGTGAACTCACATTTTTGTCAGCAGCACACTTGAAAGAAGAAATCTCCTGAATTCTTAATTAGCGTAAAGGTATAAATAGCCCCAAATTGCATGTTGGAAGCATCATTTATCCCTAGTTCAGCATGAGCTTCATTTTCTCGATTGAAACTAATTTTTACCTAACCCAGGAAAAATAAAAAATGTCAAGAAAACTTTTTTTCCCCAGCATTTGCTGAAGCCAGGTCCCTTGATTCAGAGAGCACATTGGTATAATCCAAATTGCTCCTGATGTAAGCCCAAGTCATCTAATGAGATAATGAGATATACCACTATGCATTGCTGTGCCCCTGAGGAATCTCATTAAAATTTGGAAATAGCGCTATTATTAACCACTTTTTTTTTCCCGTGAATACATTTTTAAATTATTTAACAAGATCTATAGCAAACAAAGTAGCATCCACTATCATTTGACGAAACATTTTCCCAATTTCTATCTGCCCTAGTTTTGCACTCTCTGGTACAGGAGCAGTGAACTCACCGGGGCTCTATGGAAACGCAGAAACTCCTCTGACACAGATCTCTAGGCCTTTGCAGCACATGGAGAACGGACTTTTTTCCCTACCGCTCTTAAGTTGTCAGTTATCCATTCCTCTGATGTTTTGTGCAAGAGATTACTGGATAGTGAAAACAATTTTTACCGGATTAATACATTGCCGTGTTACACATTGTTCCTCCAGCTCCCGACAGGTGGATATCAGAGAATGATATGGCTCAAGAAAATCTAGAACTGATGCATGAACATACAGAATCGGCATCATATTTTAAAAAGGAGGCCCAGACGAGAAAGATGACAAGTGAGGAAGCCAACAGTGAGCGCACTCTCTCTACGTATTTCTCTAGATACGTATTTACGCACACACGTGTCCAGGCACTGATGAGCTTCAGGCCAGCCAGTCATTTTGGCAGTTTGAGAAATAACCACAAATCCCCGCAGAATACAAAGACTGCCACGCAGTAGTAATGAAGAGCAAACCAACGGTAGATGCGTCTATGAGTAGCTTCCTACTCATCACATATATTACTCTGCCTGTTGCACTGGAAGGCACTGTACTTTCTCTTTTTGTTAGCGTTCTACCTATTTTCATGTGTCTTGAAACTAAAAAAAAAAAAAAAAAAAGTCTATAGCTGCAGAATAGCAGCATTCTACTTCAGCTATAAATAAACTTAGTGGGGGATAAAAATAGGCCATGATGGAGATTCCAGCATTCTTTCCAAGTACTCAGCTTGAACCGGTCAATACAATTCCCATTATCTAAGAATCAAGTTAAAAAGTGATACTTCTAAACTCTCCAGGAAGGAGCTTGTGGTCCCTTTCATTTTCTTTTGGTGAAACGCATTATGACTGGTCTGGATTTTTCTTACTGTAAAATTCACTCTTACTGTTTGTGTCTTGAAATAAATGATTTAAATGTCTTTCTGTTTAATTGGGACAGATCTGCATTTCATTTGTAACTGTTTTGTGACATTTCTGAAAAGTTAATTTGAACCCAGAAAGCCAATTTAAATGGATAAATCCCTGGCAATGTCCTGCTCTAATGGATCTTTTTAATTCCCCCCCCCCCCCCCCCCCGCCAAAGCATTTTACAAATTGCCAAAAACTTCATTATTAAAAGTGTGTGTAAAGCCTTAAGTCCCCCTGGCTTTTACAAATGTGTCAGACCAAAAAAAAAAAAAAAAAAAAAAAAAAAAGAAAAGTAGAGAGGAAAAATAAAGATTCTTGGCTAGATCCAGGCCCTTGCTTCACACCTGTGGCAAAATTTTAACCAAGCTGAAGACCTTTAAACCGAGTAGAAGGTGTATGTCCATGAGTGACCACATTAAAATGACTGCAGTACCCACGGAAATGGCTAACGAGTAGTATATCTGTGAATTCCGGCAGCAGAGACGTCAGGTCAGCTGTCCGCTGGGTACACGGGGGCCGGTGCAGGCTTACAGGGCTGGTGCTGAAGCTAAACCAGCATCGCCTCATTCATACGTAAGCAAGACACAAAGACTAGTTTTAAATGTCCGCTACCCTCAAGTGCAGTATAAACACAGCCAGAGGAAAGAGGTAGTAGGGAGTTGTAAATAATATCCTATATATATACATGTATCTACACATACACGTCGGTGACATATCAACGTAGTAATCTGATACGGACAAAATCTTCTGGAATGAAAACTGCTGAATAAAAGTAAAACATCCCTCTGATGTACAATCAATTCAGCGTGCCTTTCGGAAATCTCGAGGGGCTACAGTACATTCGAAATGCGCCCTACATTTTACACAAGGGATAAAAACCTGTTCCGTAACACCCCACACTTCTGAAAATCTAGGCGTTACGCTTTTCCCTGAAATATAAAAGCTACATATCTCTCTATGCACCGTATTAGCGAGATGCATCAAAAAAAGAAAGCATTAACATAATTAAAAATAAGCATCCTTCCCATTTCTGTTTATTAAGCCAAAATGTAATTATCAGAGACATGCTGTACTGGATGTTGCCTTTGCAAACAGACGAGCCCGGCATTGTAAACAGCCTGCTTCCTAACCACGTATGCATATTTATGTGCCCATTTGTAAACATTTTATTTAGTTGATTTTCAGTCATCAGTTTCTAAGACTTTTAAACACAGTTTAATTAAATTCCATGGACTTACAAACAATTACCATGCATTCATTTTAGAATATTCTCAGTAGCCAAATGTTCGGTGTGTTATTATGATTTTTGGTAATCATAACGTGTAAATTAATGAGAAGTTAAGATAGAGGGGCTCTAACTTATCTTGGAGAAAGTGAAGTGTTAAGTACACTAGCAAATTAATTTATAGCAAGTTGAAGAAAGCAGCATATTTTGTTAGCATTTGGGGAGATTTCCATTCCTACAGCTACTTGAAACAACCAGAACTGACTTGCTTACTGTGGCTTCGCAGGGACGGTCAATGTTCAGTCCTAAATGATGAAAGCTGAACTCTTGTGTGGTTGAAGATATCTCATTAAACAACTAACTCTGGAACAACACAAGCAAACATACAAGAAATGAAGGTTAAGATGGTAAAAGACATCCACTGTTCTTCACTCAACATCCTCCTTGTAAACAACATGCAGCTACAGAGAACCTCTAAAAAAAAATCTAATTACAGAATACTCAATGAAAATTCAAAAGTTAAAAAAAAAAACAAAAACCACCCAACAGGCTAGAAGACAAAAAGTAAACTAAAATATATCCAAAGATTAAAATCAAAGAAGGCAAGAAGGATGTGAATGCCAATGACAAGGGTGAATCTTCAGTAACGCCTCCTAGTTGCAAACCCATGTGGTGCTGCAACAGGAGGGAGAACCCCTCTGTGATCTGGGTCCCTGTCCGATGAGGCCCTCTGTCCAAGGAGGGACATCTCCCAGGCAATGCTATTCACTGGCACTGGTGAAAGAAAAGCTTTTCTGTAGGCTTTTTCCAGATATCAACTGGTTTCCCTCTGCTTAGGCCTGTTAACACTTCAGGTTTTGATGAGGGTGACGAGGTTCCTGCAAGCCCCAACATCTGCCCTCCGAGTCTCCTCAGAATAACACAGTAAAGTCACCTTGAACTTCTCGCTTCTCAAGTCCAACTCCCTTCGCCATTCAACTTGTTACCACTGGCAGAGATGTTCTTAATTTTAAGCATAATTCTTTGGATAATAAAAATTTCTGGATGGGGCCCATGTTGGTGTTCCAACAGTGAACTGATTTGAAGCTGCTTTGCAAATTGTGTTCAAATATTTTAAAGCCTGAATGAATCCTGAACTTGGATGTTCAAAAGTACGATGCACAAGTCTAAAGAACAGACGAGTGAAGTATACGAATGTAACAGCTCCTTTTCAAAAGGAGCTAGATGTAAAACCCTCACTTGGGAAACCAAAGAGAACCCGCAGATGGAGCAAATTACTATGCAAGCAAAGGGTATAAGCATTAGATCAATCTTTTCTTTTCAGTGAAGTCAGCAGAGATCTCTCAATAGGAGTGTGATGAGATAAGGAATTACGTTTTTCCGCGAACAATGCAGGCTTGAGAGATACAGGGGAGAGATCAGCAGAAGAGAAGATAAGGTTAAAGACTGCAGCAAAGTTAAAAATTTAAAGAAAACTATTCAGGATTTAACCACACAGGAATTCATAAAGTAGAACTTAGTTATAATCACCTCAACATTACAAATTAAAACTGTGTTTTTCAAAGCAATATAGTTTAAGAAGGAACATTCATGAAACTTCTCCGTCTTTCTAAATGACTATGCATGAAGTCACACAGAACCAGCCACCTCCTCTCTCCTTAAAACGTCAAATCCCAGAGGCTTGCGTGCTTCCAGCAATCTTTCATGACACTTTGCAAAGTCTGCACCAACTGTTATGAATCTTAAGCATATTGGTCAGTGCTTCATATTTCCATAAATACACTTCCATATGAGCCAGCCTCATTTTCTCTGACGGCAGGTCAGGCGTTTCCTCTCGGAGCTCCTGGTTTTACGGGTACCTCTGTGAGGCTCTTTTGGATCACCGCTGCCAAGGGGGAGCTGGGCATTCACAGAAACCGCTGGGCACGTAACTGTGGGTGCTTAACTTAGGTGCCCATAAAGGTTTCCTGAATATCATTATTTAAAGTTTTATATAGAGCTGGTCTTCACAACAGACACACGTTATTAACAGGACAGCTGCCTGGTCAGCATCCTTATCCACTGAATCTGTTCCAGTTGCCTAATTTCACTAATTTGATTATGAGAATTATATTGTAAGGCCCTGTTACGTATGATTATGCACCATCTACTGTAACACTTAATTGCTATTAAGACCTCCACGACAACACAGTAATAATAATATATTCATATTAGTTACAGATCTTACAGTAAAGCATGTAAGGCTTTGCGTGAATCCATCAAAGTCAATAGCAAATAAGAAATACAGATAGAAAGTAATACTGAGACAGCTCTTCAAGGTACAATTCATTCTTGTCTGCATTCAACTTGAGAAAGTTTGATGACATCCATTCTGAACCGGAATGTCATAAAGACAATCATGCAGCAAAGGGAGAGCCAGCACTGGGTCAGTAGGAACTGAAAAATAGATTTGGGAGTTGTCAGCAAAAATGTAACACTAAAACCTATGAGCATGAATAATAGTGCCCTAAAGAAGGATATAAATACGGAACAGAATAGGAAGCAAAATGATATCAGTATGACTATGAGCAACTTGGGACACTCTAGAAACGTAAGGACAAATATCATATTGTCAGAATAAGAACCTGAAGAAGGCCAACATATTACAGACTTAATACAAAGAAAAAATCAGAAAGTGCACCAATCTCATTGCCCACAGCAGCAAATGAACTAGAAAGAAATATAAGGTCCAATTCACAGACGTGGCAATATTGAACTGGGAAGAGCATGTAACCTAAAGACAATATTTGGAAAGGGTTGTCGTATATTTGAACGAAGAAAAATTCATCTACAAATATGACATACACTTCTAGATTTGTTTGGGGTTTTTTTTCTTTGTCAAGGCTGCATAGCTGTTAGCAAATTTCCCCTACAGCTTTGTAAGGGAGACTCTTCCGCTGTTACGTGTAGGAAGGAAAACAAAGTGATATTACGTTATTCACAGAGAGAGACAATGAAGACCCACAGGACTTCTGAGCTTGCTGCTCTGCCCTTCACGGGGCACTGCCAGGCTCCCCTACTACACACAACGCCTGTAAAGACAGTCTGGACAAAACCTCAGTCACCCAACTGGGTTTTCCAAGGAAACCCATTTCCTTTTCCTACAGCATTCCTGGGGCAGGACTGAGGACCCCGGGCTGGGCTGGTTGGGGGCAGCTGCCTCCAAAGTCTGTCGGTGATTCGAGCTGGCAATAATGAGGAGGCTTGCCAGGGAAGAGGGATGAGGTTTTGGTACTGAGCCTGAGGATTTCTTTCTTCTCAACGGTAACTAAAATGATATCTTTTTAAAAAGGAGTTTTTAGCAGGATGGAGATGCTTTAAAGCTGCAGAAACTGAAGAAAAAGGTAATTGAAGATGATGGTTTGAATTCAAAATTGCTGACTGTTTTTGAAGTGGTCTGCAGTTTCAAAATCAATAATTGCCAAAAGAGTGAGATTGTGGTAGGCTCAGGGCGTCTCTCATTTATTGAGGTGCTGAAGTAATGCAGGAAGAGAAGCCCCGGTCTTTGGAGCAGCAACCTGCTGCCTTCATACTCCTGAGAACGAGAGTACCAGACTGGGAGAGAGAACACAAGCGGGAAGTTTATGTTGTTAAACTGAAGCAGTGGAGACAGCAGTATTGCCGATGATGACAAAGAACAGAAATCTTACGATTGAGTTACAATTATAATCATAATCAAGCATTTGTTTTAAGAGGTTTTGAAGATACATTCAAAATACCGTGAACAGGCAAAATTTAGATTCTAAGTGTACATTACTGAAGATAAGAGAAAAAAAAGAATGATTCTGAATAGCTTATCTGCTGAACTCAGCTCACAATTTCACAAGCAACTCTTTCATTGTGTCCTACTATTTCATCTCCTCCTTAACTCTTTCGATTTTAAACTGAGGAGATGACTTATGCTGCAGAGTTTGAGCTCTCCTGTCCTCTCCCCACTACGATGAAGCTGTGTGTTCCTCTCTACAAAGTGAATAGTCTCATCGTGCTAGACCTCTCATGGAGAAAAATCTTAGTATGACTGGAATCTTTTGAAAATACTTAGGGCAGTTAAAGAAGAGAGAGACAGATAATAAACGACTGTCATACTAGGAGACTCTAGCAAGAGTATCCAAGGAGATAACAGGCTCAGAAAAACAGATTGTGATAGGAATCTGAAGCTTAGCATGCTGATTTGGCTAAATAGAATCTAAATGCCCCTGAATGTAATAAGAGACTGAATGATCAAAGAATCAATGTTGATAAAAGAATTGACATTGATCAAATCACCAAATGAAGAAAATTTTATTGGGAGATAAATACGAAAAAAATCCAAAGAATGCTCCAGTAGATTCCAGCACAAGACAGACTGAAGGCATGAAAAAGGCAAAAAATGCCTGTTAACAATGAAAAGAATGATGGGCAGGTAATAACCCTATCAAAAAGCAGCTGAATAGAAACCCTAATTACCAGGAATCTGTTACGAGACACAAGCTGAGACGAACGTCTAAAAGCCTCTTCTGTTCTCTTGCACGGCTGTAGCATCTGAGCATCTCAAATCTCTCCATGCATCCATTCTCACAACACTCCGAAAGGGGAGAAGATTGCTCTTTCTTTTTAAAGAACAGAACTGAGGAATGTCACGCTAAGGCCATGCTCCCCAGAGGAGTTTGTGTCTTACTTTCATTGACGCAGCCCAGATGTTCAGCTGAAAATCAAACACGACATCTGTGAGAAAACAGGGTACTGGATCTAAATCCAAGGCTTACCTTTCCTTAACTGAGCAAACCATCACAAAATAAGACAAATTCCTCCCCTTAGAGGGCAACAGGGCTAGAGATGGGGAAAGCAGCACTGTCCCTCAATCAAATTCCTCTCGGCGCTAATATTTTTCCAACATTATTGCTCTTTCTTTGAAAAAAGAGATAGATAAAAAGAAACTTTCCAATCCACAACAGAGGCAGGACTGGAAGCAACGAGATACAAAAATGACTCCAGGGGCACGCAGTAATCAAGATAAAAACAAAATGCAATCACAAAACACCACAGCGAATACATCTAAAGCCCACTGCCGAATCAAACTTGCTGTTAAGAATTAAACAAAAGAAGAAAAAAGCCTAAAGCCAGATAAAAGCTGCTGGGCTGTCCTTAATCCCAATGAATAATTTTTCACACTCCTGGATGGCAGCATCTTCTCCTAGACACAGTAATTCTCACGCCCGTAGAGCTGCCGCTCTCCTGCACTGGGGGACAATAGCTCTCACGCACAGCAACCATAAATACATGGTATATACACACCAGTGGCAACCACCGATAAATCAGTGTCACGGGCTGTCCTACCCCTCTGGCATCCGTATCTCTTAGGATTTAGATCCTTTTACCAGCTGTATCTCCTCGTCCCTCATTTGTTGTTATTTCATTAAACAACTATCATAGTATTTCCCATCAGCACCCTCCCTTATCCCCACGACGCTCGAGGGATGCTTTGCTACAACTGTAAATGCTAACGCTGCTGCCCGTTCACTCTGCTGGCAACGACCCTGCTTTTGCATGGTTAGCACCCAGCTCCCTACCCCCTTGCCAAGAGAAACTTGCTGCTTAAACAGTTGTTGCACAGGACAAAAATAAAAAAAAAAAAGCACAGAAAAAAATAATTTAAAAGCATAAATGTACCCTAAGAAGCACGAGGGACGGAGCTGGACATAATCAGCTGACAGAGTCACTGCCAACAGACTGAAACAAAGAATATGGAGCTGCATTTAACGGGAGCATTCGGGAAGAAGCATTGCTGGCACTCTCAGACGCATTACAACAATAATCTTTCTGATCCAGTTTCCACCGAAAGCCAGAGCGCTAAGCACAAGTGAAGAAGTGCCACCGTGTTTTAGAGCACGTGCAGTGAAAACTCCCGGAGTGCTGCAGTATGAAATCTTGCTGCTGCGGCAGCGGACCCCAGAGGGTCTCGGCACGCCCGCAGTTAACAGCTCCTGCTAAAAGCAAAGCCCTCGGCGAGCGGTCACCAGCACCGCTTCCTAGAGCGCTTGCGGTAAAACAAACTTGTCGTATAACTGCAGCAACAAATATATGTCATTATCAGAATAAAGTCCTCAGAGAAAATGCACTTTAAAAAAAACCCACACACAAAAAAAAAAAACCCAAAACCAAACCGAAAACCCCCAGGACACCAGCATTAAGGTACCTCAGTCTCCCACAGAGACTACCTCTGCCTCTCGCCTGAGCTCTCTGGCAATGCTCTAACACCCTAACACCTCCTGTTGCCACTCCTGAGCCAGAATCTCGCAATTCCTCCACTAAAAAGCTAAGAAAGAAACGCATTATCGCCCGTGTACCAAAAGGGTATTTTTAGATACCCAGTGGAGACATCCAGCGCTCCAGTTTATCACAAGAATTCGAGTGGGTTGAGATTTTTCCCTGAACACAGGGCTCAAAAGTGGTGAAAGCTCTCACTCACCGAAGCACTTTAAGTTGAACGAAATGAAGTATTTCTCCTCTAGGAATGTCAAAATATTTTATTTCAATCAAACATTTTAACAGAATTGGATAAACTTGGAATGCAATCAGCGTGTTTAAAATTTCTTGATTTTTCAACTTCTAGCCCCGAGTTGGGAATAAAATACCAAAATTACTAAGTTTCTCATGGACTAGAGATGCTGCTGTCTCAACTCTACCGCCTGTTAAAAAGCCTTTCTTCCGGAAGCCTGTATCAGAAGAGAAAGAGCCTGATCCCATCGTTCTAATCCATCACCCTAATCGACTGGATCGTTTGGGAGAGCGGGAGCAGGACAGGCTGCAGCAACGTGCCTCTTGCCGGCACCATTAGTGCTTAGCCTAATTTCCACTGAGTGCAGCAAATACGAACAGATGGGAGCCTACTTCACAGCTTCGGAGATGAATCTGGAAACTCATGTGAATCCTATTAACTCTCTCTGGCTGCTTCAGCCAAAGTGGCATCTTGCTTTCATTCACATCAAAATCCCATTGGAAAAAAAAAAAAAAAGAGAGAAAAGCTATTATGTGGGACACCCTACAGTTGAATGAGTACATGAGATAAAATAGATACAAAATTTCATCCTGTAAGCCTCTAACATGTTAAAAAAATTGCAGATCTAAAATTGGCCATCCCTACACTGAAGAAGTGGCAAATTCTGCACAAATTCCCAAAGTGAGCCCAGCTTGAAGGTGGCGACACAGCTGCATCGCCATGGTACTGGACCTGTTTATTTTGCTGCAAGGAATCTGTGAGAATGCAAAAGGCCCTGTAATTTAATGTTATGTACCTTTACACTCCTGGTATGCTTTCCCAATTTTGCAACCATATTCCCTTTCTTCTGGTTTCCCAGTGTCGGGGAGTACTGGCCAGCAAAGCTCTCCTTGGTAAATAGCTCCACACAAGGTGCTGAGTTTGAGATATGCAAAAGTGACGACAGGGGACACCTGACCCTTCTCCCCACAGTCCCTTTTCTGACAGGAGGCTGACAAATACAAACCTTGACAATACCAATTTAAACCAGTTTTCGCATTACCTCTCTGGTTTTTCCTACCTCACACACCAAGGGCGTTACAGACAATATTAGGATATGCTCAAAACCTGTGTAAATGAGTGGTAAAGTAGAGATTCCCAAAGTGACACTTCCCTAAAATTTCTAGTCACATCAGAAATTAAACCATAAAGAAGAAGAAATCCAGCTTTCTCTTGAGAAAAATTCCTGTGTAATCAATGGAAAATTACAGCAATTCTGCAGATTTTCTTGAATGGCTTTACACAACTAAAGGAAGTTTTGTTCCTACCTTATAAAATATATAACAGCAACATTCCTGATTAAATTATGCAAGCTTCTCAAGTCATCTTTGGAGGAAAAAAGAATGAAATTTTTGATAATTCATGAAGAGATATTGCAAAAGCTATATCTAGTTAAAAATCTTTCAGGGATGCATACCGGTGTATAAAATAAGTGTTGCTTAAATTAAGAGCTAGTAAAGAGTTCCACACTCTTACAAATTAAACATTTGTAGAAACACATTCTTGGTACTATAGCAGTATATATATATAGCAGATATATATATCTCTCTCTCTATATGTAGTAGCATATAGATAGTTGCATTTAATACGTACATAGTAGCACTTAATGGGAAATACGTAGAGCAAGACAGACTGTCTATTCTGAACCAGAAGGTGATTTTATTCATTCACCTATCAAAACAGAAGAAAAAGGAATTACTTGTTAGGGGTTAAATATACATCTGTATGCATGTATAAGCATATATGAAATTATCTCCTCTGACAACAGGTAAGGAACATGGACATCTGTGCAATGCAGTTTTTCTAAGGAATGTTATATTTCAGATTCTTACTGCAAACAGGAACAAAAAAAAATCTTGCTCTTTGCTGCCCTTTCACATAAATCAGGAAAGAAAAACAGAGATTCCATTAGAAATGTTCTTCAGTAAGTTCTCTGGAGCACAGTGGAGTCAACCTGTCTTAATCACAGAAGGATGAGACAGAGTGCAACGTATAACCCAATCTTCTCCTGCCTCACATTTTTATTTATAATTAATTTCCACATAAAAAGGTTGCACAGATCTGAAGCTATGGAGAGACAGCCAGGTATCGGCCAGAAGACAGACGTCTCAACCCTGTAAGGACTTCTAGAACCAAGTGCTAGTGACACTTTGCTCCGGTCAGTGCTCTGTGGTAAAACATGAGCCTTGATATCTTGAGCTAAATGGCACGATCTGTAACTAGGGAGGAAGCTGCCGACTCATAATAATCCTTCGCACAGACCATAATCCCTTAGCAGAGGGAAAACAAGATACTGCCAGAACAGGTTACAAATTGACCCTGTCAGTACACTGGTGCGTCCCGCATCGAAGGAAGAGCTGCTTGTTCTTCCCGCTGCACACACGGCCTTACGGAACTGCAAGAGCTTGAGTCCTTCGGGCTCCCAGGGAAAGCCCACGGGTGCTTTAAATTTTATTTATTTATTTACTTAGAAGGAATTTCAGCAATGTTTTTATTCACAGATATAGTCTAGGATCCTAAACGGACATAGACAAATCAGTTCAAGAATGACCAATGTCTCAAAGGCAACTGAGTGCCCAAGAGCACTCTGCTGCATGTTCTAAACGGAGGGAACTTGACTCATTGATCTTAAACAGCGATGTGAAATAAATACATCTTTGCCTAACTTTCATCCACTGAGACTTCCAGAAATTCCTTGAACACATGCTTTTCTTCCACAAGACATTTCCCTAGTATGGTATTTGCACATTAGTCGAGGGTTCCTGGGTGCATCCCGGTTCAAGCACTACCTCTGAGACATCAGCAAAACCCCCAACGTTTCTTCCGATGCGCCAAACGACAGCTCACGCAGCTCATGCACAGCAAGTTTCACGTACAATAATCACCACTCCAGTGCTTTAGAAACGACCTGTACCCATCCCTGAGCTCAACCCACACCCTGGGCTCGTGTATTTCAGTGCAGAATCCCAAGCAGATCTATGGCAGCTCTTCCTACACCTTGCTCTTTGCTCATCTTTATCAGCATGAGTAAGAACCTAGAAACGAGTAACAAATCGCCCACGGTGAGCAAACTGGAAGGGAGTTTCCATACACAGACCATCTTTGTGACCTAGAAGGGGTTTCTTTTGGTTTGGGTTTTTTTCTTTTCTTACCTTATCCTCCAGAATACTGGAGGTTTATAGTGATTTGCCATCCTGTAAAAGGGTGCTGCAGAATAGATTTGTCCCAAGGGGACAGTTTGGGATACAGCAGGTGCTTTGAGCACCCAAAGCATCACACACCGTCAGCTGAGACCAACTTTTCAGTTGCCAACCAACTACTGACCAAGGAGCCCCTATTCTGCAGGGTCACAGAGTTCCTACCAGAGAGGCCTTGTATGTCCTCAGCCAGAAGGCTGGTGGGATTCACAGGGTCCCTTTGCAAGGAGCCTTTCAACGGGTCGTGCCAGGTCTCAGAAGTGCTCCCTCAGGCACAGTGCAAGCACAGCCACACTGTTTAGAACTGCAAGATGCACTCAGTCTAATAAAGAAATGTAAATCTTTACAAAAGGCCAGGGAATAAACTCTGCTTCTAACTCAACCTCCAAAGGAAGAGCTCTGGAGTCCTGGTCCAGATCCCTCTTTGTTCTGACGGGGTGTTTCACTGGGAAGTAGAGATTTTGTTGAACGTGGGTTTAGAGTGGAAGAAAATAACAAATCATTAGGAAAGTAATGCAGAGAGAAAAATAGCAGCTCAGAGAAATCTCATTTGAAAACCTATTTGACTGAGGAAAAAAAAGCTGTAAGCTTCATATAAATAAATAAGTAAAACACAGGAGGAAAACCACCATTAAATCTGGAGCCAGAAAAAGCAACATTTATGAGAAGAGGAATTGTAGTCAGGTTGCCCTTCCTCCAGAAACACATATTTGCAAGTAGGCTTTGCATGACAACCAATCATACAATCAGTTTTGGTTGGAAAAGACCTTTAAGATCATCAAGTCCAACCATTAACCTAGGACTGCCAAGTCCACCACCAAAGCATGTCCCTAAGCACCACATCGACACATCTTTTAAATACCTCCAGGGATGGCGACTCGACCGCTTCCCTGGGCAGCCTGTTCCAATGCCTGACAACCCTTTTGGTGAAGAAATTTCTCTTAATATCCAATCTAACACACACACCCCCGACACAACTTGAGACCATTTCCTCTTGTCCTATCACTTGTCGCTTGGGAGAAGAGGCCAACCCTGATCTGGCTACAACCTCCTTTCAGGTATTCATATACTGAATGTAAAGTGGATTTAACACCAGTTGTAAAGAGAATAAAATCCTTTCCATGTGAAATGTATTTCTTCCCACAGGAAAAATAAAGTTTGAGATGCTTTCCCCACCCTTGCTGAAGGATACTGCTTTCTAGATACAGCCATAAATCCTGTTCTTCAATCTCATCACAAAACATTTGTGTACGTGGAACTAAACCCAACATACTTTGCTCAAGTACTTTTTTATTCTGCTATTCTAACCCCAAACACTCCATTCCTACACCAGACTTCCTGCCACCCGTTTTCTTCTAATGACTACCAGCAATTGAGAGAGCATCAGACTTTTCCACACAACTATAAACCTGGAAGAATTTAACTGAGTGAAAATACATGAATTATTCTGGATTTATACTTTTGCAAAGCAGAACAAGTTTGCACCTCAGATCTGGGAAGAGACGTGAAACATTGTACAACACTTAAGATAATCATTTAACTAAGTTGAAGCAAGGGGAAGCAGGCGACCATTTCTCTGAGTTTTATTAGCTGTAATCTAGAAACTAACCACAAAAAAGAAAAAGGAATACATTGCTTTAAAAAAATAAAAAGAATGAAAAGGCAGCTGTAGAAAGTAGGCTGTGATTCGAGAAGAATCTCTGCTCGAGATTTAGTGACCAGGATGGGAGCTCTGATTTTTTTAATCTGCCAGTACTACTTTACTTATCTATTTCCATGGATTTTATAATAACAAAGAACCAGAGGCACACTAATCACTGTAACAGTTTAAACTTCCGATCAATGGCAAATTCAAACTAAATTTATCAAACAAAATGTTCCCTCTGTTTGTCTTATATATACTCAACCTTGAATTATTTTTTAACAGTTCACTTCTCTCAGTTCTCATACTGCATAAATATTCATAAATATAATAAACACTTATTGTAGAAATCACAGCCCAGAAGATGACGTTACCAAAGATTTTTAAATGGACCGCAAAGCAGGGTGAAACCTCTACCACACTGCACTGACTCTGCGGCAGCACCATTATCGTTCTCCACCTCTATATCCATCCTGCAAAGACCCATACATATATCTCCAAATACAGATCAGCCACGAAGACAAAAGTTATGGTATCTTCAAAGTGGTGTGTAGGAGGTAATATGAAATACAGTCCTACACAAAGGATTCTGCAGTTTTCACATCAGATCAAGAAAGCCTCGCACAGAGTACACACAATTTATCAAGTGCATGTGGACATTTTGTGATCTAATTACCACCCCGATCCACTACTGTTGTGTCCAAATGAGAACGCAATGGAGCACTCCCTCCAGGAGCAGTTTCCTGCTGTGGCAGGAAGGGCTCACCAGGGATGAACCAGGGAGGTCATCCTCAGCAGGCCCAAAGCTAGGAAAACACTGAAGAGGAGAAGACCTCACCCACCAATGTAGAAGACACGTCTACCACCCGCCAACCACCAGGCTTTCCTCGCTGCTTGCTGCCTCCCACGTACTGCTGGTGCTGGTTGCTCATCTGAGCTGGAGACACATCTGGGGCATCCCAGCAAGACCAGGTGTGTGGTCCCTGTGTACAGGACTTGTGAACTCTTTAGGACTGGGGGTCTAACATCCACTGACATTTTTTCTTAATGCAAACAAGGTCACAGCAAGTAAAGCTCACCGTGTCAGTGAAGTGAGGTAAATGCATGACTTGAAGAACTTCTAAATTGAGCTTTAACAAATGCTGTCCCCAAACACCAATTTAGGGACACTTTACCTGAATCACAGAGTCTCATGTCTTAGGGAAAGGCAGAACAAAACTACTCTTCCTCCATGCAACCAAATCTTTCCATCTACAAGACCCTCGGAGCAGAATTATTTACCAAAAAAAACCACATTTCCATTTCTTCAGAAGCAGAAGCTTCCAAATTCTTCAAATCCTGTCTTCCAATGACCTATAGCCCGCTGCAACAATACTTCTCTCTTCTGCTCTTGTATTCTGTACATATTGCTCCACATAAAATAATTATCTTTCCTGCTTCCACAGCACTGAAACGTCAGAGGGGAAGACCCTCTTCATCAGAATTTTATGGCCAAATGTAGTGCAAAGACTTGATTACAAAGACAGCCTGCATCTACATGTTTTATCCATCCTCATAAACATGATCAGTGTCTTAAAAGTGTTTTCTCCCTCTGTTTCTTAAACGGAAGAAAACATGAAGTTAGCTTGCAAGAACAAGGTCTAGATCACCAGGCAGTTTAGCTCTGCAAAGCTCTAACGTCTTCTGTGCCTAAAATCAGCACATACAATTTTTCAGATTCCCCATGTAATTGCAGTAACTGGTCGTTCCCTCACAATTCTTAATTTAAATGTTTTGATCTGATACTTTGTCTAGGAAAAAAGAAAAAAGGCGGGGGGGGGGGAGAGAAAATAAAAGAGAAGGGGAAAAAAGAGGAAAAAAGAAAAAAGGAGAAAAAAGAAAAAACCTAAACACCAAAAAAAAAGAGAGAAGCCTGTAGCCAACACTGTGTATTTTAAGCATCTTCTGTCCTCGAGCTGTTCTTCCAAGGTGATCATTAACCAGTCTTATAAAATCAACATATTCTTTATTCCTATAGGAAGACAGTTAATAGGTTGCATAAAGTTAACAATGTTTCCCCAATTTTCCAGCTGAATTCAAACCTGTTCTAGAGTGATTTGTAGCACAGCATACGATTTCTACCAGATGCCTCTTTTAGCAGATATTATTAGCTTTGAAACCATGCATAAACTCTCAGAAGGTCAGAGAAGGATAAAAACTGACAGTAAGAGGCTCAAGTAAATGAAGGTAAATACATCAAACAATCTGTTTAACACAGGCACCACATGAGTCAGTAGCATCATCTCTTCTCCGCAGAGAAAGTTAAATCTAGACAGGAAAATACTGATTTTTGAAACTCAAGGGCAGCAAATTTTGTTTAGATGAAAGAACAGGGAAAGGAGGAAAAACAAGGCAATAAAGAAATTGGCAGTCATTACAGCAAATTCTGCAACATGGCAGGAACACGCAGAGCACTCTCACCTCCAACACCCTCACCTCAGGAATCCCAGTACTTCTGTCCGTGAAATAAACACATCTGTGGTGGTAACTCCAAAAGATCTTCACTAAAATTAGCTGCTGTGACGTATTACAGGCGGGACATAAATAACCCCCGCTTCCCATGCCACAGCTCCCTATTGAGGCTTTGCTAATGTAGGGACTACTAAGATTCAAGTATCTCCTGCCCATAAGTCTGTAAGAATAACCAAACCAAACAAACAAGCAACCAAAAAACCCCTTATTTACCTCTTAATTTGTTCAAAACCTGAGCTATTTCCATAAAGGACAGAATTGCCTATGAAAATCTCTTTAAATCTAAAGCTGAAGGTTGAGGTCCAAAGCCACAGCGCGATCATCTCAGCCTGGTCCAGGAGCATGTGAGATGCCGCTCCTCACTCTACCCTGCCTTTTGGACATGGTTGTCCTCCTTGCCAAGTGAGACCAGCCATTCTGCAGCACATTGTCCTGTAAAACCAGTCAATTTTTAATGAAAAATCAGTCACAGATGTGATGCTACTAAAGAGTTTTACCTCATGTAGATTCTACTCATTTTGTATAATTTCTATAATATTCGAGGTCTTTAGAGACGAAACTGTTCATAATTGTACTTGTGCATGTTCTAGCAGGATTGAACCTCAAATTCTTATGCCTATCATCCCTAGGTATTACCTCAGATCCACTAGCAGTAGCAAATAATTTTACTCTTCACTGGAAATACTTTCTTGGAAGCCAGGAAAAGTTTTATGTATGCTCTTGCAAGTAGCCTTCAGTTCACAGTACCACAATACTTACGGTGACCTCTGATACCAGCTGGCTACTGGAAAACAGGAGCCTTGATCACTCATGCGCAGTTAATCAGTGTAGAAAGGTCAGCTTTACATCTACGTACCTAGTCCAAATTGTAAATGAGTTTCTATACAAAGAACACAGTAGAAGTCTTTTCCATATAGCAATCTGACTTATTCAGACAACAGAGAAATAACTATCTTCAGCCAAATAGCTTCTTCCATTTTTCCCTATTCCTTTGAATAGTGCCGCGTCCACTGTAACGAATATGCCACAAAGCTGGGGTATCGTTCCCTTCCATCAACAAGTCCTTTATACCAACACACCTTGTGAAGAAACGGGAGGACAATAACCACACTGCTTTTTCGGTGACACAATGTCTTTCTAAACTCAGGCTAAAAAGTCACACCCAAATAGAAGACAGGATGCAGTGAAAACTGAAAACCCCGCTTTACTTTGAAAAGTAAAAACTAAACAAACAGAAAAATCTAGATGAAGCATAATTTCTATCGGCAAAATACTCGTATTTATTCCATTGTTAATACATAAGAAGGGATTTATTTGCTGTATTTCAATTTGATTTCAGAACATTAAAAGCAAAGTACACTGAATAATTTAAGCTGTAATGTATTTCCCTGAATGGAACATGCTCTCATGAGAGGTGAGTAAAAGAATCAGTTTACATTGCGCAAATGGACAGTAGTAAAGAAAGATTTCCCTAAGCACAACACGTCAATACAATTTACAATCTCTGGCTTTATATAAACTACTATAAATCTGTTTTTCATATTTTGGCTAATGTAAAACTCTTGTAGCTGAACCATAATGGCATTCAATTCTTATGCATGAGTAATTTGAATCATTGGAAGGAAACAAGAAGCATCTAACATATGGGTGGAGAAAGGGAAGAAGATTTCAAATAATTAATCAAAACTAGAAAAGAACGATAAACTAGTTCCCTGATACTTTGAGAGAAATTCTGAACGTAGTACAAAGTGGTTGCAGGCTCTTCAGATTTAATCAATAGCATCAGCATGAATACTAAAATCTTGTAGCTGTATGTCAGAGATGAGAACAATAATATTCTCCTTGGGTTCTCACCAAAAGCAAACTAAAGCCACAATTTACACAAACAAAGACCTTTTAATCTGAAATTGCACAAATCCTGGCTTCTGTAGCCTTTATGCGATACTAAAGGTGCGTCAGTGCAAGAGATTAATTTTACTTGTAAGGACTAGAGAGGCAGTAAAGAAGATTCAAAGAAAAGAAAACCCTTTACCTTAATTAGCAAGTCAGATGTTTGGTAAAGCTGTCACGATGGGAAAGAGTTAAAAGCATCAGTGACTCTCCAACAGAAGTTTGCAGGCTCTCAGGTTTAATTTGCCAAACGCCAGAATTCAGGAGTAAGGCAGATCTAAAATTTTTAATGTGCAAGACGTAACGCATCTCATACCTTGATTAACATAGTTTGATTTAGGAATTAAAGCATTCAGATACATCATTGTTACAAATGATATAATTGATTTAAAACGCTAAGAACATTAGTTCATTTATGGCTTGAACTGAAGCAAAAGTGCAGTCAACTGTTTGACAATGAGTCAAGGGAGAGCAGCAACGCAGTTGTCATGAAAACCGCCTTGCTTGGTCCAAGACGCTACTGGAGTCCAACCAAATTGGGAGCAAGTGGTCAAAGAAGAGTAAAAGACAGCACAAATTGACGAGCCCTGGGTCAATGTGCTGAAGCTCCCTGCAGGGCATCTGCTTCGAAAGGGCTGGTGGAAATGTCATTTCCCTTATTATAATAAAAGGATTCTTTTTTAAAAAGTATTGAAAAAGGGCAGAAAGGTAGGGGGTTTCTCCATGCACACTGATAGCCGTACGCAGCCTGGATTCCTGCCACCAAAAGTAAACGAGGGAGGTGAGAAACGGTCTTTGTACCTAGAAAATATCACACATGCACTGCTGGTCTGCCTCCGAATGAGCCAACCAATACCAATTAACGCAGAGTCAACAAGACAGTACCGAATTTCATCGTGTAGGAGGCTAAACAGCAAATTTCAAATTACAAAGCAAGAAATTCCTTACAGAAGTAAATAGCTTGGAACCTATCAGCTGTATGTGTGTTTAGGGATGGCTGAAGGAAACGTTATTACTCATCAGCCGTAGCTCTGAGGACATTAAACCAGAGCAGTTATGTACCTAATCTGCGCGGGTGCATTGGTAAATCCTACAAATGCCTCGCTCAATCGTACGTTGTATAAATATCTTTAAAATACCCAAGCCCCAATCTAATACAGTATAATTTCTTCCCAGGAGTAATTGAATCTTGCACATGGTGATGAAAACCGCGAAGACAGAAAATACAACGAAGACCAGTAATTACTAAAAGAAAAAGCAGATGGTTATTTTTAAACAGTCAACAAGGCCTTACGTTCCATCCCATATATTCGCTACTGGAAATTCAGAATATCCTGAGGTTAACTCAGGAGTCATTCGAGGTTTTTTTCACTCCTGTCGTAAGAACTCAGTTTTTCTTCCAGATAAATTAAAAGCACATAAATTCACAGGGGAGGCACGCTCTCATCCTTTTTTTCTTTTATTTATTTTTAATTCTTTGCTTTTGGTATCATTTCTTGAAATGTCCATTATCCTTCAAGTCTAAAAACTATACAAAATTTTTGCAACCTTCTGATATATCATTAATGATTGCAGTTCCTCCGATGTGAAAGAGCGGAAAATCAAAGAGGTCTTTCAAAGGGATGAAATGCAGGTATGCACAGAACAGTAACAAAAAAAGTGTCACTCAAGGAAAAGCTAGTATTAAGTGCGTTGGCTATTTTTACAATTCCCATTCTGAGCTTTTGGGACACAAGAACTCTTTAAGGATCTCTCATTGTTCCTGTGTAAAGAAATTACGGAATTTTTATTTTGCTGCTTTCAAAACAGACAGTTTAAGAGCATACTCTTCTTTCTTATCCACGTCTGCCTCTCTGCCTGTATTGCCTCTCTTGGCCAAAATTGCTCTTGAAAATCAAGGACAAATTCAGATATCGCTATTCTGATTAAACTGCATCAATTATAATCAAGACTTCATAAATTTGGCTAAGTTGGAGTCAGTGTTGGCTGCGTGCACACATTTTCTAACTATTTTGGTATTTAGATATTCAGTAAAATTTCTGACCGTCTGCTTAACTAGAAGCAGGCCTCAGAAAACAAATAATCCTTGCGTGACTTGAGGGCAGATATACAGCCAGTAAGTACAAAACGGTGGCATTACATTAAACGGCAGCTTTTTCCCTTGTATCAGAGTATGAACAGCATGATATGAAAAGAGACTACATGTCAAAAATGCATCCAGGTAGATCTTGCAAATGGGACATCTAAATTTCATAACAATTTAATATGAAACTTGTAAGTTAAAGTGGCAGAAATGCAAATCGCTATGACATGTAACTCATTTCTTCGAGAAGGCTGTCATCTAGAGAAGAAACGGAATCACTTTTTCGACACAAAAACACACTCGACGCTCATCATAATAGCAGCCAAAACTGTCATACACAACGTATATTGTCACAAGTTTTCCTGTAATATGTAATTTTAAAAAGCCCTGCTTAAAGTTGTGCTTTTCATTAAATTATAAGTCTTATTTAGACTACCCAGTTATGCATTAGGATGTAATATTCATATTTTTGGAAGTGTACGTATTATTTTAAAATACAAACATAACTTCATTTCACATCATCCTGAGACAGCAGTTCCCCAGATAGGCTGCTCTGCACCTGCATTAACCAACATCTACCAATAGTTCACATCCTGGTTAGGGAATGGCCTTTAGGTTTATTGTGCTTTGTTTCTTTTTTTTTTTTTTTTTTAACTTATCTAGTCAGCTTATTTTCTAAACACAGGACGCTGGGGTACCAGCTCTGTGCTCCTATTAGCTGATGCCCATTATTTGCCAGTTGTTACGCTGTGAACATCAGTACATCCCTCTCCTCTCGGCTAGGCTTCTCTGTTTAACAGCGCTCAAGCTGTTTGCCAGCAAGAAACTGCTTCGTTCCTTCCTCCTGCAGCCTGCGCAAAACCGGTCCAACGTTTATATGAAAGGAGGAAAAAGAGAAAAGAAAATTTTTTCAAACTGCTAAAGAAAATGGTGCGTATGGGTGTCATAAAGCAGAGACAAGAGCAGCGTGTTTGTTAACAGCTGGTCGCTCTCATTCTCTCCTCTCACCATTTTAACTTGTCATTGTCCGCGTTTCCAAAAAGACCTTTTCCTACAGTTTTCAGAGGCTACAGCTATATGTTTATTCAAGCCCATTCAATCACCAAAACCACAAAGAACAAATCAGGATACTCAGGAAAGCTGTAGCATATTAACTTAGACCCTGTGCTGCAGTTGCAGATTCCTCCTGTGTCTGCAAAGGCCAAAAACTGGTTTTCCATTTACATTTGGTGACCAGCAGCCAAGTAGTTTTATATCCATTCCTACCCCCTTCAGGCAAATAAATATGCATATGTATATTTAATCATATGTATCTACATTTTTAATAGTATTATTTTCTGTTTCGCATCACAACCACAACGGTAAGCCATATTTTAGATGCTCTTACACATTTTCCCAGGACCACAACATACCAAAACCGTCCCAAAGAAAAGCTGTTTCACTCTGACCAGGGCACTGCCTCTCACTCTGTCCTCTCAAACTTTTCCCTTCTCTTGATAACTAATAAAAATCCCAGGTTTATTACAGCTCTCCGATTCCTGATGGTCTATGAGCCTGTCTGTCTTCAAGGCTAAAAAAGGCATCAATTTTTTATTTTTGTTGTTTGCTTTCACTTTTACCTTGAGGTGCTTAAAATATATTGTCCCAAGGTAAATGCAGAGCATATGTGGCCACTTTGGTTTTACCACGAAGGAGGCTTGAGGTAGCTTTGCCCCACAGTATAAATAAGTGCAGGATCTTTACTGTGCTTTTACTGTTGAACAGATAAGAAAGAGAGAACTACCCTAAAGGTACAAAAAAAAAAAAAAAATCTGGAGCTTTTTAGCTGTTGGAACAATCTCTTTCTATGCTTCCTAACCACAAAGCTTTAGAATTCAGTGCCAGCCAACACAGCTAAAGCAAACCAAGCATTACTATGCAGCTGTTATTTACTCATCTGTTTTAATAAATACCTGTGATGGTGAATAGCCGTAATTCCACGAACCAGCATATAAAAGCAGCTTGTCAGTGTGTGCTGAACTGCCATGAACTGTGCTGCAGTACAGTTTTAACAACGCATTTACAAACAGCTCTTTGTTACTCATATTGTTCTAGAAGTGATTATGACAGTGACCGAGGACATGGGCTTACTGAAGTTTGGAAAGCTGTTCGGATGAAAATGTAAGAGCTAAATAAGAGCAGATTTTGTGTTATTACACAAACTAAATGAGATCAGCTATGATAAATTCTCCCTTGGAGAAGTGGAAATACAAGCTCAAACAATAGTAACTCTGAGCTTACAGAAAAGATGTGCCAGAACATAGTGAAGTAGGGAATAAGGAAAATGTGATTGAGGTCACCTCTACTTAACCTTTCCTGCGGAGTAAAATGCAAGTAAAACAGAAAGCTGTTAAAAAGCAGGATCAAATGAAAAGTGATTCCACTTAACAAAGGTGCCTAAAGGTCAATGCTTATAGTAAAAATAAATCAAATGAAAAAAAAAAGGAAAATTTCCAAATGAGATCAGCTATATCCAAAACATGAAAAAAGAGACTGCAGTTACACTGAACATCGCATTTTGTCTTCTATCCAGAACAAAAGCTCCGACACGATCCTTGTCCTTTGGCCTTGGGCAGTGGAGAACGTGGGAAGGACTGGTGCCACTGGGGAGTTCCTACGCTTCAGCTGGGGAGGGTTTTGCATCAGCAAGCACCTCCCACTGCATTCCGCAGTTGTGTTGTCTCCAGACCAATAGTTTTAATCACTATTAGACGATATCATTGCTTATAGCCCCAGACCTTAATTGTGTTTCAAAATAAAAAAAAAAATACACACTCTCCTGAGTTCATCCTTTTTTTGGTTTTTTTTCAGAGCATAAATGAGGTTGTTGCCAAGACTGAGGAAGTTTTGGTATCAATCTAGGACATCCAAACAGTTTTGCAGATGTTTAAAGAAAGTTGGATGACTCATAATAGCAAAGTCTCAACAGGGCTAACAATTACTGACATTACTAAATATAAGTGCACAGATAAGGGTTTGCAGGATCAAAGATGCAGAACATATTAGTCTTCATTCCAGGAGATGAGGTATTCTTGATAGAAAGGATATTTAAGTCTTGAGAGAAATAGTCACAAGCGGTTTAAGTAGAAGGATTATGTACAAGAGAGACATTGAGCTGTTGGAGAGAGTCCAGAGGAGGCCACGAAGCTGATCAGAGGGCTGGAGCACCTCTCCTATGAGGACAGGATGAGAGAGTTGGGGTTGTTCAGCCTGGAGAAGAGAAGGCTCCAGGGAGATCTAATTGTGGCCTTCCAGTCCCTGAAGGGGCCTACAGGAAAGCTGGAGAGGGACTGTTTATCAGGGAGTGTAGTGACAGGACAAGGGGTAATGGGTTTAAGCTGAAGGAGGGTCGATTTAGATTAGATATTAGAAAGAAATTCTTCCCTGTGAGGGTGCTGAGGCCCTGGCACAGGGTGCCCAGAGAAGCTGTGGCTGCCCCTGGCTCCCTGGCAGTGTTCAAGGCCAGGTTGGATGGGGCTTTGGGCAACCTGGGCTAGTGGAGGGTGTCCCTGCCCATGGCAGGGGTGGCACTGGGTGGGCTGGGAGGTCCCTTCCTACCCAAACCATTCTATGATTATTAGGATGGTTTAGTTTCTAAAAATGTTGATACAGTAGAATAAAAAAATATTTGTGAGCATACGTCTTAATCTCTGTTTCCATGCAAAAATTACCACTACCTTCAATTAAAAAAAAATCCAAGTCAAATCCAAACTTCAGTATGCCAGTTAAAAAATATGCAATCATCTCTGAATCCATCAGCTGCCCTTCATCTCAAATCCCTATGCAATCATATACCAATGCAATGATACTGCTTGATATTTAAGAGTAAGTCCTAGTCTGATTCTTGGTTTTGTTTAACTGTACAATGCCAAATCGTTTAAAAAATTTGATAGCAATTCATTAAATGGTGAGCAGCTTCATTTTGAAAATGGGTTTTGTAGTGCAATATTACGTTGGACTGTAAAGATAGATTAGCTTGAAATTTGTTCTGTAATTAATTCACTGGAGAGAAATCTATTTGCATGCAAAAAGAAGGAGACTTAATTAATGGCCAAATATATTTAAATTGATATATCAGCTACTCACAGACAATTGTACCTTCATTCCTTATTGAAACCCAACAAAGCACTGACTAGCTTTTTTACAGTGTAAAACAAAGCTATAGAACAGCTCTTCTGTAAGTAAAGAATAATCCTTTTGTTTGGATTTCAGTAACTCACTAGATATGGAATAATTGAGATTGACAGTAGTTATAATGAAAACATTAGAAGATTTTTTTAATTATAAGGAAATGTTAGCGGGAAAACACCAGTGGGTTTTACTGAATTACCACGTTAGGTGAATCCTTCTGAATACCTCCAAGGAACTCTCTCGTTATTTTCAGTACTGACCTTGTCACAAAAGAAGGGCATACGTTAACAATAAATGCTAAAGACATTGTGTTCGGTTTTGTGTGTCAAGGTTTTGGTAGCAGGGGGGCTACAGGGGTGGCTTCTGTGAGAAGCTGCTAGAAGCTTCCCCTGTGTCTGATAGAGCCAGTGCCAGCCGGCTCCAAGACGGACCCGCCCCTGGCCTAGGCCAAGCCCATCAGCACCTCTGTGATAACATATTTAAGAACAAGAAAAACACTTAGAGAGAGCTTTTGCAGCCGGAGAGAGGAGTGAGAAGATGTAAGAAACTCTGCAGACACCAAGGTCAGTGCAGATGGAGGGGGAGAAGGAGCTCCAGGCGCCGGAGCAGAGATCCCCCTGCAGCCCGTGGTGAAGGCCATGGTGAAGCAGGCTGTCCCCCTGCAGCCCATGGAGGAAGGATGAGGGGGTGTAGAGATTCCACCTGCAGCCCGTGGAGGACCCCACACTGGAGCAGGTGGAGGCACCTGAAGGAGACTGTGGCCCGTGGGAAGCCCACACTGGAGCAAGTTCCTGGCAGGACCGGTGGACCTGTGAAGAGGGGAGCCCACGCCAGGGCAGGTTTGCTGGCAGGACTTGTGACCCCATGGGGGACCCACGCTGGAGCAGTCTGCTCCTGAAGGTCTGCACCCTGTGGGAGAGACCCCACACTGGAGCAGTTTGCTCCTGAAGGTCCGCACCCTGTGGGAGAGACCCCACGCTGGAGCAGTTTGCTCCTGAAGGTCCGCACCCTGTGGGAGAGACCCCACGCTGGAGCAGTTTGCTCCTGAAGGTCCGCACCCTGTGGGAGAGACCCCACGCTGGAGCAGTTTGCTCCTGAAGGTCCGCACCCTGTGGGAGAGACCCCACGCTGGAGCAGTCTGCTCCTGAAGGTCCGCACCCTGTGGGAGACACCCCACGCTGGAGCAGTCTGCTCCTGAAGGTCAGCACCCCGTGGGAGAGACCCCACGCTGGAGCAGTCTGCTTCTGAAGGTCCGCACCCTGTGGGAGACCCCACGCTGGAGCAGTTCGTGAAGGACTGTAGCCCGTGGGAGAGACTCCATGTTGGAGCAGGGGAATGTTGAGAGGAGTCCTCCCCCTGAGGAGGAAGAAGCGGCAGAGACAATGTGTGCTGAACTGACCGCAACCCCCATTCCCCGCCCCCTTGTGCCGCTGAGGGGGAGGAGGTTGAAGCCGGGAGTGAAGTTGAGCCCGGGAAGATGGGAGGGGTGGGGGGAGGTGTTTTAAGACTTGATTGTATTTTCTCACTGCTCTACTCTGTTTTGCCTAGTAATAAATGAGATGAATCTCCTCTCTACATTCAGCCTGTTTTGCTCGTGACGGTAATTAGTGAGTGATCTCTCCCTGCCCTTATCTCGACCCAAGCCTTTTGTTAGACTTCTCCTTCCCGTCCCGCTGGGGGAGGGGTGAGTGAGCGGCCGCGTGGCACCCAGCTACCGGCTGGGCCTAAACCACGACAGACATACAGTTAATGGAAGGTAAAAATCACATAGGTGGACTCAAACTGTCTGGTAATGGGGCTACTAAATACAAGGAATCAGCTGTCTAGGTAGTGAATCTTCTCATCTCTCCCTGTAGTTTGTACACAGTCTAATTTGGTAGGGATGTCCTGAAAAAGTCCGTTAGATAACATCCCACATGAGACTCCACTAAAAGGAAATATCGTTAGGATGCCTAGGAATTTCAAAACTTTGTTTTAGGACGACCGTGGGATTTGAGGATATCAAAGAAATCTGGAGTCCCTTCCAACCTGAATACATTGTGAGTACATAGAGCTTACCCAGACGCCTACATTCCTAAAAGTCCCAAGCGCGCGCACTGTACAGTCCTTCTCCCGCTGCTGTGAACCGGAGCTCTCAGCCCAGATAACAAATACGCCTTCTCTTCTAAAGGTGAAAATGGGCACGGAGAAGTCCTTTCTGGCATTGTCTATGCTCATGGTTGAGTAAATACAGTATTTTATTCTCCTGAGGTATCAGCCTAACTCCTTTGGGAAACTTTATTTTCACTAAAATAAATGAAAAGCATAACCTTAAAACACTGCAAGATTTCTATGACCGTAATAAATCTCTTCCATCTACTAAAATTGCTCTGGTTTAACAGGAACCAGGTTATATTCCATTTTTGCATGGTACTTCTGCCAACCTAGATCCTAATATTTAAATATCTCTAAATCATGCACCATCAATTTTTTCCTAGATATCTATAAATCAATATCAATGATAACGCCAGCTACCAGAAGGATAACACTGCCTCACAGTGCTACAAAAATTATCGGTATTTTCTGATGGCTCTCATTAGGAAAAAGTTACAAACACATTTTGTACGCTTAACTCCATGTATGTACATACATATACAATAAACTTATCACCACTGTATCCCCAGGAGACCAAGCATCAGGGTTTTTTCACTTTGTTAAAGAGAGGCAAGGACTAAAAGTGCATTACAGTGAAACACATCACATTTCTATTTAAGGATGTAGAAATGCAGATTTCTTTTCAATGAAGAAGTACAAAGGGCCCCTGATTCAGCTTCTTGAGAAATCCCAAGGATCATATCAAGTCAAATTATCAGGTTGCTTTTATAGAGAACTGCTACACAAATGCTGTCACTTCCATTAGTTGGTGTACATAACAGATGGGTGACTGGCTCCTTGGACAATTAAAAATACTGATTTCCTTCTAATATCCAGGAGAAAAACCTGACAGGGAAGTCAAATGTGAAATTGGGTAGAAGAGTCTCACGTATTAGGAATGAAAACTACTGGTTAAATGGAAAAGGCAAAGTATACATTCAGGGAAAATTTGTATGGTGTCACCCTTCAATCAACTTCCCATACACATATTATGTAGAATCCAAGTTACTGCCACACGCATGCCTATCTTGTCGGTGGTGGTGATGATGAAATTGATGTTTGTCACTAAACACAAGGCAGCAGATAAAAGAATTTATATATTTTAAGTTAAAGCAGAAAATTACTTGACATTGCCTTAATATTTATACAAGATCGCACATTGTTCAGAATCAGGCTTGCAGCTATGACAAGCGCGTAACAAATCAGATTAGGGTAACAAACTCGCTCAAAGCACTGAAGCAGAAAAAAGTTCAGTTTGAAAATCACATTCCCTATGGCATCTTCATGAGAACTGTGTTCCCAAGATTATTGTATTCCTACAAAAACCTGAAAGAGTTCTCATGGCCAGTGGATGTCTTCTTCCCTGAAAGACATTGCTTTCCCTTTGCTGTGTACCGGAATGACACGAAAGATGCTACAGATCATGCCGGGTAATACCTATCAGTTTCTAAGAGAGGAGACTTTCAAGAGAGTTTGAAAAAATTTGCTTTAAGAGTTTGAATTCTTGCCATACAAGATCTCCCTACTCTGACCTTTTATTATTTCTGGGAATACTGCAGCATGAATAAGCCTGCTGGAATATAAAAGGTGTGAAATTTAAACTGTACAGTAGCGCATATAATTGTTCCTAAAGAATTTTAATACCAGCTGATAAGACCTTTGAAACAAAACCTTCTTCCTTTATAGTTACACCAATTGATTCAAATTTGAAAAGAAGAATCTTAGAGATCTGTTCAGTTCTGTTTTTCCACGAGGATTCCCCCTGCGGAGGGCATCTTGTGCTACACGCCAGCAGACCAGCTGAAATAAGAGTCGGATCTGCGGAGGGTTTGGAGAAATCATATTCTGACTGAAACAGCTTTGCTGTGCCCTCCTCCCGCCCAGGATCTCTCGAGAAGGTGCCTGTCCCCATAGGGCTGGGTGACAGGCGGCTGCTTCTCTCCAAAATCAAAGTAAACCCAAAGCACAAGCATGGGAGCATCTATAAAGTCTTGATGTTGATTTTCTACTGATTTAATTTCCACACATCACCGATTCAGCAGAAACCAGTCAGTCCATTTCAGCGACGGAAAAGCATCAGGACAAAAACCAAAACACAAGCAAAAGCACTATCTCTACAGACAGCACAAGCTGCTCTTATAGACAGTCTCTTCTGCAACATGCCACAAATTCTGTTCAAAGAATGACATCTGCTTTCATCAGACATCAGAGTCCAATATATTTAAAGAGGCAGTACATAGGAACTAAATTATAAGTTATATAGTTAAATATTTCACAGAGCTTCCCTACTTCTCTTTTTTGTCAACAGAAGATAGGTGGCTTTCCAGAGAATATTCATTCAGTCTGTCACTTGAAATGTCTCTCGTTAATTATTAACACAAATACTTAACTTTCAAAGATGTTAGCATGTCATTACTTGTCACATAAATTGTAGAGTTAGATACTTGCAGAGGTGTATTTGAAGACTGCTGCTGAGCAACTTTCATCGTTCATGAATAAGATATAGGCCATTTCATATTTCATTAGATATACGCATACTTTCTATAGTTATGAAAGAAAAGTACGCAGTCTACTTCTAAAGTAAATCTTCACTTTGAACAGAACTTTAAGCAAATTGTATAGAGGTGACCAAGCCCACAGTCTCAGTCCAGAGGTCCTCATCCACAGGCATCTTTTTGTACTAATCATCCAAATGAATAAGGTCTTTTTTTGTGTTAACGTAGGCTGACGTATAGAGTTATACTGGAGGCAGAAGCAAGCCATGGCTGCCTGTCTGCTGCTGAATCAACTGACAATTTAAAAAGTTAAGTATTTAAGAGCCAAGTATTTCATTGTTCTCATTTATCTTTCCTGTAACATAAGCTACAGAATTAGTGTATACTGGCAGGTTAATGTTGTACCAGACAGACTTTAAGTTGTTCACATTAATGGAATTTGCATCCACATCTCCCTCCCATTTGCCAGGGAGTCATTCCCCACCTTAAATGTTTGCGGGTAACGCTGATGGGAAGGGATCCACTCCCACTACACAGCACCTGCAAAACACCGTGGTGTGGACCCAGTGTGAGTTACTCAGCTGCTGTTCACCTTCCCCCTGCAGCCCCAGACCTCCTGGCTTCCCACCTGAATCTGCCTACCACTGAATTTACGCGTCCTCTGCTGCTTCAGGGCAGGTTTTTATTTGGTTAATATGTCCGTGTTTACAAGCTGGCATATGGCCACTCTTTGCAGTCGCAGCTTTGGCTAAGTAAGAAAACTCTTGTCAGCAGTTGCACCAGTGCTTCCACACAGACTGCTCTTGGGTTTGATTTCCTTAGAAAATTGGTGTTTCCAGTCTTATAAGGAAAACGCTACCAGAATTCAGGCAACTATAAAATATTATCTAAAGAGAGGAGTCTCATATCCGTATGCCGTACCATGGAAACGTCACAGCACAGGAATCCCAGCAGAAGCATTTGGGAAGAACTTCCAGGAATATTTCCATTGACCTATCAGTATCATTTCTTTGTCAGCCTACAGCTAGGTGCACTATGTTCAGATATGCAGAAACGGTAAGCGCTAAGGACCAAATGCTTGTGCTAAACATGTTTGAGGAGGCTGGGAGAAAGGAGGTGGCTGCTCCAGGACAGCTGTGGTTTGCACCCATGGAGGGAGCACACCCTTGGCAGGGGGGAAAGGGGGACAGATAGATATTTGCACAGATACTCAGTCTGTAAATGCATGTCTCCTGTTGCTTCCCTCAATCCTTCAGCTTCCAGGCATGACCTCAAACTAGTATCTGCACTGGGATCACCAAGATGCGTGGCTTCATTTTCCCTGAAGGATCACACCCCAGTTCTCGCTTCCCTATTCCTCTTCCCAGAAAAGCTGCTTGCTTACTTTTTGTCCCTTGCTTGTGAACTTCCTAACAAGCATTTGGTAACCTTTAATTAGAAAAATCCCAGAGCACAGAGCTAGGCAGCAACTTTTCCTCAAGGGACATCTGCCCTGACAATTGCACAGTAAAACAAGTGCAAAGCTGCAAGAACGCAATTACTCACAAGGAAAGTATTTTAAGCCGAAAAGATATGAATGCATTTCGGTTTGATAGCATTAAATGACTAGGCAATTTTGAATTTGAATTGTGAATCATCCTTGCGTGGTCCTTCATGACTTACATTCCCTTTTGTTTAAGCAGTATTTATTAAAAGTGAGTGATTAGGTATGGTCCGGCTTTAAGGCAGGAGAAGGCAGTGGAAATTCCCCACTGCAGCTCATATCCTCAGGATCAAAAGGAAGACTCTGCTTCCCTAGTTAACACTGAAGAGAGTTTTTTATGCAATTAAGTGGATGATAAATCGCTACTGATCTGTAGAGATGCAGAAGACAAAGGTCTATTACAATAATTGACAATAGTTATAAATTAAAACTAGTTTATAGTCTTAGCTATCCAATCAAAGCTTGAAATTGAGGGGAAATACCACTTGCTAATTTATGAACAGGGAAACAATCATTTATCTGCATGATTTACCTGCATCAGTGCAGCGTGCCTGTCTGGTCTGTGCTCCACCTATTTTATCCTAAAAAAAATAATATTCAATTCACTCAATTCCTTCACTTCTAATGTAAGATGGGTAGCTCTATAGACTGTGTAAGCAGCATACTCGACGTGCCATCTGCACAAGTACCTTTGTGTTTTGGGCTCTGAGACTAATCGTCTGCATCTTCACAATGTAGACACAGCTTCCCACCTCCTGAAGGTAGGAGTACAGCATGCAGCGTGCACAATCACAGCTATTTGCTTCTTTTTCATTGAATACTTGTATTAAAATTTCCTTGCACTTTAAAGACACGTGTAAAGATTTTACGTACATTTGGTGGTTGTTCTTTTTTCTTAAGACAAAGATTAGTCCTTTAGACTTGGGCAATGGTTTATCTATTGTAGCGAATCTATAAACTAATTCCTCCTGCAGTCAGTGACAAAAGTCTCAATCATAGTTGTTCAGTCTGAATTCAACAGTACCAGCACATATAGCCTGTGGTATCGCACACTAATTTCATTAAACTAATAGAGCTGTTCCACTAAAACCACTTACTACTTTGAAAAGTTGTATTGATTATCTAAAGGATATCAAAAGCGGAGGGAGACAAATGACAAAATATGAAGCAAGATCCTTCCAAGCTGAGTTTGTTCCCAGGCAGTACCACAGCCAGAAAGGAGGTATAGGAATGGGTTTACTCCAGTGCCTACACACACGTACCTAGTACTCTACTAACTTCACCAGGGTACCAGGTCCCACTCCAGAAAGCAGCATGGCTTCTGGAAGTGCTGTTAGACATGCCAGCCCAGCGTGGGCATTTTGGACTACTCAAATGGGTCTAGATGCCTGTATGCATCCAGGTTACCTATTCTCAGTAAAAAAGCACCTGTAACACCAACAGTTCCTCTGAATTAGGAATAGGTACACTGATTCTTCTCACTTTTATTGTGACATGGATGAAAAAGTGCAAAACCACAAAACAACTAGTAAAGAGAAATCGTATCACCTATAGAAACCGCTTATCTATTGCGAAGCCTTCAATAGCCTTGGTTTGCATGGTTTCAAATCAACAGCCAATGCATAGCCCAATAAAGTGCCCAAAGTTGTAGACAGTAGGAATGGAAGACAAAACTGAAAATAGAATGGATAAAATCGACAAAACCACACCTCTAGAAGCAGCAAACATTTCAAAAATATGTCTCTGAACCACGTGGTAGTCGGCTTAATACACATATCTATTAAATTGTACATGGAAACAGTCTTTAGCCCAGAATAAAATAACACCTCAGTGTATATACACTTCACGTATTTTGCCTTGTGGGTGAAATCCCCTCCACAAACATACAGCTTGACTATTCACATCTGATGTAGCCTGAAAATAGAGCATCTGGTGAAGCGAAACGTAGGAGCAGAGTGTTGAGCTTTTACATTGCAACACATAGATATGTTCTCATATAGAAAAGAACAACAAATGGTACAAAGTCATATTTTTCTTTATGTTTTTTAAAACAGAATGAAATGTGTAATTCTGTCATACATCAACAAAAGGAAATACAACTTCCTCTTTCAGCTAAAATGTCAAAATAGTGTAAAAAACATAAATCAACACATAAAAAATTGAAACCAAAATCTTTCAACTGAAAAAAAATTCTTCTGATTAGATCCTTAGAATCATGCAAAGCAGACCTGAAAAGTCCATTTTCCTCTTGCAGTCTCACATCCACTTGTTAAGCCCTCCAGCTGCCAATACTCAGGTCTTTGACTTATTTCTTTGCTCTTAAGAGACAGCAGCCAGATGGCCAAAATTGAATATGCCTCCCAGCTGGCCAATGTGAATGCATGTACCTGCTACCCAGCTGGCCAGGCAACCTACAGACAGCTTCAGGCTGGCCAGCCAGAAAGCATATGCTGCCTTTCACCGACCTGGTGGACTAGCTAGCTGAAATCTAGGAGAAAAGCATGAGATAGCAGCGAAAAGATGTTGGTTTGTTCCAGAAAATTCAAAGGCACCCCTGCTCACTTGGGCTGCATACTCTTGCTGAAAGCTCTTGATACAGAAAAGGATGCACAACCTGACTGTGCTCCAGTACCTGTTGGGATTACATCATGCACAGGTCAGGTGCTATTAGGCAGAGAAGCCGACGAGCTGGTGAAATGCTTCTCCCCAGCATCCAGGCTCTCCAAGCTACTTGCTCAGCCAGAAACAAAGCCCCTGTCATCATTTCTTGCAGTTGACAAGGTATTCCAATCAGCACATGAAATCTAACTCAAAGACATCAATATATATCTCAAACTGCCATGAAGACAGAGCCATAGGGTCACTTGAGGATCAGAATTACAGTTTTAGACCAATTCCATAAAAAAAAATTAGGGCAGGACAACATTTCAAATGGACACAAGTAACTTGCATATATCTGCTTCCAGATGCACTCCACTCCAGAACGACTCATAGCTTCAGGCTGTGCTTAATTTGCCCCTGCTGTGCAGGGGGTTGTTAGACATACTCTGTGAATAAGGTCCATAATAGCTACATACCAAGTAGGGAATGACTAACATTTTCTAGTAACCAGTTTAGAGAAGTGCGTCTCTAAGACAGCTTTGGGAGGGATTTCTTCTCTTCCAGGAAGCCAGCATCAGCTGCATCGAAATCTACATGTGTAGAAATGCATCCTGGTTTTGCCGTCCCTCATTACAAAGTATACAAGTCAGGGAGGCTCCAGCTTCTGCTCGCAGCGCGGCCGTCAAACCATCAAGTGAAATCAAATAGAAGGAGCTTCACAGGAGCCATCCTTTGGTTTGGGGGATACAGCTGCTTCTGCCATAAGGAAAACAAATTCTTCCCCACCTCTGTGGCTGCTGTTTAGTCCCTACTGCTCACTTGTTTCCCCTCTCCACAACACACCAGCATGACAAACACAGTTTGCACAGTTCATGTGACAGAGAGAAGCGTTTTATTCAGAGATGACAGAAGAGGTTATCGGTCTCTTGGGGAAGAAATTGAGGACCGTATGCTGCTATGCATGGACATGCAGGACTTCACCCTGCATTAAGGATGACGACCCAAGGGCAGGACAGACCACAGAGGAGACCAAGAGAAAGGAGAAGCAACTCAGAGACTGACCTTTGAATATCAGCTGTCTTTGAGAGGAGGTAGCAGCCGGTTTGGGGACAGCAAGATTTCAACAACTGGTTTCATCAAAACAATCTAAGCTGCTGAAGGACTGGGCTGGAGAAACCCCGAGCAGTAACACTATGGGTTTAGTGCAGGAGGAGCAAAATGCAGCTTGGACTAGTGCACCCCTCTGAGGTGGCACCCCACAGGTTAGGTGTGCTCCAAGCCCTACCACCCGTACAGCAGCTCCAGGGTTGCAGCATGCTCTGCAAAGGCACCTTTGCAGACAGTGGAATTGCGTGGGGAAAACCAATGGAAAAAATGGGGCGTAAAGGGGGAACGCATCAAGGCGTAAATTGTATTTATCCAACGCGATCTGCTTAGCTCCGTTAACAGGAGCCACAGTAACGTTGCACACACACCGTCGCACTGGTGGGATCAGACCTCCTGATGCACTCGAAAACAAACACGGAGCTAAAGGCCACCAGCCTGAATAGCTGCGGGCAGAGGTGGACACCTTTGGAAGGAAATATTGCACCAAAGCTTTCTAGAGACAGGAGTTGTGTATTTGATATCATCAGTAAGTATGAGGCAAGTCCTTAAGAGCACCCCGATAATTCACGTTTGTAACGTTTGAACTGAAAATTCCTTTAGTTTTACTGCCCATAAGTTCATTTTTCTCACATTACTAATACCAGTCTTAGGAAAGGGCCAAGCAGGTATATATATTCAAATTATGTAAATGTACAAAATATAATGAGATTCAGAAATTCATAAAAAGTCTTCCTTCATCATTTTTTCCTGTAGAAAATTTATTAAAACATATTTAAAACCAGACAAATTATTCTGGGAATAGCTTCTGATCCACACTTACTCAATTATGAATCAATTAAGATTCACAGATTTACCACCTCCCATTTAAGGTTGTTTTCCAGAATTATCGGTATTTTCCATATAAATACACAAGCTGTGGCATAAGAGTAAAAATTTTCCTGGGAAGTTATTCAAATAAAGACAGAGTTACTATACAAAAAATCTCACAAGATATTGTTCAGCAAATTGGAAAATTACTAGAATCACTACTATTATTTTAATTTTCCTAACACACCTATAATACAGGGGCTGTAGAGTATAGCAGAAATTTCTATCTCAACTTAATGCAAAAGAACTATCTTTACAGGTTTTTCTCTTTCCTTGTTCACCATGTAAAGCACAAGATTTCTGGTTAATAAGCAATATATACTCACAGCCTAGTGAGATACAGTAATGCACAAGCCATCAAACTGAAGCTCTGAGTTGCAAAAATATTATGATAAAAGATTACCCGTTTCTGATGGAAAAAAGTCTGAATTACATCCATGTATTTAATTTCTAGGTAAAAAATTCACTATAAATTCAACAAGCGTATAGGGATTGTAAGTTTTTAAACACATGATGTTTCAGATGTTGAAAAAGATGGGAGAGAAGAGAGACAAAAAATTCCAACTATTTTCTATGCATTTGTAACGTAATTAACTACTGAGACACTTAGAGCAAGCCTATGTAGACATTTTGGGGGGGGGGGTATGTTTCAGTAAATACCTGTTAATTAAATAAAATCTTGGTTCAGTTTGACACAATTTTGTTTTCAACATTTTTGGCCCGGAAGTCATTCACTAGCTAACACCAGACTGTCATTATGGTCTGTCAGGAAATGAGTTAATTAGGTATTTCATCATCTCCTCCAAGGGCAGTGCTCCCTACCTCAGCCCATCCCTACCCCCTTCCCTTTCATGTCACTGCCCTATGCAAATCAGAGGCTGCAGTTAAATCCCATTCTTAGTTAATTCATCTGCAATTCCTGCAAAGAAGAGCCCTCAAAGAAACATTTTAGGAACCAGTAACGTAACAGGAGTATTTGTCAACACATTTCTTCAGCCCTACTAAAACCAGCAGAGCATCCTGGCGCTGAGGGCATCGTAAATCCAGCTACGCGAACGGCTCCATCCGTCCCCGCGCCTGCTAACCTCGCAAACCCATCGCGGCAATCTCAATTTTGTCAGAAGGTTTTTCATTACAGGTGATTTGCATGCGGCAGAAGCGCACACCTTGGCAAGCAGCAGGTAGGAAAGGCAACGAGCGCCCGGTGCCAGCGGGGGCTGGAAGTATGCACCCTCCGTAGAGAATAATTGCTGCTGCTGCTAACTGCGCCCATAAGCAAGAAGTTCAACAGCACGTATATCGCTGCATTTATACCTAAAGTCCAGATTGGCTTCATTTTGTACTGTTACACAGTTAGTAGCATCTATTAAACTGCCAGACATCCTCCTTTCTACATACCTCATAGTCAGGTACGTACTTTAAAACACAAAGAAACCTGAATATTTCAAAGGCAGTTAAGTTTTAATATCCTAAAGTATTATTCTACCTCAGATGTTAAGGTTTTATTTAGTAACGCCCCCAGAATTTTCCAGACATTTAATGGTAAAGAGGTCTAAATATATATCTGCATACAAAGCACTGGTAATTAGGTACACATAGCTACCACCTTATTAAAATGAAACATTGTAATTAAATGCATTTCAGCCCTAAGGAACCTAAATTACCGTGTAGACAGACAACAGGAAAAACAAAATACCAGCAGCCCCTTTTGCAGATGGACACTAGCATTTCACCAGTTTCTGCAAAACGCTTTGGAGACTCTCAGCAATATTATTTTTATCCTCCTCTTACTTTTTTCTGTCACTCAGTAACATTATCACATGGCTTTTTGTCATCCCCAAGCCCTTCCTTTCCCACATGTCATTAATCTTTTAGCCCTCCCCATAACTTCCCTTCTTCGATGTAGCCACGTACCTCCAGACACCATCTGAACTCCTGCAGCCTCTCACAAGGACCTCAAAGCCACCAGAGACCCTCTCATAGTCTGCTTTTCCTCTTGACACCACCGAAACCACTGTCACCAACACTGACATCCTCTTTGACAAGGCTTTGGAGAGCCAACCTCAGCCTTCATTGGTAGTCCTTTGGCATTATCCTCTCTTGGGTATTTGGAGTCAGTGACTCCATCACGCCTTGGTCATCTCAGCACTGAATCAAAATACAGGATAGCCCCCTAAATTCAGGGCATTTAAGAGAATATCTGCTAGGCAGGGACAATCTTTGGAGGGGCTCTTTGAGGCCGTTTACCTCTTCTCTTCAGGTAATTCCAGAAAGCCTGCTAAGATCACTTTACATCTTTATTACAGAGGTATTTAACCACAAATACTTAATGCACAACATATAACTATAGAAATATTGCATACCAGAGTATATGGTGCAAAACCTCTGCAGAGCCACTATTTAGATTCCAGGCTGTTGTCATGAATTAACTTTTCAAGAAGGTATTAATGGTCCAGCTTCTTGATTTTTCACTTTTCAGCTCTGTTGCCTCTCAGCCTCGTAAGCCTATTACTGGATTGCTTCAGAACCTATTTACCTCTGAAGCCTAAAATTCCCAACTGTCAGACAGAAAAGACATTTAGTAATTAATGTAATCCCGGACAAGACATCTGTCAAGGCAAAGGGCAGAGTATAGAGTATGTTTATATTCATATTCTAGTATTATCAGAAACATAAAATACAGGTTGTGTTATTTTGAGGCTATCAGTCTGCATATAGCGTTTGAAGACTGTCAGGCACAGCTTCTGAAGGTTTTCTCCCAGTTCCTAGAAAACAGTGGGTTTTCACCCAAAAAAAAACCCCCCGTGTTTGATGCATTGGTGTACAGATAAGGCTACAACCTAAAATATCATTTTCTTTTGTTGTTTTTACCAATAACACTCATACTTGCAGTCACTCTTTGGCAAAGAATCAAAATGCTGTGTCTTTACAATGTTTCTAGTCTCTGAAAGAATTCACTTTCATCAGTCCCCCAACAAAACATAGCGCTAGCAGCCATCAGGACACCACCCAGGGCCACCCCTCTGGATTTTGAAGCACTGAACTGAATTTCACTCTCCATCCTTTGGCATGTCAAGCCTGGAAAAGCACGTCGATTTACTGAACAGCATCATATATTACTTCCATGCCTGGCATTCTTTAATTTATGTCTGCCTGCAATCTGTTACAGCCCAGAAGCTGGTGAGCTCACTGCTCTGATCCGTTATACCATGCGATATCATTGTTCAGTTCCTTACTCTGACCTCACGCTGAATAGTCATACAATTAGCTTTGACTTGCTCGGCTCCAGACTGGAGCGAAGCGGAGCAGGGCTGGCAGGCAGGCGCTGCCTCGGCTGCCAGGTGATCCCCCCGCACTGCTGCCTGCCCTTTCCCAGCTGCGATGTGCATTTGGCCATGTCCTACATTAAACTCAACTTGGGAAAGTAGTTTGGTCAAGGCTAGACAAGAACAACTTCGTTTCCCATCCGGTACTGCATGGAATAAATCTGTGTGCCTGCTAGAGGTAGTAAGTACAGCTTTGGAAAAGAGCTTATCTGAGAAAATACGGGATTACACCATGCTCTTCTACAGTGTCAGCCCCCACCTCTGATAGATTCGGAGGGGCAAGGCATAAATTAAAGCATTGGGGTCCAGCTTAAACACTTATTAAGACCCCGTTCTGTATTTGCTTTAAATTAGTTTTCCCGTGTGGGGAAAAAATATCTTGTGGTTACATAACTTATTATTCTGACCTTATGAACTGATTTTAGGATATTGTATTTGCTTATATAATCAGTTTCATAAACGAGAGATTGACTGATAAGTCTCCACACATTCCATCAAGTGACCTTCCTCCACGGTGACACTGTCAGGGAGAGCATAGGACTCCGCACGTATCACCTCCAGCACACGCTGAAGCAATTGAGAAGTTACACTGATCAGCTCAGATTTTAGGAAAGCTACAATAGCGCTTATATACCATCCCTCATATTTACCCAATGACCAGTTAAGGAAAACATGCAACATCAGCAGCTGCCACATCCAGCTTATTTCCTTACAGGAAAGATTTGTCTTTGGTTAATTCAGATGGTGACGTCATTACAAAGTATCTGCAGGTTCTCTCTCAGGATGCGATTCTGAAGACTTGAAGGCAATGGTATTAAGAACCCCAAGCACCTGGCAGCATCTGGCCCTACTCACAGGAGGCTGTTCTTCCAGCTGAGGGACACTCACCATCCGTCATCTTGTTTCTTTCCTCTGCGCCTGTCGACAAGTTCAACCTCCTGCCCGCTTGCTTCGGTGACAAATTGAGTTGGTACGGGCACTCTGGAAAGCAGGCAGGGGCTTTGGAGTAGAGCAGGACCTTTCAAGCAACCGCATTTTTGGATTTGGACCCTGAGCTCAATTCATTTTGAGGTTTTCTTGCTGGGTAATAGACTCTTAAGTTTTCTGCCAGAGATGTCACCCTTTGATTAAAACAAGAAAAATAGATACTGACATGAGCAGGACAGCTAAATTTGGATCTTAAAGGATATCTTCCATTTGTGTAACAAGTCTTGTTACTTAAGAAACTTCATTCATTCGAGAGTCATTTTCAAAAACACCATTTCTACAGCCACCACAAATACTATCTCAGAAAACTGAAGCATTTTTCTATTCAGATACCTGAAAGAAGATACAATCCAGAGTTAAAAGCTTTTTTTTTTTTTTTGCCTTTGCCACAATCACAGGAACTTTCCCAGTGAAGTCAACACTGACCACCCAGTGTCAATGTACTGCTTTAGGTTGGATGGGACCTTTTGGAGTTGTCCAGTCACCATGTCCAAACAGGACTGGGGTTGGGCCAGGGATCTCAAGGCCTTGTCCAGACAGGTTTTGAATACCTCCATACCACCTTCCCAGCACATGCCAGGGCAGCTAACACCTCCACAAGAAGTGAGGCTGCAATCACAACTCCTTTTCCCAGTCCTTCATTCATTTTCTCTTCTTGACCTGCAGACGTGGCAGCAGGAAATGCCCCCCAGGCAGTCCTCCTTGGTGGCCACCCATCTGATTTTGGCCAATAAGCTCTCAACTGCACTTTGGGAAATGACCAGAGGCTTTTAAAAAAGAAAAGCATCGAAAAGCAATGTAAATCAACACAAGAGCTGAAAGATCCACCCCAGATGTGTAATGGAGCAATTCACGATGCTGTGAATTGCTTTGCAGGGAACAACCTCTTGTTGCATGAGCTGCTATATCAAATCCTTAGAAATAAATTGGGCTACTTTGACAGATTTTTCAGACTGGAAATGTTTAACTGAAGTGAGAGCAGCTTTAAAAGCCACAGCACACAATGCTTCTCCTTCCAGAAGAGGCTGGTCTTCTGAAGGTCTTGCAGCAACATGAGGTTTGAAGGACAGCAGGGTAAAGCTTTTCAAAACTACAGGAGTGGATTTGGGAGGGAAAACAAACATTTCAATTTCCTTTCATCATCTATATGTTAAAAACCTGTATAATCTAGCAAGCTGCTGTATGCTAATAAGCAGGCACATACGTGCCCTGTAAGCCTGCTCAGTGATCTTTGTTCAAATTTGGGAATATTTCTTATTAGTTATGTATATTTATCTCTGTCTACTGGAAGCCATCAAACATACATATGGGTATTTTTATGCAGGCACTCTACCCTTCTCAGTTTCATATATATTTTATGGCACTGTTTACTGCAATACTAAAAAGAATTTCCATCCTAGTTCACTTTTTACATTAGAGATATGAGCAGGCATTACAGTGGTGTTAATCTGGATTTTCATTAGAAATAAAAATGTTCCAATTTCTACACTAGCTTTACCTAGGCAAGAAATATGCTCACCTGCAAATCTACCAGAAGTAGGGAAAAGAAGGATAAGGCAAGACTCAATCTTATTTTTGATGAAAGATTCTGATTTGCACCGCATTTCATATCCAGAAGGTCCTGTGAAATCCTACCAGCACTCACTATTAGTAAGGAGAGGGGCAGAGGGGAAAGTATAAGATAAGACTGGGCTCCGAAAATATGAACAAATTCAAATACTCCCGTCTAGAGAAAGCAATACTTCAAAGATGACAAAGACGACTCTTCAGAAGCCAAATCGCAGGTTCCTTTTCTTTTTAAAATTATGCCTATCAAAAAGTCGTATGTTGTTCAAAGATCATTTTACCCACAGAAGATTGTCTTCCTCGCACCAAGAATGAAAAAGATCAGTTGTCCAACCACAGCAGAGTTTGAAAACTGGAAGGGCAACAAACCCCTTTTGTTTTGTCAAAATGAAAAAGCACAAAGATTTATAAATCGTAGTGTTAAGAAAGAGGTTAGCAGTTCTGCATTTACAGGCGCCTTGCTGTCAAGGTAGTTTGGTATCCAAAGTACTGAGCCCTTTGAAAACCCAAGGGTTGATTTTTCCATATTAAAAAACAGCTCACCCTTTTTTTTCCCTTTTAAATCTAGTTCTGCCACAGAATATAAAACCAGAAATTATTTATGAAATATGCTGGCCTGGCTAGGAAAGGGAATATAGCCTCATTATGAGTTAATTTTATTAAATGTAAAAATATGTAGAAAAACATGCAACAGTTTGGACTTCACCTACTGTTTTCTCACTCAGACTTTCCCCACGTGCATTTTTCTGTACTAGACTACCTGGCAGTCGGGCTTTACAGGTTCACATTCCTTTATTGCTACAGGAGATGCAACACAAAGGCTTCAGTACTCATGCACTTAAGAACACACAGCAACATTTTCAGAAGTGCCTCCATATGGCGAACCATTTCTCATTTTGAAACCAATTCTGAAGTCAGTATTGAAAAAAAAAATCTTTCAATAAAAGATTCTGTTGAGGCACTAACTTATTAATGAAATTAAATAATGATACTCTATTAAGCTCTCAAGGTTTTGATTAATTGTATACCTGGCTAATTGCATATTTAGGTGATTGATCTAAATATGCAATAGCATGTTTGAAAAGATAAAATGTATTTTCCTGTCTCCATCAAACTTAGAGAAAATACATTACTGCCAGGGAAGCGTTTCCACTCTGTCTTCTATTTTCCACATTAGTTAGCAGTTCTTAGTTAGTTTTACTTATTTCTTTACCTGTTCTCCTGAAAATGCAAACATATATTTTATTCACATCTTGCTCTGAATTATTTTTGCATCTACAATGCCATATAGGAAAACATTTTATTTCCGTGTGTCCTAACTAATGACATCAGTACGGCTTTACCGTCTCAAAGAAAACACGCAATTCTTTCTGCTCTTTTAAATATAGCTGTCGTGTTACATCTGTTAGGAAAGGCAACCTCCCTTTTTGTCAGTGCCATTTCACCCCTGAAACAGATCTCGAATGCTCCTCACCAACTACTGATATCCAGCTGCCAATTTGTGCCTGCACGGGTAACCTCACGAGGGGCGACCAGTGGCTCGGAGCTGCCGGCGCGGTGGGGCTCGTGCTATCCACCTGCATACCCATGCACAACAGTAAAATACTACGGATGTTCTGAATTATTCTCTCTTGGCTGGAATTTAGACTGGGTTTGGTAGCGCTAAAAAAAAAAATCACAGGAATTTAACAGAGAAATTAGTATTCCTTTGATCATTACGTGCAGCAGTTTTAATGGACTGCCTTATTTCCACAAAATGAGACCAATTATTTTCTCAGATATCTTTCATCATAATCTACACAAGCTAATAAATTCCTACTTACCAGCTAAACCATGCATTCATCAGCCATTCATTTACCACAGCTTCTGAAGGACTGTCTATCTATTTTTATTTGAAACTATGGTTTCTATTTTCAATGACCATCATTTGTTTTAGACGTTTTCCTTTAAGGCAATTATTTCAATTCGGTACCGGATGTAAGATGTTAACATTCAACAGACCTTTTCTAAATGGGTAATTTACGCTGTAGCATTCAGTATATAAACCTGTACAGAAGCTGAAGAACAAGTCATTTATATAAATTGGAAAAGTTTAGACTGCTGTTAGCAAGTGGCTATAGAGCAAATAAAAATAAATTTCTTTTTAAAAACACCCAAACACAACCTTCTGGAATTCACAGAAATTATCAAGAGGTTGGATTTAAAAAAAAAAAGACAGAAGATGTGATCTTACAAGCTCTCCACGTTGTGAACCCCCAGTGAAGCCAGGAAGGATGGAGCGAACAAGACCACGGGCTTACGGGGTAAAGTTGATACGAAAGGTGAGAATTACTCCGTTGCAACAGTTCTCCAGAAAACATCTTAACAAAAGATTTAGCTGTCTGCTGACCTGTGGAAGTTTTTATGGATTTTTTTTTCTTCTCGCTTTTCAATCTTATGCTAAAGTCCACAGGGAACGGACTGCACGCAACACCATTACATCTACATTCAGAAAGCGTTTGTGTCATGCGTTCCCGAGATGATCCTTCAGCGAGGCACATTCTGATTTACCAGCGCACTCACAAAATCCTCAAACTACATCTACACAGACCGGAGTTGGCACGCATACAAATATTTCTGTTATCAGTCCATGGTTTGGAAACTTACCTGGAGCTGGGTGAGTTTAGGGAGAGTAAACTGGGCGTAATTAGCATTAGAAATAATGTTAGGTGATGCTAACATCAGGCAATTATCCTCTTTAACAGCTGCTAAGTAGTGTTAATTGACTGCTGTGGACTACAGTTTTCCAGGTTTTACAGAGCAATGCCTATACACACACAGAGCAATTAAGCAAAATGTACTAGGTGACATAAGAAATAATGAAAATGTCAAAAACAGAGTTTTGGAATGAGGGGCTTGAATTAAGATTTCAGACTACTGTTGTGGGACTAATTTGATTTTGCCAGCTGAGCCATGCTGATGATAAGCACTTCCCTGTTACGTTACACATCACAGAATACCTAAGGATAGCCAGCAGATCCTGGTATCCCATACATCTGTCAACTCTACTGACGCATATTTGCATGAAAATTCATGAGTACAAACAAAAATTCATCTGTTGAAGACAGACAGCTACCACATTTTGTTTCAACTGTTGAAGCTTCTAGAGTAATACCTAGCAAACCCAGATAAAATCATGACCAAAGGTTATTGCCCATGGGAGGTTTTCAATTCAGCCAATTCCCATGGAGATTACACCACCTCTGGTAATCTGGTTCCTAAATAACGCGCTGCGTAGGAGCATTTGCTGCTGCATCCAGTGACACACATCAACAAGGACATGGAGCTGTTGGAGCGAGTCCAGAGAAAGATCACAAAGATGGTCAGAGGGCTGGAGCACCTCTGCCATGGAGACAGGCTGAGAGAGTTGGGGTGGTTCAGCCTGGAGAAGAGAAGGCTCTGGGGAGACCTTACAGCCCCTTCCAGTCCCTGCAGGGGCTCCAGGAAAGCTGGAGAGGGGCTGGTGACAAGGACAGGGAGTGACAGGACAAGGGGAATGGCCTGAAGCTGCAAGAGGGGAGATGGAGATGGGATGTGAGGCAGAAATCCTTCCCTGTGAGGGTGCTGAGGCCCTGGCACAGGTTGCCCAGAGAAGCTGTGGCTGCCCCTGGCTCCCTGGCAGGGTTCAAGGCCAGGTTGGATGGGGCTTTGGGCAACCTGGGCTAGTGGAGGGTGTCCCTGACCATGGCAGGGGTGGCACTGGGTGGGCTGGGAGGTCCCTGCCCACCCAAACCAGTCTGGGATTCCGTAATTTTTGCAATTTCCAAAGTTACATATATAGTTGTCCCTAGCCCTAAACTTTCATTTAACAGATATTTAGACACCAATTGCAAAATCATGGTATAGCCAAATGTGTGATACTAAACAGATCAAGCTGGATTAAAGATTTCTGAAACTCCAGAAATTAAGTACAACTTGAACATTTTTATAAGGACGGAAAATGCATTGCAGAGCAGGGAAACCTTCCACAGAAATAAAAAAAAAAGAGCAGGAGGAGCTCGACTCTAAAAGCCTATTTTTCGGAAATATTTAAGGTAGTTTCAGTTCTGTCAGCATTTCTATTGTAATTCAGAGACTTACAGTAAATTAATCCCTCTAAAGCCCAAATGAAATAACATACACAGAAATAATATCACTCTACTTAAATTAATAGCAGGAGAATTTTTTAATCTTTTATTTTGTGGACCTTATGAATCATTATTGCATTATGGTGTGCAGCCCCATTCTTACATGCAATGCCTCCTATTAGTGCTACCGAAAATTGGAGTGCTGCTTACTGATAAAGGTGACCACACGAACAAGTATATCAAGATGTAAGGTAGAGACTCCTTAATTTTAATCGGATATTTAAGGAACCTAAAACATAAAAGGAAAAAAGGAAATCTTCCTTCATAAACTCGATTTTCCCTTTTTTTTTGTCTAAGAATATGAAAAAATAGCCATAGAGTTTCAGACTTAGTGTCACCTAGCTCAAGCTTTTATGTCAAACAGTAGTCATAGACAGTGTCAGAAAACCAAAGGAAGCATAGCAGGGCTAGTATTTACAACACATCCCCGATAATCTCTCAAGCTTAAGCTAGTTTTCTGTACAGTAGATAAAAATATGAAAATAATAGCCATACTGATTACTGTCAATTCAAATTGAGTCTTTTTTCTGTAAGCATTTGTTCTGGAAGATAATATAGTTTTCCTTCTCTTCAAAATTTGGTAATTGGGTGACAAATATATCCTCACTCATTTTATTTTAGCCAACAAGAAACATCAACAACTTCAGTATTTTTGATGAAATACAAGGACGGGGTTTTACATCACATTAAAGTTAACTTTCTGATTTATTACCAAAAAAATGCGCAGCGGAACAAACAATCTTTGTGCCCAGAGATGAGCTTTGCAGTTAAGTTTTCTAATCACAAATTATTCCTCTATGATTTCTGTTGAGCCAGTGTCCATTTACAAATATTTGTAGCGGATATCCCAAAATACTGCTCACATAAAAGCTACTTTTTCAATGATTGATGCTTTTGTGATTTTTCTTTCCAAGCAGTCACAGCAGATTTTTAAGCAGCACTAATTGTAAGCGGGTAGGATGAGCAGAGCCACAAATAAAACAGCAGTAAGAGACTGTGTATCTTCATCTTCCGTTCATACCTCTCTGATTTATGACTGAGCAACATGATTCAATGGAATGTGAATTTTGGAGTGCAGTATCCAGACAATAAAGCTTTACTCATTTCACTGTATCCTTACGTGTAGTACAGTAACAATCACTGTAAACTTCAAATCACCTTTCCACAAAGCAATTTCAATACAAGAAGAAGATTGGTCTATGACTGATGTCATACACAGCAGGAATTCCTCATGAGGACACTCTTAATATCCGAGTGAACACATTTTGTTGAAAATAAGCCTTCGGAGCCTAATTTGATCAGGATGCCATTTGAGTAAAGCACTCCATTTTGTTCCCCTATAGTTGTATTTCTCCTCACATTTTGCTTTCTACCCTTGTTTCTAAAAAGGCTTTCCATCACCACGAAATCTGCATGAACATCTTCACCTTTGCTGGTCATTTCTGCAACCCTTCAATAAGGTTTCACAGAGATGAATGATTTGTGCAAGGGAAATGTTTTATTCATGTTTGAAAATGACCCAGATGAAACCTAAAATAATAATTCACTCTTCTGTTTTTAAGAAAAAGGCTATGTCTTGGATTTAACTGCAAAGTTTTTTAATAATTGCTAGTGACAAATCGTTTTCTCAGTGGAACCTATTTATACCTTGTCTATAGATAGAGTTGGACTCAAATGCTATAATTTTAATACCCATGAAGGTGTTAGAAAAGTAATTTTTAAGCTTTCTACTGAAGCCTTCAGTCTGCATGAATCTACACGTACATAAAGCACGTAAATGGATTAACAGTTTCTCCAGCATAAAAATCAGTGATTACTGATCCTGGTAGGCACACAAATGTTTAAGTGGCATCTGCCAGACTGGTCCAAAGAGGAATCTCCAGAATTCAAAACAGGAGAGGTGCTTAAAAGCTTCCACAAGATTATTTTGTTCCATTTGGTCCGTTATCTTACCCAGCTTATTACGTGCCCGTACATTGAAGGCACAAATACTCTCCACGTCCTTGAAGCAGAACTATAACACAGCTACACAGCGTTAGCGATACGCCTCTTCTTCCTGCTCATGATCTCTGTTAAACATAAGCACCAGACAAGAGCAACGCTAAACAGGAAAGCAAAACTTCCTCCCGCATTATTAGTGGAGGAACTTAGCTGGAGTTCTCAAAACTATCTTCTTTTTAATAACAAATATCCATAGCTCTTATATGCATGATATGCAAGTCCTTTCCAAGACCTAAAAAATTCAGGTTTGCCTCATTGCTTTGTTTTTCTCAAGGTGACTTGATCAAAATTGAAGACAATACTCTAGATAATGATAGAGGAAATTGAAAATACATTTAAAATTACAGTGGCTTTCTGTTTGGTATCCTGCTTTCCAAGTTTCTCTTAAAATTGTCATTTTGATTAATTATAACTAAACCAGATAAAAGGTACCAATGCAAAATAACGTAGGATTCAGATTCAAGCTTTCCAGAGCATCTTGAGAGGAAGTCAAGCAAGGAGTTTAAGTTCAAACTAAAATCCAAGTTATTGAGCATATGGATCTAAAATGCCATCTAGGGTTATCATTTCCCCCCCCCAAAAAAAAGCTCTTTATACTTCAACCATTATTTTGGTGTAAGAAACCACATAAGACACACAAAACTCAAGACTACAGGTAAACAGCGTAGCCTCCTAAAACTGTTTACTAGAGACAATATTTACAGGAGAGCTGGGCACATTAAGGTGCAACTATATTGGTACAATAGGGTAAAGGATACAGGAATACTCCCTCCGCTTCTCTCCCAAAGCAAACCAAACCGTCAAGACAGTTTTTGCCTGAGGGAGGTGAGACTGCTGCTTGTACTGTGATGAACAACTGCACTTTCCTTACGTTCCTGGTGGTAGAGCCGCGGGAGGACCCACAGCCAGGGAAAAGCTGCAGTAGTGCCGGGAACAGATCAAATTTAAGCTTATATCACTGTTGCACTTGTAGGTACTTAAACACTTATGGAAGATACCGAACAGTTTTCATAATCTCCAATTAATTGTACTATCAGCAAGGTTTCTCATTATAGCAAAAAAAAAAAAAAGAGTAAGCTGATGTTCCAGTTTACTTTAGAGTAGAATAATTATCACAAGATTGATTTCATCGTAACATCCAAAAAGCCCACAGAAGTCCCAGTATTTATAGTAACGCATCCATAACCGCCAGACAGGATGCCTGTTTTCAGCCTCATCTTTTATTATGATTTCCCTTGGAGAAAAACAAACAAAAAAGCCATACAGATCCAGCGTATAACTCAATCAGATCAGCCTCACTGTAAATGATCTCTTCAGAAACGTTTCCTACTCGCTCATAAAAATGTCTCTGTAATCAACAGCTCAGTATTTTTCCGAAGTCTGTAAACACGCCCATTCCAGCAGTTCCAGAGGCTGTTGGTTGCTGCGCTTCAGTTTTGGATTGCAGCTAACGATGAATATAAAGAACTGGGTAAGCTACATAAAAACTCAGGCTAAATCATACTCATTAATGAAGTTCATTAGGTGAAAAAAAAATGCTTAGTATCAAAGTGAAACGATAGCGAGGTGGAGAAGAAAATTCCAATATTATATCAAGAAAAGCGGTAACTACTAAATGAAGGAGTAACAACTAAATCCCTATGGGTTCCCCTCCCCACTCCCACCCCAAACAGTATTTAATAATTAAAATAACGTAACATATAATAAATCAGATATTGAATTACCTCCCAGAATGATACACATCAACACTCGGTTTGTTAAGGTCTTGAAGTTAAGGACCACGTTCAGGGAAGACGCATTTGCTCTGCCAGAGGCACAGGAACTGGTGCAAATAAAATTCAGAATTGCATCACTTTTCCAATAAGCTTAATAGCTTATTCCATAGCTTTACCCAAACTGATGAAATGCTAACTTATGACAAATCATCTTACATTTACCTAGTTTTATTTAAGGTTTTATTCCCGGGTTTGAAATACAGATTAGTTACAGGGTTCGGTTTCTAAGGGCAGGAAAAAGGGAGGGGGGATGCTGATGAGGAAGAAAACTTTCAACTTGAAAGCTAATCCAGCATTAGTTTCAGGGTCTAACAGTAACAGGTATCCAGCTCTGCAAACAATTGCTAATGTGAGACAACTTTGGTTTTCAACATCAAAGCTCCAGTGTGCACGGGAAGCGCAGAGCATCCATGTGGAATAATCCAGAGAGATAAAACCAGAAGACAGGAGTATTTCTTGGCCTCGCTGTATCTATGGGGATACTTTAGAAATGGGGGAATTCCAATCTAAGGTAACTGTACAGGGTTTTACAGTTTCAAAGCAACATGACACAGAACAGAGGCAACCGTGGAAATAGCAGCAGCTAAAATAGTCGGGTCCCGGGGTTAAATGGAGACAAGTTGTCAAGTTGCACTTGAAATGCTCACATACACTGCGAGGCATTTTCCTCCAGCGAACGAACACAAGGATTATCCCCGAATAAGTATATACCTTTCCACGGTGACAGATAGATAAGGGAGATGAAACAAAGCGGCTATCTGGAATACTTACTCCTGGGCAGGCAGGACTAACACTGCTCAAGGTGAGTATAACCTGGGCTCCACTCTACGTCACGCACAGCACTGCAGGACCGTTCACATCTTGGTTTAAAATTGATGAGGCAAGACACACAAGTTATTTTTTCATTATATATGTATATGTATGTAATTATCTCATTATTCCTCAAAATTCTTTCTTCTGCCTTGTTTCTCTGGGACAACTGGGTACGGTTCCCTGAGGTCACCCGCCAGGGTCCCATCCAGGAGGGGCAGAGTCTGAACAAAACCAGGTGATACAGGCAACGTGGTCCTATGGGGTTCGGCTAAAACTGCAGAGAGCGTCAGGCTGGAATGCTGGAAATCATATGTTTACAAGAAAACACTGGTTTATCAGAAATAAAGTCTGATAAAAAGTTGTTTTTCTAGAGGTTCTAAAACTCTGACATTATCTAAATATATTTCTTAAAAGTTGTCTAAAAGCCCAGTTTTCTGAGTCAGTATGTAAGTTATCAGAAATGCTTTGAAAGACCCTGATGTTCTTCCTCCCCTTTCCTCTAACGTTTCTGATTTTAAATTTTTGATTTCCAAGATTTTGATTTAAAATAGATGTATTTTTATAGCTTGGTACAGCTTTTACCCTTTGAGCTGGAAGCACTGCTGATGGACACCAGCCCCTGCAAACAAGAGACCATGCCACGGCAACGCATCACCGACATCAGCGGGTCTCTTGCCCACGCAAAGATATGACGCAAGCACATTTATTTCAGGTTTAAACAGAGGTGTTTCTGTTGGGAGCGTGGCGGGCTAAGAGAAAGCGCATGGACAGCCACATCTCAACGCGAGGGCAGCGACTTTCGAAGCCCTGCAACTTGACCGCAGCCAACCCTTTGGCCACAACATTCCCCACAAGCTCATTTCCAGAATCAGCCCTATGGTTGTCCCGAACATACCTGCCTGCTTATCTGCAATCCACTGCATTATTTCCTGTTGGAAAACGATCTTTTTTTGTTTAAAATCTGTATTACGAGGCACACCAAAACAAATAAAACCTTGCTATCCGTGGAAGAATTAATGCTTTAAGTATGTGATTGGAAACATGAGGAAGCAGAGTTATTTTCCTGGGAACTTAGTAACAAAAGTTATTATTAACTATTGGTAATAATAGTCCATCTGAGTTGATGTGCACTGTCAGACAGAAAGATTAATATAGTAAAAAAACACATACAAATGCTTGAGGACATTAAGAAATGGACATATATAAATAATTATTTCAAAATGGTCATTACAAATCTTATCACAATAGTATTGCAGACTGCGGAAAAATAATTTCACTGTTTTAATAACTTCAAGAAACAGATGAAAATTAAGGTGCACAAAACCCATTAAAAGCCAATAAATATAAAAATATTTTTTTTTTACTTGATTTATTTTAACTCAATATGCCTCACTGCTAACCAGCAAATGTCTTGGAAAATTAAAGTAATTGCAGGAATCAGAATTAGAAGGGAATTTGAATTCAATCTCTTATAACCAGAATATTAATACCAAGAAATTCTTGAGCCATAGTTAAGTTTATTTCATGCCATTAAACACTGGCACTTATTTTATCTGACATTTAATTCTGTTCAGGCAGTAACAGTTCAGTAAATCAGATAAGTGCAACTGTAAATATCAAAGAAGTGGAATTTACCCCAAGACATTGAAGTCATGTTAGTCTCCAAGAAATTTAGGAAAATTGCCAAAAAAACCCAAAGAAGGAGAAAAAGGGGGATCCATTTTTACTGTAATTCAGTATACTTGACAATACCTATGTACCAGAAAAAATGGCTCATGACGTTCACATCTGCAAAATGAAATAATCATCACGATACGTAAGGCTTTATGCTGTTGTGTTTACATTGCTGAGAATATGGGTCAACAGTTGGACTGCTGATTCCAAGAATCCATGTCGTACTTATGCTCAGAGAAAACAAAAAAAAAGCTGTGCTTCATAATTCAAAGCAGCCCTGTGCATCACCCAGCTTTCTCCTTACAGGCAACAACTCCTTTGTGGAGATGGAGGGTATCACCACCTCAGCTGCCCACGGGCTCCGCCATGGTGTGATTCATGGGACATTATCCTTCAACATAAGCCAGTGAACTTTCCTACAGAGAGCAGGACCACACAAACTGTGAACCACACCTTAAGAGAACGCACAAGACCATGATAAAAATCAAACAGCTTCATCCAGAACTTGCTATGAACCTGTGGGCTACAAAAATATATGACCCTGAATTGTCTCTTTTCTCCTGGTCACCACTGAAAAACAAAGCACCTTTAACATGCTCCAGACAGGCCACCCAAAGTCTTCCACTGAAGAAAATAAGGTGGATTTTTGAAGGAATACACGAGAGCCAGCCTAACTCGCTCACTTCCCATAGGAGCTATCTAACCTATACCTTCAAAGTCCCTTGTGTCCCTTCCACAAGAGGGAAAAAAAAAATAATAGCTTCCCAATTTATCCCAAAAGATAAAGTGGGAAGAGTGTCAAGATTATCTAGGGCATCAGGCTGATATTACGGGGCGGAGACGTCACAGACCACATGCTGTTTGTCATGGGGGAGGAAAAAATGTGTCTCAAATGTACCTTTATAGGAGTTAAAGTGTCCTTCCCTCTGAATATTAGGCTTAATATGACGGCAAATTGTCTTCAGAAGTCAGTGATTATTTAGTAGTTACCTTTTACTTACTTTGATTTCTTAATGAACTGAAAAATCTTTAAACTCAAAGGTCTTTAGATCCCTGATGAGCTGTTACAGATATTTCTGAGCTAATTCCATCACCTTGACCATAGCTACAGAAATAAAAATGGATAAGATCATACCTATAGATCATACTTTGTCACAGAGCCCAGCAAGCCCACGATACCTACCTCGCTTGAAATCTGTTCCTGGGAGACCTTCGCACACCAAGATTTTCTAGCTCCCAAAGAGCTCCTCTGCCTCAGGTATATTTGATAAATAAACAATTTTGACAGCAATGTCAGAACAATGACAAAACCTATTAAATGCCATCCAGGATGCTATTGCCCTCTTCCTAAGCAGGCACAGAACCAGCACCAGCTCACAAAAGCATCCTGAGCCCTGTACATCGACACAAACTGATCTTTTCTCAAGGTTTTTATGACTTACTGCCACGACACTCTAGCCAATTCATGCTGGAAAGTGTTTGCATAGTAACTGTTTCTCAAGGTATATTATTTACGAAGTCTTGTACATGAAGCAAACTGCTTTTACTAGAGAGAATGGGATTAATACACATATACATGGAATACAATGAAGTGCACCGAATAGGATGACCAAGAAAAGAGCAAAGTATAATAGCCTCTAATGGTTTTTCTCTTAAGGTTGTATGTAAATTTAAATTGCAATATTATTTCTTTGTTTAGAGAATGCAATAGGACAAAGGCATTTCCAGACTGGTCATTTAATGCTCCCATTTCTATTGACAAGAAAGATAATTTCTACAAATATATTGTGAACTGCACATTTTTTTTTTCCTGTGAAATAAAATCTAAAGGAGGAACACCCTTAAATTCTGTTTCTATTTAAGGTTTAACCATTTATCTTCACCAAATAAAACAATTGCTTTCTTTTCCCTTAGCTTTTCCCATTTTATTTGTCAAGCAAACAAAAAAAAAAGTTGCAGATGGCAGGTTATCGTACAAATAGGTATTCTCTTGTTTTGGCAGTGCTGCAGTTGCACGTAGAAGTATTTGCTTTCATCTGGCACGCTCACCATGCAAGACTTCTCTTTCAACGTAATCCATGCAAATACAAATTTTACCAGAAAAAAAAATTAAAATATAAAAATACTGATCAAGGTTTTATGGGGGCAAAAGCTGGAGTCGTGGCTTGCCGTGGTGTACCAGGTAGGGCTGGAAGAACATTGGCTTTAAGTGGGAAAAGGGATCCAGAGGGGTGGGGGATGATGGGAGGGGTGACTCAGCCCATTACATCACAGCTGCGTTAGCAGGCTTTCATAGAGAATAATGCTCAGGAGTCCTATGGTGTGATTTTATATATTGCCAAGTGGAATTATCCAAAAGTATAGACATATTTTAAGAAACCTAAATAGCTATTTAATTGCTGTCTGAACAACTGCGTCGCCATTTACATCCTCCAAATGACAGTAATTGTATACAGACTTGACATGGAAAGCTAGGAAACCCTAAGAAAGCCACTAGCACATTGTTGCCATAAAAGGAGAGAGTAAATGGTGATTATCTGAGGTCTGTAAAAAATGAAATAATAATTCCTCCAAAAAAATTGAAATAATATTACCTATAAGTGCTTCTTTAATTAAGAGAGTATCAGCATCTCAATTAAGCTTCTATTTCCAGGGATTTATATGGTAACTAAGCTGCAAAGAGTTGCTCTAGGCTGGAATGTGACACAAAAAAAATTGTAATCCTAGCAGCAGAATTTTTAGATGTATAAAAAAATGAAAAATCTTTTAACTATCTTTAACTTGCATGAAATGGAAATGAGTAGCAATGTATTGCAGCACAGTGGTTCAGAAATTACGATCAGGCCTATAAATGGCTCCAGTTACTCATCACTAGCCAAATATTTACCTCTGTGTGTCTCATACAGTCATCATCATGGCAACAACAGTCTTGCTATTTTATTCGATAGAGTCAATAGCTTCCTAAAAGCAGCCAGAAACCATTTCCAGATTTAGTTGTCTTATTACTGGATCCAAAGTATTTCTGATTATCCTTCCAACGCTTGCTTTCCCACCAGCATGAGCAATATGAACTTAGAATATAATGCGAATCGAGAGGAACAATTACCATCTCCGTTTCTACTGGTTTTATTACCAACTTAACCCATTTTATATCAGTTGACAACCCTATGGTTGAAAGTCTACGCCATATTTGTAAACAAATCAATGTTCAATGCCCTAGTAAAAAAAAAGTAGTTTTGAATATCACCTGCAAAAGATAAAGCTTAATCCAGAGCAAATAAGACTTTTGCAGGTCAGCCCCCCCAAATTTCATTAGAAATACTTCGTAAACAATTAAAGGAAGAGTAGACATCGAAAGAACAAATATTTGTCTTGTCACAATCCCAGCGAGAGGGAAAGCCCTCTAGATTTTAGCAAAGCAAAAACCGCAGTGCTATAAAGTGGTACCAGGCTATTGAAATGCACAACAATATTCTGTTTTATCCCTACCAAGAAGCTAATTTTAACACGGTTTTTGATCTCAGGGTTTGCCAGCACAGGGGCACTGAGACATAATCCCAATTAACTAAAAATATGAAGTTACAGGGGATTAGTTAAAACTACCTTAAAAAACTACAAGGCTTGTCAGACATTCAGAATTGATGTAGCCTTATTTCAGTTTAACTTAATTCATTCCTAAGGCCAATTTAAGACCACTTGAATTCTAAGTGTCTGGGTATCCATAATTCAAAACGCAGGTAAAAATCCATTTTAATAATCCACTTAGATTATTTTTCCCAAATTGTGTCCACAAAATAAGGCAGCAACCTAAGAAAACCTGACAAATTCTTCGGAAGACTGCTAAATCGGAATTACCACATTGCTTCTGCAGAGTCACTGCCCACAACAGCACGAGTGACATAGCGCTCTGCATTTCAAGAGCAATCTCCTCCTGACTCCTCAGTCTCACCATCGCTAATAACATACACATATTATAATAATTAGATTTAGCAATATGAGTTTCCTGGTAAAATATACCAAATGCCCTCCGTCAGCTCTTCTGTGTCTCCTCTACTGGTCCACAGTAGCAGATAATTACATTTTTTAAAAAAATATTTTTTTGTTAATACAGCATTACTACCAGTCTCAACTGCTGTAATTGGCTGTTAATTAGGTTTCCCTTGAACTCAACCTAATTGAAACCGTAGCAGCCATCCATCTGCTCCCCTGCTCAGATGCCACAAAATTCCCATTTTCAGCCTTTTCCCTTTCTACTTATTACCAACAGCCAAATGCAAACATGAACTCCTCCCTCCAGCCCCAGTTTGGTAACTTTAAGTGGTTACAGCTTTTTATTAGAAAAATCTAAACTGATGTCAAAACAAGGAGGAGTAAAGTGGAATGAGTGATACAGACGCTGCCTCTCTATGTATCACTGAGGAGGCATCACCCAGAGCATCACGCTCCAGTTTGGGCGTCGCACTTTGTTGAAGATGTGGAACGGATAGAGAAAGTCCTGAGCAAAGCTACCAAAACGGGCTAGGAAACACAGCCTACAGAGACAGATGGAACAAGCAGCGATTCTTGGATCTGGAGAAGAGACAACTGAATGAAAACATAACAGTTTCCAAAAAGGCAAAAAAGTGCAAGGATGCAGAGAATAAACTGTTCTCCACGCAGGACTATATATATATATATATATATTTCCAAATTCACCAAAGGACATTTAAAAGAAAGAAGTAGTAAAGGAAGAGATATTAACATTGAAACAGCTTGCCTGGAAAAAAAAAGCCAATTATAGGCAATTGCTATATGCTGGAGAAGTATTTACCAAGAATGATGCCTTGGGGTAGAGGAATGGCTTATCTAGTCTTGTGAAACCCCTTCCAGTCCCACATTTTTAGGGTATAATACACTCATGGACCTACATCAACACAATATAGCTCAGATCTGCTCTTTCAGATCACCAGGAGCTCCATCAGGGACCTGCCCCAGCCAGTGCAGCGTGCTGGGTGTGTGCCAGAGCAGGGGGGTAGTGACTGGCACGGGCACATTCGCTGTCCTGCCATCACGAGATGCCAGGCAGGTTCCTCCTGCTGCCCAGGAGATTATTTGTTCAAAGAATCAGAAGTTTCAGACAAATCTACTTCATGCTTCATTTCTCAGTTCTTAATACATCTGCCCAAAAAAGTCCTCTGGTAGAGGAGGTGAAATTTTCATGAAATAAATCTATAAAGAGTTGGAACGAAATCCAACAGAAGTGTATTTGGCCATTTCAGCTCTCCTCATGAGGTGACCTGCTCTGTATTGCCTGTAGCCTGCAGATACAGCTTTGCTCTCCTAGCCACAGGGAAGGGCAGTGCTCCAGAGGCACCTCAGCTGGTCCTTGGTAGGTGGTCCTTGGTAGGCTGCAGAAAAACATGGAGCTAGCTCAGAGCTGCGAGGGTATCAGGATGCCATCAGCTGTGCAGTGATCTTCAGGGAACAGGCTGCAAAGCAGCAGAAAACAAGAGAGGCAATCCTGAGAACATCCAGAAAACTGATGGACCCACTCACGCCCAGCTGTTGAGCAGTGCTACAGGAGAGCGGTCCTTTCTGGGTTGAGAAGTAACACGCTGTTTCAGAGGCAGACAGGCGTCACGGCTCTTGCCCCTCTGCTGGGACTTGCAGCCCTGCAAGTAAAATCCACCTCCTCCCTCCTTGCGAGCCCCTTTGCAGATGACCGAACGCTGCTCCCTCCGGCTTGGCCGCAGCCACGCAAGCTGCAAGAGAGATTTTGAGACGGAAAAGCCCCCGGGTCTCTTGCAACCTGGACCAGTGCCTCTGATGTCCTGCAACCCCCTCGTGCCCCCTGGTCGCCACCAGCCAGTACCTGTTTCCCAGCAGCACGAGAAGCCCCGTCTCTGCCAGGAGGATGATTATTTTCCCAAACAGTGACTTTTATTGCCTTGGGCTTTTTGAACACACTTCCCATCCTGGAAAGCTCAGCCAGCCAAACGCATCCTAGGGGAAAACAAACACGTAACCCAAGCAGAAAAGTGCTTCTGTTTGTCCTTCTGAGCAGGAAAAAACACATCAGGCATTTTAATTGGCAAAATATTGGCTTGCTGAAGTGTTTTCATTTAACCTTTCATATGTGGAATGACACCTACTCTAATTTCAGCTATCCTACAGGCCAGCACAGAGGGAGGGCAGCTGTAATTCAGAACATCTACTAAGCAGTAACATTTTTGACGCTTGAAGGAGAAAACAGCAACACAAGTTGTCAACAGCATGACTTTGTGCATTCCCATAAAACTTAATTTCCAACGCAGTTTTTATATAAGCTATTCCTGTTGGTCCTTAGTATTAGAGTCACCAGAGGTAACTTAGTGTCCAAGGAATATGTTTAAGAGAATGTTGTAATTCTGACGGCCCAGGAGGAGCAGGGGTTTGAATTCTTTTTCAGCAGTTTGGAGTCAGAGCAGCCCCTTTCACTCCACACAGCTCTTGGCCACATCCTTCCACGGGATGAATCCAGTCCCGTTTCCACCAAGAAAAAAAAATTCCTAGCAGAGCACAGCCCACTCATCACTGAAACTATATCATTATTCATGACTACAAGACCCTTCCTCAGTGACATCCTATGAGCTGTTCTACATAAGCTACTCAATTACTACAGAGAAAAATGGGTTCCAAAAAAGCTTTGTGGGCTGGTAGGATTCCGACCGGACATACCAAACTTCAAGGCTTTAGAAAAAGCTTTCCCTATGAAAATAAAATCCTTATGTGTAATATTATTGCATCACTCCAAGATGAAATAGGCTTCCTCAACCTCTTTTTTTTTATTTTAGTCAAGTAAAGCAGTTCATCCCTAGAAGACTGTGCAACTGGGTGTGTAAACACACCAATTTTTTTTGCTTTTCCCCACTGAGAGCAGCTTGGGATAGACATCCATTAAATATGCAAGAGAAGTTGTTTCATGTAAAAGCTTCTTGCTATTTGCTCCTCAGCTGCTGCTAAGAAACTACATTCGCTTTTCTCCAAATACCTTTGCTTTGGATTATAGATCAAGCAGTGAAAATCTCAGCCCAGGAGGTAAATGCTCTGGAAACACAGAAGGTGCTGAAAATGGGTTTCCAGAAATACCTGCAGGGTTAATTAACGGGTGGTGTTAGTGCTCCTGCTGCAACACACCAACAGACTTTTTTTTTTTTTTTTGTCTTACCAAGTCATTTCATTTGTTTGTTCTAAGTTCTGTACCTGCTTCTTGTGTTAAATTTCCTAGAAAAGCTGTTTTCTGTACACAGGCCTTCAACTTTGCTAATCAAATGTGTCCTGAACCAACCCCAGTCTCAGAAATCCTGTATCATTTTACTCTGGATAGCAAACAACTAATCATGTCAAATTTGTAGTCTGATGCAAGAAAGATATAATTGAAGGCTGTTCCCTAACTTAACTAAAACAAAAAGTTACTAGTGGAAAACCTATCGCAAAAGAAACCTTTATCAGCTCGGGTGTACAGAGAAGTAATTTGCTTTCTGGCTCACCACTAGCACCCTGGCAGCAATCAAATGCAACAATTTCAAAAGGCTATTACCCACTCACTGTTGAGAAAATACTGTAAAATACATTCTTGATTTACATGGGGGTTTTTTTTAAGTCTTATTAAAATAAAATGCAACTAAAAAACTCTTCGTGTTTCCCTCTCATTTGAAAGCATTCTCGGGGTTGGGAATATTCAGAGCTGATCCTTCTGCCTGCCTTTGGTGGCAGCAGGGACCTTGCTGCTTACCTGAATCAATTAGGAAGCAATTATACCCTGACTATGAAGTATTTCATTGAATTTGGAGTCAAAGCTGCATAATTTTATGATTTCTATTTGTTATTGATGAGGTGGGCTGAAGCAGAGAAATCCAAATGCAAAGCATCCTTTTTCTGAGCTTTCTTGCATATAATTCACCTGCTCCTTTTGCCCAATCCCAAAAGACTTCATACGGCAGCACTTGATCTATGGGCCTCGCTGGATCACAATAATTGCTTTGAGAAAGAACTTGGATATTTTTTTTTTTTTTTAATGACTGTGTGTGCAATGGCCTGGTGATTCCCTGAAACCCGGGGGGTGGGCAAAGTGGTGCCTCCCCAGGGACGTGCTGACAACAGCAATTTTGCTGCCCTATCCGGGGGTCACACCATCTCCCCTGAGTCAATACACAGCAGCTGGTACAGGAACTGGTGTGAGGACTACAGAATATGGTATATCCCCACCTGTTTTTCCCCTGCAGCAAAATCCAGGCTGATTTTGCTAAAGTCTACCTTGACCTTACAGGATTTCCCTCCTTGCTGAACTACATCAAATACAAATAACTCACACTCTCTTCAGGCACTTCTGTCCTTCCCTGCCAAGCCCCACTTCCACCCGTCTCTGGATTACTGCCAGAAGAAAATCGTAATAAAGGGACCAGACCGCCCATACCCAGAAAAAGGTTTTGAGCAGAAGCAGGTCCCAAGCAGTAAAAAGCTTGCAAAAAGAAATTTTCTTTTAACCAGATATCAATTTTGTATACACATCTGTAAGTCTTTAAGTAATTATGTTGACCAGTATTTTAAAGACAACAACTTGATCATATAACTCTATAACTATATAATTCCCAGTTACTGATATAATAAATTTTATCATCAACATATGTCTGGCTTTTGACTACACGAAATGGGTGCACAGGGTTCTTTGTAGTCTTAAAATCTTCATCCATGCCATCCTCTAGGCAGTAATTTCCTTGCATTTTGGCATAACATTCAGAGTTATTCCCTCTATAATTGGTCTGACAAAAAGATGTGAGACTACTTAAGAACATAAAGTATTTTCCACGTGAAGCCCCACTTCATATAGAAGGGACAGAAACCTTCTATCTGACCCTGTAGAGGACACCCACATATTTTGGCAGAATAATGCGACTCGTCAGGGTGCCCTGGGAAACCAGCTCACTCTCCCGGGCTTTGAAAGCCACAGTCCCGCTTATGCCAACCTCTGCTCCAAACAAAAACCAGGGTTTGGAGGCAGCGTATGAAAAGCGACGTCTAGTTACTCCCTTGCTCCTGCAACCCTTGAGGTGTGTTTCTGGAGGCAACCTTCCCGTAACCAGAGCTCCCAAACACACTCCTACTCCAGCTCTGCTCATAGTAGCCTTTTTAAAAAAAAAAAAGAATTTTTTTTAAAAATTTTTTTTCCCCTTAGCTATAGGAAAGCAACTCTCACCCACCCACCCTTTCAGGCAATTTGCAGACCAGAACTGAGAACAACCCTCTGACCCTCAAAGACCAATTTGGAAGAGCAAGGAACCAGAGCAAGAGGCAAAGTTGCATGTAAAATAAGAGCTGGCATACTTAAAAAAAAATCATTTCTAAGGAGGGCTGAAATCCACAGGTCCTGGGTGAGTGTGTCCCTGGTTATCTGGTGCATGCTCTCGCACTTCTCCTGTGGGCTCAGCCTCCTCCAAGAGCCCAGCTGTGCTCCTCACGCAGCATCCCTCGCTGCTGGCTCTTTCATACTTCATGTATTTCCAGCTAAACTGAAAATTGGACCAGGAATTTTTTTATTGGCTCAGGAATTTTTTTGTTTTAACCATTCTACAGGAAAACTACCTAAAAATGGAATACATTTCACAAAACCTTAGGCAAGAGACACCAAGCCACTGAAAGTAATCTGGATAGTCAGCAAAAGTAGTTATCTACCTGTTCTTAGATTTCACTTTGTGCTTTTACATTCTTTTTACTTCAATATATGCTGCAACCAATTTATCTCAAGGTAACTGAGATTTTTCTAATGTTTCCATTAAAGATAGCAACACAGAAACATCCAGGGGAATTGGGGCACTATACAGGAAATTCAAAAGCTTAAATCTTCTTTGAGGTTCCAGTAAGTTTTTCTGCCAGCTACATTTTTAAAAGGAAAAATGAAATTTCATTTTAAATGAGCTATTGAGTAGTGATAAACCATACTTAAAGTATTAGAAATGTATTGTCTACACACACATTATATTGCACACAGCCAGTCTACATCGCTCAGGACCATTTTCTGTATTAATGTGCTTTTCTCAATGCCTGTACAAACAGAAGGAAGGTGACCTAAAACATCTCCATTGTATACTGTGGTTGAGAGAAGATTTATTTTCTATGGCTTAGTTTGGAAAACTGAGTTATACAAGTGAAAATTGCATTTTGCCACATGGAGATCATTAACTTTCCTTCCTCTCAAATTCATGAATCTGCCTTGCTGCTGAGCACTTTTAAATATTCTTTCCCTCCAAACCACTTTTTTGCCCACCCTCCCATCTTCTTTTGGGAGGGCGGCGCTGGGGCAGGGGGAGGAGGAGGGTACCCGTTCTCCTGGAGAGGTGCTGAGCACATCTGGAGCTGGGGTTTGGGAGGCTGGAGAAGACCAGCAGACAGTCAATCTCCATCAGCCCTCGGACGTGCAGGCTGATGGAACAAAACTCCCGAAGCGAGTGGGGAGCGTTTGCTGCGGCCCAGCAAGCCCCTGAGCAAGCTCTGCCCAGCCGGGCAGCAAGACCCTGCCTGCCAGGACACAGCGGGCAGCTGGGGGCAAACCATACTGCATCACCATGTAACTTCACTTAAGATCTCATCACAACTTGTTTTATTTTCCAGAATTTATTTTCAAGTACATTGTAAGAAGCCTTTGGGCTGCTTGCTTTCGTTACTGCAATTTTTCTTCTACATATCTGGCTTTCTTCCTTCCCCTTCCACCCACACACCCCATTTTTCCCTGCTTTATTTTTATTTTTTAATATTTGTCCTTTTTCAGGCACTCTTAATTTATTTGTAGCACCAACGGTTCACATCTGTGTTCACATAAGGCCGGTGTTCCAGCACTCCATGAATTACAACAGCAAGTGCAGTTATTATATGCAAATTCTCTATTACATGCAAAATTTCAAATTCTTGAGATTTTTATTTGAGTTTCCCTGGAGTGCTGCAGCAAGCAAGCTGGGAGAGGGACCACGTACCCCATTTCTTGTTGGGGGTACGTACTCAGTCGTATAGGTTCCACTCCGGTCGAGTTACCTGACATCCTCTCCCTATCCATAACGTCTTTCTGCCATACATCTCCAAATACAAAGTGTTTTTACACATCCCAGTTTGTTCTGCTTGCTAGAATATCTGTTTAGGAGACCAAGATGTTTACTTTTCCCTCAGAAAACTCCTCTCCAGTAGTTCAATTCTATTTCATCAACATAAAATGATTAGCATGTTCAAAAACTCCTGAAAGCACATAAGTCTCATATTTTACCCAAACAGAAGTGTTAGTACATCCAGCTTGCTTTAAAATCCCCCAGAGTGAAGATTACTTTTGTGTAGCTAATAGCAGACTGCTGAGAATAAGAGCGATAACCCTCCAGATGCAGTAATTTTCACAAAGCAGTTTAGGTAGTGGCTTTTTCATAAAAAGATACGTATATGATTTGTAGCTGGATAACATTCGTACTCCAACCACAGAAACACCGCAGGGAGGGTTAGGATCCTCATTTTTTCGTCCCTGGTACAAGAAAGAAAAATGCATTTCCTAAATGTTATAGGGTCTTGGACAAGACCTGTAGTTTGTATAAATTACACCAGTACACAAAATCTAGTGGGAATAAGCTTGGATTTACATAAGCATAGAAAAAAATATTGTGGTTTATTTACTAAGAAATCATTTGGCAAAACCAAAGCCAGCAGGCTCCAAATTTTGCATCATTTGCTTGCAGAACATGAGAGCAAGCTGCTGCTCCAGTCTGCAGCGCAACCTCCGCATTTTCTGAAGCGGGTATGAAAGGTGCATTGAGGAGTGAGTGGGAGCACAGAACTACCTAAGAACTCAAAACAGCCTTCAACATGACACGTACCGCCATCAAAATAACCATTTCTCACCTTCTCCCAAAGGGGCAAAAGCCTCCGGGATGCTGCAAAACATCCTACCAAATAAAGAATGAGTTAATGCACAGCAACAAGGGTAATGTTTTTTAAATTAACTGTGTAATAGTTGACCTGCTCATCAGCTTTAAATTATGCACAGCACTTGCACGCAGACGCCCGTGCAGGAAGAGCTCTGATTTCCACACCCAGAGGCAGGCAATACCTGAAGATTACAAGACCACCACCACCTCCCTTGGCCAGGAGAAACGTGGAGTAGGGGTGAATCTGTAGAAGACAAGGAATCCAGATTTTATCCTCAACCTGGTTTATTCTGCACAGAACTGCAAGGCAGAGTTGTGTCTGGGGTTTCCACGTGAAAAACTGGCATAACTTCTTTCCTTTTCTATTGCTCCTTTAATTACCATTATTTTGTCATTAAAGGGAATGATTTTAAGAGGTCTTGATATAAACGCTATTAGCCCAAATCTCCATTCTTAGAGGTGTTCAGTCACGGATGCTCAGCTGTTAAAATTAGTGTAGCAGCTTTTCATAAAAGTAGCATCTCCCAAATTTAATCAAAGTCAAAACAACATGATCCTTCTGATAATTACAGCTTCAGGAACATGCGGAACCAACCAGCCAGACTGCCCCCAACTGCACCAATTCCTCTCTACTGCTCCTTCACAGCCACTCCACAGCACTGTTCTCTCTCAAAGTTTCCCTGAAATGACCAACATATGATTTATAAACTGTTCAAAATTATGTTTTTTCACCATAACTATAGAATACAATTTTTTAGTAACAGATGAAATTGAAGATTTTCACTTCTAACCACAGCAAGATTTCATTTACTGTTGCCTGTCACCTTTTTACCAAAGCTGTGATTTATAGCCCCAGCCAAACCAGTGAGTACCAGCATGACCTGCATGGCATTTCTGCTTTTAGGTCCTACGCTCCTGTGCCTGCAGACACTGTCTGATGTTTTGATGTATGCAACGTTCACTGAACCTGTGGCTGTTAGCACCGGTACTTTCACTGACATTTTGTAGAGCAATGAGCTATTTCTGCCCTGATTTGCTGCTTGGATTATGGGTTTATTCCTTCAGGCCTGACTTACTCAACAAAGGAAGAGAAGAAAGTTTTAAAACTGTTACTTATATGATTTGACTTTCCATATCTTTTTAACTTCATTCTACATCACTCCTCAAATTTATTTGTTAATCACAACATCCTTCTGAAGCTAATTAAGTTGTCTATGACCTAACCTTTCCTATTTGTAGGCTTTGTCATGCTCACTCCACATTGATCTACTGCCTCATGTCTCCTCTATATGAACCTTAGTGAGGTCATTCATATAATTTTTTCTTTTTTTTTTTCTCCAGTCTTCCTCATCACTCATATGCCATCTGTTCCATCCATACATCGGAGAGGAACATATTTCTAATTTGCCTCAATGAGATCGGTTTTATTCAGCTCACTCACCATGTACGTCAGCCCGGGCTAATTTACTTGAGCGAAGTCACCCATACTTTCTCCACTTGCATTTCACCAGTGATGCACATTTCTAGGCTGGGCTTTGCTGAGGCTGGCAGCTCTCTTTTCAATCTGTGTTTACCATGGCAAGCTGTATGGAGATGAAACAAACCTCATCTGACCCCAGCAAACAGTCAAATCTTAATACACTCTCCTGTTGGTTTAACTAGTTTATCAGTCTAGAGCAAGTATCAAGCCGTACGGGTTATTTCTTTGGGTGTGAAGGGACTCAATCACACAAGTACTGATGCAGGTTTGGAAGCTTCTTGTCTACAGTGTTAGGCATGGGACAGATATGGTCTGGGAAACCTGGATGACCAACATGAGATCTGATGCTACTCCAAAGGCACTTCAGGAGGCACCAAATCACTTCAAAAGCTACAGCTGGCATTCTAAGTCTTACAAAGTTGCAGAAGCAAAGTATAGACAGGTAGCTCTCCACTACCACCTTTGACAGGACAATCATTTTGATTTGCCAGAAGTTGGACATGTATTAACACTGTATAGGATGGAAGAGCATGGACCTGATGTGCAGTCACAGCACCACAACTCCAGAAGGAAGTGAGCAGTCTCTCATTGCTTCACAGGGTATGTGCTACTCCAGCTCATCGCAGTTGTATGTACAGGCGCCCATCTACAACCATTCATTCCTGAACCAGTGGAGGAGGGACACCGTCTATACAACCTGCATCCAAACCAAGTGACCTGAAGAGGGTGTCATGAATGACCGCTTCTATATAATCTGCTACTGCAGATCCAAGTAAAGCTGTTGGAACCACCTTACAGCTCAGTGACACAACTTTTAAAGTATTAAAAGATGTAAGATGGGAGGATACTGATGACAGGAGATGCACATCCAATTAGCATGCTTAGGGCTAGAGTAGACTCCCTCAGAGAAGAGCTGACCTTAATTTCATATCCCCACAACAGTGCCCATCTTCTCTTGAGCGGGGGGCTCTGCCCCAGGTCCATTACCACTGAGTTTTACTCAATTTCTGAAGAAGTGAGCTGCATGCTTTGTTCTGGTGGTAGAAGAGAAAAACTCTGGCAACCTCTTTCCACAAAATCTTCTGAACAACTTTTCTGAAATGTTTTGTTTCATTAAAGATTAAGAAACTGTAGGGTGATTGTGTCTTCATAAAAAAAGTATCATCAAAAAGTTACTTTGACTTACTAAAAATAAAATTTGAAGAAAACTATTGGAAATTAATATATTTATTAATATTTTTCCCCTCAATTACCTTTTCCTAGAGATGAAACACTTGTTCCACTGAATATATTTCAGCCAATGTTTGTTCTGAAGATCAGTGACAAACACACCACCAGAAGTAAATGATTACCCAGTGCTCACACCACCACACAGAGGGAATTTTGCTTGGGTTTTTCATGAGTCCAGATGGGCTCATTGCAAAGGAAGTACATACATACACACTGTACTTAACGGCTCTGCTTGGGTGTCTCAGGACTTTGTATCCCCTACAAATGCAAACAGATTACGTGTCTTTGAAGAGATGCAGAAGAGCACAAGTTCAGTGAAAGCCATCCTCGCCTACCATCAACAGACGACCTCATTCGCACAGCCTGTGCTGCTCAGGCTTGACCACACCACAAACCCCCAGTTCTGAGCTGGCTGTTAAGACCCAGCTCCCCATGTCTTCAGTAAAAGCATAGTAGGTGCTAGATTGACACAAGACATTATAAATCTTCTCTTTAAAAAGTCCCGATAGCTCAAGAACTTCAGGCGTATTGTATTTCCTTCAACAGCGCAAAGAAGTACCATCTTCTATCTTAACATTCAAAATCTATTCCCACAGAGAAAACAACTTATTAGTAAACAACTAACATTTCCCACAGTGAAAACAATTTATTTCCCACAGAGAAAACAACTTATGAGCAGAAAGCACACTGGAAAGGCAATCTGGGTTCTGCAGAGCAGCTGCTCATCAATAACACCACTTTCAAAACATGCATTATAACGACCTCTATTAGAGCACGCATAGTATGGTGTATTACATCAAATGCCTACATTACTGCAACTCTCTATCTTGATAGTAGAAACGTATTAAATCTTCTAATACTCCATATATAATCCTGACACACCTGGAAGTCTTGGTTTAGAAACTGGGAAGCAAAACCTGGCATGTTTATATCTCAAGCAGCCTCCACGGGAAATAGACCTATTAAGGACAAATCTCAATTTCCATTTTTTATTCTACCAAGATTGCTTGAATAATAAAAAGGCAGTTCTCAAAACATGATTAAAATTAAGGTTTGTAGCAAAGAAGTGTCCCAAGGTGTGCTATCAAAAGGAGAAACAAAAAGAAGAAAATTAAAGGTATCCATATTAACTATGAATTCACCTATAAACAGTGTAAAAATGAATGAGCAACATGAGCCCCCATAAAGCATATGAAAACATGAAAAAGTACTAAAGTAGGCTTGTTTTTAAGTTAGATGGCTAGAAGTCAAGGCTAGAAACTCAAAACATTTTTTGAAAAAAATTGTAGAAGTAATTAACTTTGTCTTTTTCTTGACAGAGCTTTGCTCCCCCATGGCATGCAATCTGCATGCAGCATTTCTTAAGCCCCAGCGCTGAGGAGCTTGTGTTTATCCTCCACCAAGGCAATCCATGAGCGTTTGCATGTTTGTGCAGTGTGATCAGGGATGTTTACAGAACTATTCATCATTTCATTCCATCTTGTCCAGAACCACTGACTGTTTCTGGAAGCAGAACAGCTTCAAGAAAGGTGCACACACTCTTCAAACTAGATAAATTAAACTTTGAATGCACTGATACCTTTGCTTAACATCACTCAAGGTAGATCAGTCATGCTTCATCATATACAGCATATTTCCAAAACTCAAAGATTAGTCTTGTTTATGTTACTTTTTTCTTGGGGGGCAAAGGAAAGGATTCCCTTTACCCTCTTAGTTTCTGCAGGTCTTGTACCATTGACTTTCTGATGTTCAGCAGCTGCAAATTAGCTACCAAAATTAGCTTCTTTCTCATTTTTTTCATGGTTTTGTTTTTTAGTTTTCATAAATAAGTTAATCAACTTTCCCTAGAGTATGTGTCCCAGCTGTGAACAAACTGCAAATTAGGACCTCCAAATTTCAACCCAGATCAAACACTTCGCAATGGCACCACCATGACACAGAAGCATCAGTATTCCTTATTCAGGAAAAAGGACAGCATTCACATGTCTCAGGATGTGAACCACATATAGTGAAGTAGAGGCTGTTTTATAACTTGAAAGAAGTAATTGTCAAAAATAAAATCAAAACTGCTGTTTTTTTCCAGGTGCCTGTGGATGAGTATCTTCCAACCCTGAATTTCTGATTATATCCCTCCTAGATTAGCTAGAACAGGGATGACCAAGCAACACAAGACATTTCCTCCCAAGGCTTGAGCAGACCCAGATCTGGCAATCCTCACTATTTCCAGCCTCTTTGGCACAGAAAGCCATGGCACTAAACAAAGCCCACCTCTTCCAGTGCTGTGCAAATTGATGGCAAGCTTGGACTTAGTAATGAGGCAGAAAAAACCAGGACTGAGAAGCCCGTCTCGTTCAGCACTGTGATTTATTTCAGGCTGGCAGCTCAGACAGCTACCGTGCTTTCCTCCAACCTGTTCACTTGATGGATGGTGCCCCAGCACGAGTGGACAGAGAAGCTACAGAGGTGATGGCAGCCTGCCCCCGACTCGTGTTTGCTTGATGAACCAGAAGGACCCACTCAGCCTTCAAACGCTGAGTGAGGAGGACTGACTACAGGATAGAAGGAAATCCAAGAAACAATCAGCTTTCAATGTGAGGCTCATTTGCAGGAGTGAATCTACAGGAAACTATGACTTTCCATCAATTTAAAACTGATGTTAGGGAAGAGCAGAATCAGGCCTTTTGTGATTTTATCTTTTTCCCATTGCATTTCATATTCTTGAAGCTGAGCTTTGTTATATGTAATCTATTATCGGGTCCTCATGCAGGCACAGCCCCCATTAGTGTCAGAAGGAGATACCGTACACCTGCTTATCAAGAGGAGAGCAGGCTCCCCTGTGGCAGGACTTCTTTCAAAGAAAAACCTCACAGAACTATCAAGAAAAAAAAATACCTGAAGTTTTAAAACCCTTCAGGCAATGATAATAGCTCTGCTGGTCCTTCAGAGGAGCATAAAGGACCCCATTGTACAAAATATTAGTATTTGATATCTGGCAGTAACTCAAAACATTCTTGACACGAGACGACACCCAAGTTCTGTTTCAAACAAGAGTAGGAGCAGGTGGCTACTTTGCTAGTCTGCTGTCTCTTGCCTTCCTGGGCAAGAAATGTTTGTTTTCTAAATCATCTCGAGATCTCCATTTCCACCTGCACAGAGTAACTGCACTCAGAGCTTTTATCGCTGCAGCAGGACTCAGTGCTGCAGGCACGCTCTCAGCCAGCGAGGCTCTCCGCTGCTTAAGTGGTTCACTTGACCCGGGCTGGCTTGCAGCAGCAGCAGCAGAAATGGAAGAGAGCTCTGCTGTAAACCCAGGGCCAAAGGCCACCTTTCCAGAACTATTTTGGCCACAACTCACCTCTTCCCAGCAGCTTGCACATCGCACAGGGCAGCCCTGCCCTTCCCAGGGGTTGGAGGATGGCGGTGGGGCACCGAGAGGTCAGCAGAGGGATAAAGACCTCATTAAAGGGGCACAAGGTAAAATTCCCCTTTTCCATGACATGAGCACAGCGAACAAGTAAATGTAGCGCTAAATGCCAACGGAGGGGTGGTGACAGCATGATTGCCCCACACACACCTTGAGAGACTGGCCTATTGTTACAAAAACATTTTCATAAAGATAATTATGGTTTTCAGTAATATATACAGCACCAAAATCTGAAGTGATGAGTCAAAATACATCAACATTCAAAACCAATTTTACTACAATAAAAAAATTACACAAGGCATTTTATGGCAGTGACATGAAGAACTTCGCCTCTCCCTTCCTCTGAAGAAAGGCAAATCACATCCAAGAGAATTCAACACAATCATCTAATGAACTTAGTAGTACTCATTTATCCTGCATTTCCATTATCACAGTGTTTTGCCTTCTCTCCCCAGCACTACAACAGCTTTTTTCCACTACAGCACAAAAGCATCAATCTCTGTCCCAGCCAGAGCAGGAACTATCATTCTGGCCAGTTGTGCTGCCGGTGCCAATGTGCTTCGCTTGGTTTTGTTAAGCCAAAACTTTGGTCTCAGCACTCTGCTTAAAATTTAGGGGAGTAGGGGTTGAAACAGGAGGAGAAGGTGCAAAAGCATCTCTCCCGACACCTTGCTGTTTAGTGCATTTCAGGTCTGCAGATAAAATGATCAACAGTGAAATACTATAAGAACTTCTGTTCTTGAGCTTTATGGAAGACTCGCCAGAGGCATGGAAATGTGTGTTTATACAACTCTGGTGTGACTACACCCGAGTCCAGACACCCAATGTGCACGCACACACGCACCCCAGGAGCAATCCCTGCTCTAAGCACTGCACCGCGATGGTTGCGGGCAACTTCTGCCTCGAGAAGACTGGAGCCTAGTCCTTGAATCACAAACACCAAGTGTTCACAGACAGAAGGCATGAAAAGAAAGTGACATGGAAAAACTTTAAAATATGATACAAGCATATCTGAAAAGAAATGCTGAGAACTCGATGGCTGTTAGGTCTGAGAAGCACATACAGCCTGGCAAGCAATCGTCATCTCCCCAACTGTTCAAAAATGGTGAGTGTCCCCAAACCTACGATAAAAAAGTAGAAGCTAAATGGAGCAGAGAATATGGCCAGAGTTCAAATTCACTTGTGGAAAGCCAGATGACAGGTTTTGCAGTCAGTAAGACATGAGGAGAACTATGTTCTGATTTGTATATTACAGTGCAAACAGATTGCAAACAAGTTCCTAATCTCGCTGCATTTCAGAATAAACCTTAAAGTTGGCAGGACTTCTGAAAGAAATACAGCAGTTACCTTCAACAAGTATTCGCTGCAGTCACACATACAAAAAGCTTGTTTATTATTCTGTAAGTATGTCTGTTGAAGCAGACCATGAACATTTTGGCTAGTGATACAAAGCAACGTGTGCTTGCCGAGACAGACACCCTGTGCAAAGCCTGTGTTGCACAGCACTGAAAGAATCACAGCTGAAGATCAGAGTCCTCCTTTCTCATACATGGCACCATGGATATCTTGTACCAGGATCCTTCCCACTAAAGCCCAGTTAGCCAGTTCTGTCCATGTATTTGCACACTAAGCATTAAAAATAATTCCTACATACGGCTGTGCCTTGCATGAAAAAATTGCTTACCAAAGTGCATCACTGGCACTGGACCCACGTGTCTAGAGCTTTGCAGAGGAGAAGAGTGAATATTTTCCCTGTTTTCTTGACATTCAGCTTTGGTCAGACAAAATTTTAGTCAGTGTATGCACACCTTCTGAATTACAAACTTGTCTCAAAAGCAGTTAGCTACAAAGCTACTATTTCTTTTTAAGAAGGGCTTTCCTTAGGAATTTACACAGTGAAGTTACATTACAGATTGACTTACACATATTTGGTACCTGTCAACTGCAGTGTAATGTCCTGCCCTCTGGTTTCTGCAGCATCTCCTCTGGCCGAGATGTCCATTTTAGCCACTTTCACCGCTATGACACCAACACTGATTTAGCGAATGGAGCTGGGGACCTTTGCTCACCAAGATCACAGCCAGGAAAATCCGAGCCCATCTTTCCTGCACCCATTCTCTTGTGGTAGGACTGAGGAACAGAGCAAAGGAAGCTGTTGTTCCTTGCACACAATACCAATAGTTCTTAAGCTACACATTAACATCACTATAGGCCAGCATTAGGAGCTGTAAAAGCTCCCCATACTTTAGTAGATAGTTCTAAACTGGTGTTAATGAGTTCTCGATAGCCCATTTAACACCAGTCTGGACAGATATAGACTGTTTACCTTAAACTAGTGTCCCAGACCAGAGTTAGTCCATTTATTATTAGCTGATAAAACAAAAAATAAACTTTAGAAATATGCACACTTCAGTTTCCCTAAGACAGCTTTACAAAGTGTCCCGTCTTTTGCCACAGGCAGAGAATATTACTGTGTCCTCCTGCGGGCTCTTCTTTTAGGAAGTTATGCAATACAACCGATGACAAATTCTTACTATTTTGCATTCAATTTCATAACAGCCCAGTTGACCCTTCTGCCCACTATCCTTATTCAGTAGGAAGTCACAAGAGATATCTTCACGTGGAGCCCCTCTTAAGCTTCCTGGACATTTGGCTCAGTAGGTTTCCCACTAGTTGAATTCCAGAGTCGTCTTTCTCTTTTTATACAAAGGTGGCAAAGGAAGAATATCCAACATTGCCAAGGAGGGAAGTGTTTTGAGTATGCATACTACTATCAAGCTGATATAAAAATATCTTTTATTAACCTAGAGAATAATGAGAAGCTGTGTAAGATTCTGTACTTCGTTGTTAGTCTCTACATATGCTTTATGATAAATGCTATTGAAGTACTTTAATTACTTTTTTGTGTTAACCATTCAGTATTGAAAGGACTAGACTTGTTTATATGATCTCAGAGCTCAAATATGAAAGTAATTGACATTTCTTCCGATCAAAGGAAGTGAATTATTTCTGTGATGAATTCAAAAGAAGTTTTCTTGTAAAAACAGTGCATCTCAGAAGACTCACATTACCATAATATAATCAGGTCTTTATAGGAATGGGATCAAATGCACCTTTGCACATTATAATGTTCAAGTGATGTTAATTATCTTGCAATGACTACATTTTATTTTAGGCCCTGCAACTTTTTAAGAGTTATTTATACATTGGTTTGTCTACATAACAACAGATTGCTCACTCAAGTGTTACTCAGATACTGCAAGCAACTGTTTGTCCTTGGAAACAGTTTAAGAAATTGGGACCCTTCAAAACAAGCGCATGTTGACTAAACATGTCCCCCAGGCTGTCAAGACTGTATGCTGTGCTGGAGAGAGCAATAGGTGCCTTTAGTGTGAGCGGTAAAAATAAGAGAGGTGGACTCTTTCACGTGGAGAGGCTTTATGTTGTGCCTAGAGGGAGTGAGTCACGAAGACGGCAGCACTCACCTATGAAAAAGTTCAGCATTTTGTAAGGCTTAAGTTTTCAAACTCTACACCGGTCACAAGAGCTGAGATCATTCTCAAGTAGCAGAGGGGAAACTAATGGCTTTATTGGAATAAATGAGATGAGAAGCTGAAGAAACCTGTAACAAACATGAGGTCATAACAGCAAACTCATCAGGAATAACAGAACCTGGCTGGTGCACGGGAGTGCTCCAACAAAACCAGCAGAAAATTAGTGATAGGAAGATCAAGCTTAACTTCACATAATAAAGATTGGCTTAATTGTCTGGCTTCCTGCAGTGTGAAAGGAAGCATCACCCTCCCTGCAGGGAGGGCATGGGTGTCACCGCTAGCGCATGGCACGAGCGCAGCCCCAAAGGCAGGGCTACCTGCACAGCCACCAGGCTTTCGCCAGTATCTTCCACATTCATGCAGAGGACAGTGCGTCAGAGAAGAGGCACGATGGGACTCTGCTATTCCCCAGAACATTATCTGGCTGGAAAGGCGGGCAACCGACCATGCTCACCTTTGTGAGAACTAACTCAGTCTGGCCAAGCATCTTAATGATTTCATTTTTCTGATTACAGAAATTATGGCCCTACAGAACAGGGAAGCACTACAAGCAGGAAGCCCTGTGCTTCTGACGAAGGAGCAATGGACATGGGAACCTGCCCTGCACACCTGGAACCATCCATGTTAAGAAAGCACTAAAGGACTTGGAGCCGACAGTGAGAGGGCAATGTTTTAAGAGCCAACACCAGACAGAAAACAATGAGAAAGTCTTCAGAAATGAAGGTTTATCTTTATGCAGTAGGAAGAAAGGGGACCAGTGAAGAGACACAAAATTGATGGGGCTGTCAGTGCCAGAGACAACAGCAACAACCTCAGCAGCTTCAAAGAGGACTAGAAGGAAGTCTAAGAGATAAGGGATGAGAGACCGAATGAAGTCACAGCAGTCAAGATAGCAGATAAGATGCTGACCATTTGTTTAGAAAGGACAGAATTTCAGAAATATTACTTAAGAATTGACAAGCTTAGGACACAATAGTGGAGAACAAAGTCTTCGAGATAACTGCAAGGAGATGGGCTAAAAAAGGACACAGACACTGAACTGCAGTTACTACATAATCAGTATTTCTTCTTGATGGTTATGAAACTACAGAGTCACTGCAAAAAAATTGATATTTCCTCTGAAATTTAGGATGTTCAAAGAGAAAAAGTAACTTCCTGAGCTCCTTTGAAAATCCAAGACTAAGCGCTGACATCCATTTGTTCTAGTTAAGGTATGCAAATATATATGTATTCATGACCAAATGCAGAACCTTTCAATGCCTGCTTCCTCAAATTAATATATTAAAACAGTTCATATTATATCTCAGCCTGTCATATACAAGTGCTATCTCAAGAAGCTACACAAGAAAATGAAATTTGAAAATGTTGTTTCATAATTCCAGAATAAATTGAGAGATAATGAAATAGCTGCTGTGCTGTTCCACTTGAAACTTAATTCCAGTGTAATTCAAGTGCACAGCGCTGATTACTCATGCCATTTGGGGGGGGGGGGGGGAAGAGGGGATTTCAACTCCAGCAAAACTGAAAACACCATCTATATTCCTACCAAAAGCAGAGGAAGAAATATATCTCAATTAATAACAACTCTGGGATTTCCAGACATAGCGGTCTCATACATAAAAACAAAAAATTACTTTGCTTGATTTTAAATGTGCCTGTTCCAAATCTAAGAGGCACAAAGGCTAGAGGCTCTCAACTGCTCAAGTCCACGTGACTGCCGTTCACTGCCAGCAGCCAGCCATACATAGGCAGAATTGTTTTCTGATGATACATCCATAATGCAGCTGAAGCAACTTTGAAATAGGATTCTTGTATCAAACTCCTCAAGCAGAAGCCTAAGGGTTTTAGACAACTGTGCACTGTATTTTAAATTTCTTAAACATTTTAATGCACAGGAAACCACCTCCCAACCAATGGGCTGCAACACTCTGAACCACTTTTGACCTGAGGCTTATAAGAACATTTGAGGGGGTAAAAGGAGAGAAAAGCCTCCTGTGCTGTAAAACATCCCTCTGCGTGGCCCCAGAGTAAAGAACGTTGGGACTGCAGAGAAGGTGAAACTGAAGAGACCTGTGGAGATCACTTCACCATTCTGCTGAAGGCGCTGCCGTAGATTACATCATCAAGGTACAAGTCCAGCCAAGTCTTGACCAATTCCAGCAAGGGACAGTCCTCCACTTCTCTGGGCAATTTATTCCAGTGTTTAATTATTCTCTCCCCCCCACCCCCTTCTTTCTTCCCTCCTCCTAACCACAGAATTTTCTCTGAAGCAATTCGTACCTGATGCCTTTGATCCTACCACATTGCATCCTTATGAAGTGATACACTCCATCTTCCCCACAACTACCTTTTACGTACTGGAAGACTAGATTACCTGAGCTTTCTCCCTCCAGGCTGAAAAAGCCCAACTCAAACCATTCTTCCTCTGCCAAGTTCTCAAACACTCTAACCATGTTGGTGGCCCTCCACTGGCTCTTCTCTAGTTTTTCCACTCTCCTGAACAGAGAGAGACCAAAACTGGATACGGCATTGTCGGTAAGGCATAACACGTGCCAAGTAAAGCATAACGGTGGCATGTTTTGCCTTGGGATGCTGCAACACCCACACTTCCAGAGGCACGGAGCGACCGCAGGATGAGGCTGGCTCCCTGTGCTTGGTTATGCTACTGCAGGCTGTTTCACCTCTCTCCTAGGTAAGTCTGAGCCATGCTCGTTATCGACTGCTCAGGCATCAGAGGGACTGTTATTCCTGACTGCATATAGTCTCTGAGAACTAAAGTTTTAACAAGCTGTTCAAGGATCTTAACTTGGCTCAGGATTTTAAGAGCAGGTACTTTAAAACAGTCATAGAGCAAATACCATCAGTAAATGTTAGCTCTCTCCCTGCTCGCAGTAGCTTTGCGAATCTGCCTCAGTTGTAACGTTGAGCGTAGAAAACCAAAAACCTTACAGAGGGGAAAGGCTAAAACCTGAGCAGCAGCTGCAGTGCAAGAGGGAGATGATCACGCTCAGTTTCACTACACCAATTCATGCACAGCTTTTCACAGATGCACCAACTGATGCTGCTGTCATGACATCAAATAGTATTTGCCAGATAATATTCCAACAAACCTCTTGTATCTATTATAACAGAGTTTGGTACTTCACCTTCCGTGCCTGTAGACAATCCCAGCAATTAGATTCCTGCCATTTGCTGAATTCCATTGCCATTGAGTACAGGTCCCTTCCAATCGTGACATGTCCATGTTTTGGGCAACAGCATGGACAGGATCTCAGCACCAACTTATACTGTTAAGAAAGCGAGCAAATAAGTAAAATACCTGCATTTGTACTGGATTTCATAATCAGTGATATTTTACAGTTTGTGTATGCTACGTGATTAATATGCTGGGACCAGTGAAGTGACTGTATAGACTTCTTACAAACCCACCTAACCTACAGGACAAGACTTTTCAAGTAGAAAATTAATGTTTATTCAGTAGAATTTGCTTTGCCATGAAAAAAATGCTCTGCCTCAGGACTGTATTTTAGCCAGCTGTTAATTTGCACCCAATTCAATTAGTTTGAAAGCAGTTTAAACAATCAAGGAAAAAAATTTAAGTCATCAGATATTAAGCATAGCTATTTTCTCATTGTTGGGTTAAGAAAAAGGAAGCTATTTCTTTGTAGTGGAATATGCTATTTGTCTCCCACATATGAAGACAAGCCAGGCAGGTGGTTTATTGCAATCTGCACCGCAAAACCAAGCATCACTTGATGCTTCTTCATTGCTCTGCTTTCACCATCAGGCAAAGCTGAAGTTTGGCCATGTTCCACCCCCCCACCCCCCCATCCATTTCAGCTGAAACCAAAAACCTCTACCCAACACAGGGGAAACTCAAACTTGGCAGAGAGCAACCAGGGAAGCTGGCAGCAGCTACAACCACGTGGAGTAGCACAGACGTGCGAGTGGAAGGGCGACCTGTGGACGTGTGTCACCCAGCAGGCAAGTGGCCTTATTCATGACTACCACATCTGGCACGCTCCAGCTGCCCTTCCAGCCCGCTGCCACCCCTTCTTCAGCAGGAAGAATTATTCATTAAAAAAAAGAATTTGCCCACACACAATAACAGCTTGCTTTAACAATGCACAAGGAAAAAAAAATAAATAAAAGAAAGATAGGGTAAAAACCTGTCCCAAACTGGAAAAGCACTCCCGAAAAAATCTCCTGTAAATAATGCAAACAACTCCCCTTATTGACTAAATTGCTGGGGAGGGTAGAATGCAGATCAGAAAGTATTTATAAGACATTCAGAAACTCTGTAACAGGGAAAATAAAGTCACACTGACTGAGTTACTAATTTTTTTAATTGTGATCTTTCATATACAACTCTCCTGTTCTATCTGAAGTCTTTCCCCACTGCCCAGCTGCGCTCCCCAGAAGGCAGCACGGACAACTTTCCATTTCCATTCCTGGAGATACCCAAAAACCTCTGACCAAAACAGGAGTGGTCACTTCTCAAGTCAGTCACGCATCTCAGCTGGGCAGCTTTTACCATAAGGCCTTTTATTTTTATGAAGCCCCCAGGAATTTAGCTAAATTATGTTGGCATGATTACATGTAGTAATTACAAGAAAACAGAGATGCAATAACAAGAAGGCAAGGCCTTTATGGACTAATCAATAGAATGAAACACCTTGAGCTAAATATTTTTCCCAAATAATTCAAAGGCATATGGCCAAATCCTGTTTAAAAATAATAAATAATTAAACCAGAAATTGTTTCTGCTACCTCTTAAGATTCAAAATTGCACCCACTTGGTATCACATAGCACTCAGAACAGAAGCTGGGTAATGTTACCTCTCATGACATTTACACCCTGTAAATTTTACATTTTAAAAAAATTAATATTGATTAAATAATCATGTTATATTTAAGAAACACTTAAATTGGTTTGATCTTTTTCCTTCAAGTCAAGTGAATACAAGTCCCCATTCCACATCCATCTATTTGATCCAGGTGAGGTCTAAATTCAAAGTTTCCCTTGATGTTAGAGGTTGGCTCAGGAGCTCCACAAAAGCCTCTCAAAAGGTCCTGAAGCTGAAGTCATAGAATCATAGAATGGTTTGGGTGGGAAGGGACCTCCCAGCCCATCCAGTGCCACCCCTGCCATGGGCAGGGACACCCTCCACTAGCCCAGGTTGCCCAAAGCCCCATCCAACCTGGCCTTGAACACTGCCAGGGAGCCAGGGGCAGCCACAGCTTCTCTGGGCACCCTGTGCCAGGGCCTCAGCACCCTCACAGGGAAGGATTTCTGCCTCACATCCCATCTCCATCTCCCCTCCTGCAGCTTCAGGCCATTCCCCCTTGTCTTATCACTCTGTGCCCTTGTCACCAGCCCCTCTCCAGCTTTCCTGTAGGCCCCTTCAAGTGCTGGAAGGTGCACTTTCCTCCATCCACAACCATCCTAGAAAACACAAAAAAAACCCCCAAAAAAGGCAAATACAGGCTGATCCAGACTATACCTCACAACACATATCACCTAGTGAATTATTCAGAAGGGGACAAAAGGATGTCACCAGATGAGGAGCTTAGCTAAGAGCAAAAGGCTTTCAAAAAAGCCTAAACTCTTATTTTGTGGGTTATACACTTATACATTTCCTGTGCAATGTATGGCTTTTATGTATATAAATAAAAGATAGACATAGGCATTTTGGGACACTCAGATGCTGAATAATGGCCTCACAGGCATTTAAGGTAACTCAGAGAGTTAACTTGGGTACCAGCTTCACCACAGATGTCAACCCCCGTGGTAAACCAGACATCCTCCTCCTCACTGGAGCTAATTAGCCCAAACCAAATGTGACTGTAGTGCCACCCAAACCAGCTTGGATTGTCAAAACTATGTATATCCCCAGCAGATATTTTTTTTTTTTTATAGTTTTCAGAAATATTTGGGCAAAAGAGAAGAAAACAAAAAAGTTTTGCCTGGTACTAATATAAATGATCGTTTTTATGGTTGGTCAAGTAGCACCTGTTCCATAAGGTCTTCAACTAAACCAAATTTTAAAGCTACTATTGGAGTTTCTGAAAGTGTTTACATAGACTTTATTGAAAAGGAAGGTAACTCTTCATTTAGAGTTTTCTCTTACAAAAAATGCTAATATTGCTCTTTTTTTTAGTCGCAATTTCTAAACGTAATTATCACAAAGACTAACAGATACCAAGGAAATACAGGCTCCTGTCTTTTATCCATTCAAACAGGCTAGATTTTCACAGGACTCATCTGGGATAGATCGGTGCTGAAAGAAAAGAAACAGCCACCTGTGCCACCGGGCATCCCCCATCCTCTGGCACGGGCAGGAGACATTGTCCCACCGAGGAGGTGACAGCCAGGCAGCAGGGGATGGGGACTGAAGATGTCCTGTCACCCGAATTGGTCAGTACGGTGTCTGCCTGGATCCATAGCACCCGAGCCCTCTGCCAGCAAAGCAAAGCATCGCTTTTCTGGAGCTGCTCTCAGGCCTTTCAGCTCAGGAGAGACACATGATCCCAGCGTTCTGTTTAGCTTTTTAAAAATACATACAAAAAAGGTAAATGCCTCAAATTTACTCATACATCCATCACAGTTTACATCATACCGTTGCCAGGATAAATGAGACTATACCTATTTATAGGCTTCCCACAGAGTTTGCTTTTAAAGACTCTTAAGCTTTCTGCACAAAAAAAAAAGCAGCAGCATCACTTCTTTGAGTGCCTGTTGCCTCCACTAATCAATCACAGCTTCATTGCATCAGGACTTAGAGCCTGAGCAAGGGAAACGTAGGGAAACAGCACCAGGCAGCATTTTTCAAGCTGGGTGGGGAAATTACAGCTGTGCAGCACCTGGGCTCCAGAGGAATCCACTGCACCCTTGTTTTCACAGCATCACCCGGAGCACTGGGATGTAAGGAGAGCCTAATTATGAAAGTAAATTCATAGGAATGGTCACCTAAAGCTCAGCTGGTTTCTGTACTAGGCGAGCAGGCAGAGACAGCACAAGTACTGTACGGCAGCAAAGGCACACACGCCTGGCAGAAGGCTATGCATACTTGCATGACAAATAATCTCATTAAAGAAACAAATTACATATTGCCAACAGAATACCGGCTGCCTTAGACGGCTTTGGTGCCATGGGTTTTTAGATCAACCCATTTCATATGTCGAGAGTATTTGAGCTTGAATAATTGGCCCAAAAATAATCCTTTTGTTTCTAGATTGATAGAATCACTTGTATTGCATCCAAGAAGTGCCAGAAGATTAAGTTGGTAATGAGATTGTACCTTTCCCTATTCTCGTTAGTTTGTCAGGGCAAATAATTGATGTGCCATTTTCTGTTCTTGCCATGAGACAGGATTTGCAATTTTGCTTCCAAAGAAGCTGGTTTTTTGGTGGTTGTGGGGTTTTTTTGTTTTGCTTGATTTTTGTTTGGTTAGGTTTGGGGTTGTTTGGGGAAGGTGGACATTTTGGGGATGGCTTGGAGTTTTTTGTTGGGGTTTTTTTTTTTTTTTGAGATGCTTAAAGACAAACACCACAACCCCACACAGGATCTGCAAGCTACAAGACAGTACTGTACTCTCCACATTCTCACCCTCCCCATTTTTACATTATTCCATACTCTTTCCTACAGAAGAACAAATTATTCTTATGACGCGGTGAGGGATTTGCAACTATTCCTCCACAGATACAACATCTCAAACCACTCTCATAAATGTTCACACTTACACAGGGTGAGCCGTAGGTCAGCACTTCACCTGTTCTTTGTACCACTTACAGGTCCATGCGTAGGTGGATTCGTGTCCCAAGGTCACTGCACTTTACTAACATGCTGAACCTCCCAGCCATTTGAGTGAAGAACTCGACTTGATAGGTGTCTGTCCATTTTTTCCACCTCAAAACATAAGATTTCGCACACCAGCCTCTTGCACCATGACTCCGAAGACATGTATCTTATACAACGTGTACTGCCACAGGGACGTGCTGGCATTTATTTTTATTTTTTTTCCATACCATGCTAACAAGATACAGTTCCATCAGTCTGCAACTGAATCAGTGATATGGGGAACCTGGCTTAAAGGCAGTAAAACAGTTCTGATAAAAATTCTGGGTTTTACAACTTCTTTTGAAAGATTCGTTAAGTTTTCATAGCCAGCATGCCAGCAGAGAATAAGAGGGGTTTTAATCCAGTACAAAAGGACTACAGCGTAAGTCATTTACAGTCTTGTCATCTTCAAACACACACAGCCATCCTAAATTCTCAGGAACTCCAACATTTCAGAGTATCATATAGTAAACTGATACATTGACACTTGACATTAATTTACATGTACTGTATACAATACAATTATGCACAGAACGACATGTATTCAATCTTGTCAGCAAGCGAGCTATGCTTGCCGTTATGCACTGTAACATATAGTTGGCTCGTTTATACAATACATTTTCATACTGTAATTATAACTGAATTAAAGTTGAAGACTCTCCACAGATTTCCTCACCCTCCTCACTTTAGGTCATCCTGCTAAAAGGTTAGGTAAGAGGTTATTTTCCTATAACTAATACTAAATAAGAGTCCCTTGTCACAGAATGCTCCTTTCTTTGCCTTTACAGTGATGCTTATCCCTCTCCCAAATATTTTTCATTGCTCTGCCCCTGTAGGTACATCCTTAACCCTTGACGATAGATAGAAACTACCCCTCTGCCTCCATGCTCCTCTGTACCTTGCCTCTCTGCAAGTGACTACACAGGTTCCCAGACCAGTGAATTGGCCTAAACAAAAATAAAATTAAAAAAGACCTAGTATCTAACCATAAAAAAGTCATAATGGAATGGAAAAGGGGGGCAGGGGAGAGTTGGTTCTTTTCTGGGA